>NC_081410.1:320159118-320480680 GCF_030272615.1 Cryptomeria japonica
CTTTATATGTATATAAATATATCCATGAGTCTATTTAAATAAAAATAGAACAATATATACAATATAATGATCCAAGCATTTAAAACAAATGTATATTTTTACTTTTCTCTAAATGGTGCATTTAACTTCCTGATTTAAATTTCTTACTTCTAACAGATTGACTACTACCATATTTAAACATAAAGAGATTATTTTAAATAAATAAATGGAGTGCAAATATATCCTTTTAAATCTGCATGTTTAGATTAATTACTAAATAGGATTAGACAACAAAACTGAATGAGGAGATAAATCTGCAATTTATTAAAATGTATTGCTACTCATTTCTTTTCTTCAATAGATATTATAGCTGAAAATAAAAATACAAATTTAACTCTTTTTCAATCTAATGAATAAACAAAATAGGGAAATAAATGTTGGCATTATTGGTATTAAGTTGTCATTGATGTCAACTAGTTTGGCATGGTCACCGATGAGTAAGAAGAGGTGACCGATATGGAAGAAGTAAGACATGATGATGACAATCAATATGTGTATAAGTAGATAGAAGGAAGGTTACCGGTACACATGAAATGCATCATCTACTGGTAAAGAAGGACCATCGAAAAGGAAAAGCAAGCAAGCAAGATAAGAACTAAAGGATGTAAATCAGTATACTCAGAGAAGATTAATGCTACTAGTAAATGGACGGAGTAGTAGCACCAACATGTTTGATGGAAGGCCAAGTTGATCCATCAACATAAAAGAGGTCTGCAGGTATGAAGGCCCACTGGTGAAGTTAGGTTATACCTTTAAGGTGATTTGAATCGGTAGTCAATCTTGGTCAATGAAAAATGTCAAACCGACATAGCAAACCAAGCAGACGTGGATGTCGATAAAGATGACAACAGGAAGCCAGGTGGTTATCATGCATAGGTTGGCTTTTATGAAGAACTTGCAAGTCATGGGAGGATGGTAGAAGATTGCAGCTCGAAGAAGACAAGGTGGCAAGTGATTGAAGTAGTCCTACAAGAACATCTGATCTTCGTACCCATTTGCTAAAGGAAACAACTGAGCCATTAATGGTGCATGACAGAGAAACATAGAAAAGCATGGTGTAGACTTCTAGATATAGAAAATGCACATTGGAATGCGAGGTGTTGGTGGTACTGATCGATGACATGTATATCATCTCTCTGGAAAAGAAGATCGGATCAAATCTAATATGGATCTAGTTGGTGAAGGTAAAACCTAACACGACACTATTTGAATGCTTTTTGGTGTGAACCCTAAAAGATAAATATGTCAGCTCAAGATTGAAATCAATTGATGCTTGATGCAAAGAGTGAGAGAGAAGAGAGCCCCAACAAGGAGAAAGATTATCTTCCTTAGAGTTTATTTTGAGAAAGTTGCAGTGCGAGTTAGCAAGCGAATCGGTGAGAGGGTCTAACCAGTAGAGACAAAGTAACCATCAAACTATTGTAGTTCTAACGATCAAGCTAACCAGTGAGGTGTGATTGATCAAGAAGGTATCCAAGAGTGACATAGTGTGGTGTGAGGCTGAGGGAGAAAGAAGAGAGGGTAGGAGTAACTAGAGATTAATCAGAGAGAGTGATCTGATAACCAACAGTGTGAGAACTAGTGAAGAAGAGGAGTTTGGTAACCGACAAAAATCCATTGATCAGGTATTGCAGAACTCATTTACAACTAGGTGCTATAACTGTATCAAAATTGTATTTTAGTATACAACACTGAGTTGGAGCTTGGTGCTCCTTGGGTTGGTGCCCTAAATTAGTAGGGGTTGGTGTCCTAAATCATTGTAATCTGTTGTTTCATTATGAGGGTGGATTGGAGCAGTAGACTCCAATAAAATTTCTCATTGAGATTTTTCCCATATTGGGTTTTCCTCGTACATCTGGTGTTGTGGGTTATGCGTTTGTGTGTTTTCCTCTTTTGATATCCACATTCATCTTACCAGTTTGATTGTTTAGTGCTTAGGGTGATAACTGATATTCAAAGGTTGTAAAAAAGAAAAGATTTTAGGAACCACTAATTCACCCCACTCTCAGTGGTAAATTGTGTTCAACAATTGGTATTAGAGCCTAGGTTCTCGGTTGATTAAATATTTCTCTAGCTTGGGTAGATTTTGATCAAAGCACACAATAGCAAGAAATGAGTCCACCTCCTCAAAAGCCCCCATGTTTGTTGGATCTAACTATACCTTCTAGAGCAGAAGAATGGAGACCTATATTTCCTCCCTTGGTTTTGATGTGTGGATGTCTGTCAAGAATGGGTATACTATCCCTATTATTCCTCCCACTGATCTAGATGCTAAGAAGGAGTATGAGAATAATGCAAAGGATAAACATGCTATCTTAAGCGGGCTATTAGATAATGAGTTTGTCAAGGTCATGCACTGTGCATCCGCCAAGGAGACTTAGGATAAAATGGAGAGATTATTTGAAGGATATGCCAAAGTCAAAGAGGCCAAGATGCAATCCCTAAGGGGTCAACTTGAAGGGATCAAGATGAAGGATGAAGAAAATATTGCAGACTACCTTTACAGAATAGATAAAACTGTGAACACCATCAGAGGACTTGGAGAAGAAATTGCTGATGAGATTATTGTCAAGAAGGTACTTAGATCTCTCATATCTAAGTATGATACTAAGGTTTCTGCCATAGAGGAAGCCAAGGATCTAAAGACCTTCACAATGGATGAGATATTTGGCTCTCTAACAACCTATGAAATGAGAACAACCAGTGAAGCATCCTCAAGGAAAGAGGTAATGTTCAACTCCACCAAAAAGGGCAAGGAAGAGGTTGCTCATAAAGGATCTAGTGAAGACTTGGATGCAGAGGTAGAAAAATTTGTCAGAAAGCTCAAGAGAGGATCCGACAAGTATAAAGGAAAGTTACCACACAAATGTTTCAATTGTGGTAAAGTTGGACACTTTGCTGCAAAATATCCTTATAATGAAACCGGTGGAAATGAGCAAAGAAGTTTCAGTAGATCTGCTGGTAAAGACAAAGAAAGAAATGTCTACCGACAAAGAAGAAGAGGCTACTGGAAGTAGAACAACCTATATACTATCAAGGATGATGCCACAGATGAAGAAAGTGCATCAGAAGATGACTACCATGAGAATGAAAGAGAAGTTAATCTCTTTATGGCACTTGATGAACTGGTTGGTGAAGATGAGGAAGAAGAAGACATTGAGGCCGAAGTGGATCTAGAAGGTTAGCTCATAAGTGCACTTGAGGAGTTGAGTAAAAAGAGAAGAACAAGGTCTCTTGAAGCAATCCCTAAATGAGTCCAATCAAGTTATATCTGACTTAAAAATCCAGTTGGAAGAAGCCAAGAGGATATGTGAAGTTACATTCTGTTAGTCCTCCCTACTTTCATTAAAAAATTTCAAGTTTGAAGGTCGCCTTTTTGGTGTTATTCTCCTTTTGGTCATGTATTTCTTCTCTTTGAACCCAAGTCTTTGAACCTTTTCTAAGTTCAAGTTCAAAGTTCAAAGTGCACTTTAAATAATTTTTGTCGCGACTTTGTTTTATGGTAAAAGCGAATGCTTTGTTGAAATTGGTATTGAACTTGAACCTTTTTGGTTCAAGGTTCAAGGTTCAAAGTCGGTCATGCGTCGATTTTGTTGAACTTGAACCTTTGAACCTTTTGCTTCTTGATTCTTGGTTGTTGGTTCAAAGTTTGAATCCTTAAAGTTTGAAGTTCCATGTAGAATTGACACATGCATCATGAAGTGAATGTGGCGACAGTTAAAGAGAATATTCCAAGGAATTCAAAATGTTAGTTTCTAAATTATGACAAGCAATCATGATAATTCGTGAGTCGTGTGATAGAATGACCCAAAATTAAATGCATTCCGGTTATACATCAAATTAGGCATCAGCTCAAATTAACTTACATAATTAGTACAACTATCTAAGTTTTGAGTGTAAATTTTGTCCATTTTTGTTGCAAAAGCTAGCAATTGTTTCTAGAATATTCTCAGTAGCCCTGCAAGCGATGGAAATTGAAGGTATTGTATTTGCATTCTGAAGGTTTCTGAGAATTGGCTGTCAAGATTTGGTTAGTTTTAATTGTTCTCTCTTTTGATGCATTTACTTGTTCTAGAAGCTAGTTGTTGTTCATTCCCCTTTGTTGTGTATGAGAATTCATTTCATTCTTGAAATTGTTTGTTTAAAATGAGAGGGGCCATTATGAGGCCAACTTTGCTAAAATTGGGTTGCACTTATTTCTTAGTTAGTTCACTTCTAGAAATGGGGGATGCTTCATTAGCGCAGGCGAACCTTTTCAATTTGTTTGAGAGAGCTAAAAACCCAGCTCAAAATTCTATGATGGAGAAAATTGTGAAGAGTGGTTTGTTTGAGGCCGCTGCATTTCCCATCGCTGCGCCATGCCCAAAGTTAGTATTGGAATGTATGAACTGGTACGATGCAGAGCACAAGTGTATCAGGAACATTAATGGTGAAGTGCTATTGAAAATAGATAGGGAAACCATAATGGCAGCTATGGGCATACCTCATTAAGAGCCATATGAATACTGGACTATTGGCACTTCATACTCCTTCTTTTCTGAGAAGAAGAATGCTTATAAAAGTGTGATTTCCAAGAATTGGCTATTGAAGATCCAAAAGGGGGGTTCAAGGTTACCAAGGTGACTTACTAGAGAGCACTTCATAATAGAGGTGTAGGACATTGTTGTTCTGTTGAATAGGTTAAAAGGAAATGCCCATACCTTTTACTGGGAAGACTGGATACATTTCTACTTCCAAGTCATTCTAAATGGAAGCGCCTACCTAGATTGGGGGCAAGTTATTACAGAAAGATTGCATGCAAGTCTAAAAAGGTTTGTGGGAATTAGTGGTTTCTATATGTCTTCATATTTGTTTTATATACTTGCTTGTACCCAGGATTGGAATGTCTTGCATCATGAATCCTAGATTGATGGAATAAGAGTATATGAATATCACCCTCACCTTCGGGAACAAATATATGCAAAAAATTTCATGAGATGGAATGAAATTTTGGTAGGAAGATTGGTTTATGAATTGTAGGGAAACACAAATAAGAGATTGTCAACAGAAGCTATGAAATTTATTGGTATTTATGGTAGTTTCTTTATTCAATTCCCCCAATTCACATATATTAGAATTGGCGGTTTTCAGGGTGAACCTTTCAAGTTGCCCAGGTATGTTTTGGATAGATATATTTTAATAGAAGTTAGGCGACAACTAGCTTATATTGACAAGAAAAGTGGAGGGAAGTCCGAGGTGGTCTTTCCAGTAGAAATTTGATACTATAGCTGGGCATCGATTTTAGATGCCTTGAATCTTGAACTTGAACTTGAACTCAAGAAGTTTAATTTGTAGTTGTATGTTGCCAGATATAAATTTGATAGTCGAGGATTTGCTATAGAGAATTTAGTTGTTGATAATGGTTTTTGGCATGAACCTTAGTTGGAGGATTATTGGGAGAACTGTGCTGATGAGTTTGAAGTTAGAAGAAGGTTGTGGTCAATATTCATGGTTCAACAAATTGTAAAAATGGGCTTATCCATGAATGTTTATGAGGTGCAAGAAGATGAAGATGAGGAAGTTGTTGATCCTAAGTTTGATGAAAGGATACAGGGACAACCTATCCAAGAAATTGATTGGAATAGGAAAGGGGAAGATAGAATTTAGGCCATAACCTTTAATGTGATCAGAAGAATAAAAAGATGGTTGAAAGATTGTCATCTTAAACAAAGGCCATACCTGCACCTAAAGATAAGAGAGTTGGTTGAACTCATGCCACTTCCCAAACATCTCTTACTTCTTCTAATGGTGTTGTTGATGTTGCAGGTGATGAGAAAAAAAGGATGAAGAATGCCAAAATTGCAAATTTAGGAGTCTTCTATGGTTTCCACCTCTTCCCGTGTTACCAGGTCACGTAGTAGGAAAAGCAATCAGAAAACCCTTGCAAGTTCACTTGTAGTAGACTTGGATTCTAAGGAAGAAACCCAAGGAGCAATGGATACATAGATGTAGGACCAACCCATCATAGATGCTGTAGATAAAGGAAAAGAAATCCAGCAACCTGAGGATTCTAGGAATACCATGGCCGTTATCACCATTACCAAGGGAAACATCCACTACTCCTGAGTGGCCGAGTGCTTTGCTTACTAAGAAGAGGAATGCAATTCCTATTTCAATCCCAATGTAGGATATGGTCAGCAAGTGTTTGGGAAGAAAATCAAAGTCCAAGAGACTTAAAATAGAAGCCATGATTGATGTGGATGAGTAAACAGGACATTGGATTGCAGAAGTAACTAGACCCCCAATAGATAAGGAGGTTGAGAATATCACTGAGAAAGATTTTATCATTGAAAAGATTGATCTAGGGGTAACTTCTCGGGCTGCTGATGCTAAACATTTGGAGACTTCAACTAAAAGGATCCTCACTAGGACTTGGAAGGATGAAAAAGACAAAAATGAGATGAAGAAGATCATAATGCAAATGGCTCAATATATCAATGCGATTCAGAATCCAAATCCCTAGCTGCTTTCCCAAGTTTCTTTGTCATTTGATCCAAAATCACCCATGAACGAGAGATTACTTGACCAGGTTCAAAGGAGCTAAATGATTACGAATGTCTTCAATGAATGGCTTGAATGAATTACACAATAGGGAACTAGCTATATTTCTGATTTGGTCAAGGTGTTCGAGAACGTAGAGTTTGCAAATAAAGATTTAGAAATAGAAATAGTTGCTTGGGAGAAAGAGAAGAGTAAATGGCTAGTTGTATTGAAGCAGATGAGAGATACTTAGAGATATGGAGTGATGAACTTCCTAGCTGAAAAGCCAGTGCACGAACTTGATGATAATGTACTCTTTGTTTGCAAAGAGAATATTGAGTGGAGAAACTCAATTATTGAGAAAGGACACGAGGAATCCATCAAGCTTCTAAAAGAATTGACTAACACTATGCAAAAAGACATGAAATGCATAGATCTTTAGCTTCTAAAAGAGGATAAGCAGATGCTTCAGGACTCATCAGATATGATCCAAGTTTTCAAAGATAGAGTACAACAAATTCAAGAAGCAAAGTCCCTGACAATTGAAGATTTCTGAAAGATTGCAAGAATTGAATCTATGTTGGTTGTTTGTTTCGATCATCTTGAAATGCATAAGGGTAAGGTCTTACAGGTAGGAAAAAAGAAAGAGGTATGGAAGCAATGGATCCTACATATTGGCCTCCCACATTATCAGCTCATTCTAAAATTTTCTTCAACTCACTTGGAATGACAGAACACTTGAAGCACCCCTACATCGCAAGACAAATAGGTTGAAGGCACGTCATCTACAGGAGTCTGATCGTGCCTCTATTTCTCACGGCTTATGCTGCTTTCCTAGTTTAGTTATTGTCTTTTCAGTTTAAAAAAAGATAAAATTCTTTAACTCTCAGGTAGAGTTAATCATTTGACTCTGGTTCTATTTGTAACAGACTATCATAGCCTAGAAGCTATTTATATGGTTCTAGAAGTATTCTTAAAGGTCCAAAAAACTTTGATTTAGAGGAACAAACTTAATTTTCTTTGAATATCAGTGTAGATATTTCTGGTACATGAATGGAATGATATTTTGATATGATCTTCAAATCTATGTGTTTGAAAGATATAGCAATCTCTATTGGGATGTATGCTTATGCGCGCAATAATTTATTTCATTACCAGTGCTTTCTCAATCTTTGAATTCATTGATTTTCTTTTTGTTAAAAAAAAGGTGCTGCATTGTTGTTTAAATGACTCTGATCCCCCTTGTCCTGTGAGGCATGAGCAAGAATCTATCAGCATTTATGCTACATTGAGCATTTTGGATGGAATAAGTTTTTATATTGAATGGATATGTGCAGGAGTAAATTATGTGAGCTTTACATTTATTGATAATCATTTTGTAGCGTTCTTTTGTGTTGACAATTGAATGTGAAAGCCTTTCTCGCTTTCTAGTGAAAAGTGTGTTTGTTTTTGAGTTATCTACATGAATTTTTTTTGAATATCTTACGAGGAGCTACACTCATATGCAGAGGGTAAACCTAAACTTGGTTCACCCAACTGTTGGTTTATTTTCTTTTTCATGAAGGCTATGCACAAATCATCAATTTAAAAATATATAAATATCAAAGAAAAGGCAAATTTGTTAACCAACACATCCTCTGATTTGATAAAGAAGGAAAAGGAGCATCAAGATCTGGAAGCAAAAATTATGAAGCTCAGAAAGGACCTTGAAAAGAGTAAGTAAGAAATGAAGGTAGCAGTGAAGCCTTAGACAACATGTTGAGCAAACAGAAGCAATCTAAAGATACCAGTGGCTTAGGACTTGAAGAAGGAAAAAGTTCAAACTATTGGCATTGTGTTGCCATTGATGTCAACCGGTATAGAAGGATACAACTAGTATGGGAGAGTATTGACATTACTGTCATTGATGCCAACCAACATTGTGATGTCATTGGAGTCACTAGTACAAAATTTAGTGTTTGACTTGTGTAGAAGATATGTACAAGAGACTGGTATAATATAACAACTGGTAAATGATGACATCTGTGAGTGGGCAAGATGTTGAGCTATTGATTGTGATGAAGAGGTGGAGTGTTATCTAAATCACATCAACACATGAGGAGAAGGTTGTACACGTCACTGATACGCTATGTGGATGCAGAATAACATGACTCCCACCAGATAGAGATGTAGTCACCATATGAAGAGAAGAGTGACAGTGAATGTGCCCCAACTAGATCACATTTGCCTATTTGAAGACATGGTGAACAAATAGGGAAGCCACATGAGTGCATTGTAGGATGCAGATGACAAGGATCCACTCCCACTGGTAAGTGGAGCTTATCTCCTATTATGCAAAGTATGCATTTTAGTTCTATGAGATAAGACAAATGTAGAAGGCAGGTGATTGAAGGCTCACATTAGATCTATCGGTGAAACAAAAGGATGCCTCAGGTGCATGTAATTAAAGATGTGCATTAGATCAGAAAGGGTTGGCATATTATGCCATCAAGACATAAAAGGAAGAGTAAAGATGTGATGGGTTTGTCACCTTGATAAACCGACTGAGATGATGTTTGGTCTGATGATGAAGAAGACAAAGTGGATAAACTGCAGATAGAGAGTGAAACTAGCATGCAAATGCCTCAGATGGAAACAACTGAAGGTTGATGACATGGTATCATCAAGGTGCCTACTGATAAGTATGAGTACTGGTAAGATAGAAAAGAGGCTAAGTGATGTGCTCCTACCCGATGAGAATGAGCATGATATGGATAGGCATGTTTGGCAACTAGTTAAGGTGTTCCACTGATAGATCAGCAAAGTGCAGACATGATGGTTAACCAGTAAAGTGTGAGATAGCGGCAGGGTCTGTGAATTGGTAGATGAACTTAGTTGTGTGGTTGGTTGGTGATGTCTAGACCGACATAGAAGACTTAGTAAAGGTGAATTCCGACAAAGGGGCCACGTGGAGGTGAGGTGATATGCATGCATAGGTCGGTGTGATGTGTCGATGAGATCGTTGGCAACTGGTCCAACATTTATGACGACTTCAAGGCTTGAGGAAGAAAAACATAGGATTACAACTCAAGATGAAGGAAACAATAGAGATTCAGAAAAGATTGATCTTCTAGATCAAAGAGGATGAAGGAAACCACATCACTCATGTGATTGATTAGACAAAAGGCTGAAAAACATGCTACAGACGGCTAAAGAGAGAAGACATGTTTCACAGGGTAGACAGATGGGCGATGCTCATTTATTGAGTGTTGAACATCGATCAAGGACATGATATCAGATTGGATTTGATATGTTAGAATGATTAGAGATCAGATCAGATGTAGATTTAGTGTATGGTAGAAACCCTAACTGTGCCAATGTTCAAACTCACGTCTTAGTGGGAAAATCTGGCTATAAGTATGTGAGCCAAAGATATTGTTTATATTACTGAATGATAGAGTGTTGGTGTTGCATTAGAGAGAAGATCAGTCAAGTTCTCAATGAGAATCAGAAAGGAGATTGAGTGTGTGAAGGAGAAATGGGTTAAAGAGTTCAACTGACAATAGTGAGGCAACCTGTAGATAAGAGTTGTAGAAGATTGTAGAGAAGGCAAGCTGAGGACTGACACAAATTAGATGGTAGACATCTTACTAAGTTACCAAGACCGGTGGTGGATAGAAGCTGTGTGGCAGAAAGAAAAGAGAACTGATAGAAAGAGAAACCAACAGAGAAGGAGAAGAGGGTAGACTGGAAAGAGTGCAATAGAGAGTAAGGTTGCTAAAGTGTGAGGGTTAGCAGACAACCATTAGTGAATTGGATAGAAGATCCAACAAAGAGATTTGCAGAAGTGTTACAAAATCTATTTGTAACAAAGTTATTAATTTATAAATGATTATGTTTTGTATTCACTGAGTTGTAGCTTGGTGCAGGGGTTGTAGCTCCTTGGTTTGGTGCCCTAAAATAAGGGGTTGGTGTTCCTTGGGTTGGTGCCCTAAAATTAGGGGTTGGTGCTCTTTGGGTTGGTGCCCTAAAAATTGTAATAAGAGATTCATTATGAGGCTTGATTGGAGTAGTAGACTCCAACAAAATTTCTCACCGAGGTTTTTCCCATCTTGGGTTTTCCTCATATATGTTTGGATTATGTGATGTCTCCTTTGTGTTTGTGTTGGTCTCTCCTCTAACCGGTAAGTCTGTATTGAGTTAGATCTAATAACTGGTATACTCACATAGGACAGTTAAAGAGAAAAGTTTGAGAACCATTGATTCACCCCCCTCTTAGTGGTACATTGTGTCTAACAATTAGTATCAGAGTGTAGGTTCCTAGTTAGACAAGTTTTCTTCAGCTTGGGTAGATTCTGGTTAATTGGACACAATGGTTTGTTTAGTGTCAAACTTTGCTCTGGTCTTTGAAGGTTCAAACTATTCCATTCGGAGTTGTAGAATGGATGTCTACCTATTCTCTCTAGGGTTTTATGTCTGGATGTCAATTGTAAATGGTTGTCCTAGTAAAGTCAGTCCTCCCACCAATTATGATACATAGAGAAGAAACCAGTGTAATGATGCAACAATGAAGGCTATACTCTGTGGTTTATCTGATGATATTTTGTCATAGGTGGATAGATGTAGATCAACAAAAATATTATGGGACAAACTGAAGAAGCTCTATGGAAATGAGCCTACTACTATAGAATCGGTCTATGAAGATAGATTGAGAAATTCATCTCATGTATCTACAGATGATGAAGGTAGATCTATTAGCAGCCACGATAATGATGAAGAAGGAACCCATCTCCTCATGGCTCAAGAATCAGAAGTTGAGAGGCACACATCTGAGAATGATCATGCAGATTAATCCTACTAGAAAGATGTGTTTGACAGTGATAGTGAAGGAGAAGAAGAAGAAGAAGCAGAAGTTGATCTTGAAAGTGAGCTTGTGAATGCACTTGAAGAACTCATTAGAGTAAGAAATAAATACAAGCTATTCAAGAATGCTGCTATAGTGGAGAAGAACCAGTTGATAAAATGCCTTAAAGAATCTGAGAAATGTATCTCAGAGTTGAAGACTCATGAAGAAGACACCAAGGAGTGTCGGTGTAAAAATCTAGCATCTGAACTAGAGGTAAAAGATAAATAATATCAATAGTTGCTTGGAGAAATGGAGGTTCTCTAAAATGACCTTGAGAAGTGTCACGATGAGCTCAAGGTAAGAATTTGGTTTGATGGTGGCAGTGATGCCTCAGACAAAATGTTGAAAAAGCAAAAGCATGTCAAGGACACTGAAGGATTAGGAAGTGGTGTCGATGAATGCTCTGCCAACAAGAATGTCCCTCATAATGACATTCTCAAATGGAGAGAACAGGGGACATACCTTCATAGTTAGAAATGCTCCTCGGAAGAAGGTTGATCTAACCACAACTGGTGAAGACATGCAGACAAGGATGAAGACCAATGCTGCAAGAAGGAGAAACAATTTAGATCCCAAAGGAAAAGGGGAGATGGGAGAAGACAACTTCACCAAAAGCAGGAACATGAGAAGACTTCAAATAAGACCTCCTACCGGTAGAGGACAAGGAAATGCTATAACCCACAAGACAAGAAAAGTGTGGGAGAAGAAGAAATTAGATGGAAGATATACTCAACATGACCAATCTAGGATGCATCCTTAGAGAAGGAGAAATGGAGATGCCAGACCGGTAAGATCTCCCCATGCATGGTAGAATAATTTTGTAAGTTATAAAACTTCCTTCTCTGGTTATTGCTTTGCATGTAATGGTCATGGCCATAGCGCAGAAGAATGTAGAAAGGGATCTAGAAGGGATATTCTAGGATCTCATAGAAACATGTATATGAGAAAAATGTATCAAGGAGTAGAAACATGCATAATTCATCTCCTGGTTATGCAAAGAGTGTTTGTTATATCTGTAATAAAATTGGCCATAGAAGTTATGAATGCAGGAAAAAGGACTTGTAGTCATATGGAAGTTGGTATAGAAGCTATGCTCAACTTATAAATGGAAGTTAGAGACTTGTATGAGTGAAAGGAGAAATGTCCCAATAGGATCAAGAGGTTCACCGGTTTCGGTTGCCAGTCACAACAACATGACCAGAAGAAAATGGTCAACCGACATGTTAAGAGATTCCCCAATCATGAAGTTGGGGTGGATGTTGTGTGCTACTATAGAACTGCTTCCAGTTGTGATGAAGAATCTAGAAATACAAGGACCCATCAACAGAAGAAGGAAAGACCTCCCAAGACTAAAAATGGGAAGAAGAATGTGACCAAGTAGGAATGGAAGAAGAAGAAAGAGGATACAACCATGGATTGGTATTGTGCATTCAATGCACAGGTGATATCGCCTAAGGATTAAAGGAGATACAAGACTTTAGGGGGAGTAATACACTGAGCTTATCATTCACCCCCTAAGTGAAATAAGACACATGGAAGAACATGTTGCTGCCAGTATGAAGGAAGAAAATGAGAAGATAAGTGTGTGTAGTGGCTGCCTTGTCTACACACCTACAAATCAGAGTTGGATCACTACTGCATGTGTCAGTAGATGGAGATTAAAATTTGGAATTAGATGAAAAGTGACACAAAATGATAGGAGTTACAAGAAGGTTCTTTGGTAGTGATAATGGACTGGTACATGAAATTGATATGTTTAGGATGCTACCGATATGATGCTAACAGGTACTTGTAGGCTATGTAAGACAACAAGGTTAGAGATTATTGTATTAGCCCTGATAACATGGAATGGGAAAGTTATGTCTCAGGTGGTATTGATGAAGACCCAAATAATAGATGTTGGCTCGGTTGTTGATCATGCAGGCATACATGTTTTTGGGCTAACCGGTTTGATTCATGGTATGGCGATGACATTGTATGGCATTGTGAAGATCCAAAATTATGTCATAGGCTGTGGTGGATATAATGGAGCTGAAAGATCATTAGATTGATCATATATGCACAACTCAACTGGTATATAGTGAAGATTAGAGCTACGATTTTGGACATGACTGGTAATGAGGACCTGAGATGCATGACTCAGGGAGAATTTACAGTTATGTTTTTTTACGAGTATCAGACTTGTTGGACACAGAGGGTGTGCAAGTGTCTATGGTTGTATCGACATGTTTCTATTTTTGGAGGTATTCAGTTTTGTGAGATATTTCAATGCCTATTCAATTGAAATCAACTGGATCACCAGGAGTGTTGCTTGCTAAGAGGGAAAGTTACCTACACAAGAGAACATGCATTTGGTATTGAAAGAGATACAATTGGTATCAATGTTAGCCTTAACACTTGATATCAACAATTTGAGGTTAGAAAGGTTTCTACATATCAAGGGGAGATGATGCAGCTTGGCCGATAGGTATGTTGTTTTCAATGACACATGGGTCTTCAATTGGTTTCACACTTGTATATGCATGTGTTTCCTGTTTGCATAAACACTTGGTTTTGATAAATTGGTGTCATTTGGTGGTTGTGCCCTTCATCTCAAGTTCTATGACTTGAGAAGATGTAACAAATGATTATTAAAGGAGAATATGCATCCGATAGAGAAAATGGGGAGAGAAAAATCTGTCAGTACCCGATAGACACAAGGAGGAGAGAAACCCTGATAGACCCTTTGTCATTGTTGTCAAAGGGGGAGAAAGAATCTGTACAATGTTGAATATTACATGTGTTGACATCAATGCCAAAGGAGGAGATTGTTGGCATTATGTTGTCATTGATGTCAATCGATATAGAAGGATACACTAAGTATGGGAGAGTGTTGACATTACTATCATTGATGTCAACCATCATTATGATGTCATTGGAGTCACTGGTACACAAGTTAGTGTTTGACTTGTGTAGAAGATATGGGAAAGAGACTAATATTATATAACAACCGATAAATGATGACATCTATGAGTGAGAAAGATGTTGAGCTATTGATTGTGAGGAAGAGGTAGCGTGTTATCTAAATCACATTAACACAGGAGGAGAAGGATGTACAAGTCACCAGTACGTTGTGTGGATGCCGAACAATAGGACTCCCAATGGATAGAGATGTAGTCACCATATGAAGAGAAGACTGACAGTGAATGTACACCAAGTGGATCACATGTGCCTATTTGAAGATGTGTTGCACAAACATGGAAGCCACATGAGTGCATTATAGGATACAGATGACAAGGATCCACTCCCAATGGTAAGTTGAGCTTATCTCGTATTATGCAAAGTATTCATCTTAGTTCTTTGAGATAAGATAGATGTAGAAGGAAGGGATTGAAGGCTCACACGAGATCTACCAATGAAACAAAAGGATGCCTTAGGTGCATGTAATCAAAGATGTACATCGGATCAAAAAGGTTTGGTATAATGTGCCACTGGGACATAAAAGGAAGAGTAAAGAAGTGATGGATATTCACCTTGACAAACCAATTAAGATGAAGTCTGGTCTGATGATGAAGAAGGCAAAGTGGAGAAACTATAGATAGAGAGTGCAACAAGCATGCAAATGCCTCAGATGGAAACAACTGAAGGTTGATGACATGGTGTCATCAAGGTGCCTATCGATAAGTATGAGAACCAGTAAGAGAGAAAAGAGGCTAAGTGATGTGCTCCTACTTGATGAGAATGAGCATGCTATGGATAGGCATGTCTTTCTATTGGTTAAGGTGTTCCACCGAAAGATCAACTAAGTGTAGACATGATGGTTAACCAGTAAAGTGTGAGATATCAACAGGGTCTGTGAATTGATAGATGAACCCAGTTGTGTGGTTGGTCGGTGATCTTGTCTAGACTGACATAAAAGACTTAGCAAAGGTGAATGTAGACAAAGGGGCCATGTGGAGATGAAGTGGCATGCATGCATAGGTCGACGTGATGTGTTGGTGAGGTCATTGGTGACTGGTCCAACATTTATGACAACTGCAAGGCTCAAGGAAGAAAAGTAGAGGATTGTGGCTCGAGATTAAGGAAATAATAGAGATCCAAAAAAGACTGATCTTGTAGATCAAAGAGGATGAAGGAAACTGCATCACTCATGTGATTGATTAGACAAAAGGAAAAAAAAAATGCTACAGATGGCTAAAGAGAGAAGATGTGTTTTGCAGGGTAGACAGATGGGCAATGCTCATTGAATGAGTGCTGAACATTGATCAAGGATAAGATATCAGATTGGATTTGATATGTCATGATGATAAGAGATCAGATCAGATGTAGATTCAGTGTGTGGCAGAAACCCTAACTGTGCCAATGTTCAAACTCATGTCTTGGCAAGAAAATCTAGCTATAAGTATGCGAGCCAAAGATATTGTTTGTGTTACTGAATGATAGAGTGTTGCTGTTGCATGAGAGAGAAAATCAGTCAAGTACTCAACAAGAATAAGAAAGGAGACTGAGTGTGCGAGTGAGAAACAGGTTGAAGAGTTCAACTGACAATAATGAGGCAACCAGTAGACAAGAGTTGTAGAAGATTGTAAAAAAGGCAAGCTGAGGACCCACATGAATTAGTTGGTAGACATCTAACTAAGTTACCAAGACTGGTGGTGGATAGCAGCTATGTGGTAGAAAGAAAAGAGAACCGACACAAAGCAGAACCGATAGAGAAGGAGAAGAGGGTGGACTAGCAAGAGTGCAACATAGAGTAAGGTTGCAAAAGTGTGAGGGTTAGTAGAGAACTGGATAGAAGATCCAAAAGAGAGATTTGCAGAAGTGTTACAAAATCCATTTGTAAGAGGGTTACTAATTTGTAAATGATTATGTTTTATATTCACTGAGTTGTAGCTTGGTGCAGTGGTTGTAGCTCCTTGGGTTGGTGCCCTAAAATAAGGGGTTTGGTGCTCCTAGGGTTAGTGCCCTAAACATTATAATCAAATATACATTGTGAGGCTGGATTGGAGTAGTAGACTCCAATAGCATTTCTCATTGAGGATTTTCCCATCTTGGGTTTTCGTCGTATATGCTAGTGTTATGTGATGTCTCCTTTATGTGTGATTGCATTTGTGTTGGTCTATCTTCTAACCAGTAAGTCTACATTGAGTTAGATCTAATAACCAATAAACTTAGATAGGACAGTTAAAGAGAAAAGTTTGAGAACCACTGATTCACCCCCCTCTCAGTGGTACATTGTGTCTAACACAAACAACAAAGACACATCTGGTAAGGAGATACAATTCACTTCTTCAAGTGAAGGCAAAGAGAAGAAGACATTCATGGTAAGTAAGGATACCGACAAGAAGACTGTTAGGATTCCCAAAGATACTGAGACAGGGGGTGAATCAGTATCTAACTAGTTAATGGATTTTCTGAACTTATTAAATAAATTGCATGCCAAAATAGTGTACCAGTAAACAAGAATTAATGCAGTAAATAAGATCAATAACCACAACATAGAAAGCACACCATAACATAGTATTTTTAATGAGGAAACCTGGTGTAGGAAAAACCTTAGTGGGATTTGTGACTCACAATATTTGCTCACTGGCCAATAAGTGAATATTACTGATACAATATGGGCCTGCCCATGCAGGAAGGCCAACTGCCTAAAGCTCATTGCTCAAATACAAAAGGGAAGTCTCACTGACTTACAAAAGTGGATTATGTAAATCCAATGACATGTACTACTTTAGTTTAGCATCTGCTATGCCAGGTTCAACACCAGTTTAAGCTCATACAACTTCCAAAACCCTATTCCAAAGTCTACCTTAATATTCACATCTGCCTATTACATTCCTTCCATGCATTTCACTTACAAATGATTTACAAGATCTCATACATATATATGAGTCCTATTACAATTTGCCTTGTCGGCTTACAAAAAGATTTTACAATTAAATACAAAATACAATAAATAAAATCCTATTGGCCAGGGTGCTGATAAACATCTTTTGCCGATGCCAGTGCCGGTGCTGGTGTCTGTGCTTGTGCCGGTGCCTGTCGGTGCCATAGGATTGTAAGGTTTCCATCAATGACAATACATTAAATCACCTATGATTTCTCATTGGAGTGTGTAGTTTCCAACAATCTCCCCCTTTGGCATTGATGGCAACACTCATGAGAAAAAGCCAAAATTATATCCAAAAAGTGTTGTCCAAAAATATTACCAAAACTATGTGCTCCCCCTGAGCAGATGATCTCTTCTATCAATCATTTTTCTCATCCTCTACTACTCCCCCTTTGGCATCAATGAAAAAGGCTGTCATTCAGTGTCACTTGAGTGTAGTTCTTTTTTGGATCCCTATAACCGGTCGGTTACAATCTGATATAGATATGCTAATACAAAATTTATGCTGTTGTAGAATCTCTCACTGTCCTTTAGTGCTGCTTCAGTCCTCTGGATTGTACCAGTGAGTGAGTATGTGCATTTTCTCTTCCGGTGTCTTAAGTCTTGGAACAAGAGCCTCAAAAATTTCTTTTCTCAAAGAGATGAGGATATCTAGTTTAGGACCTAGTTTGCATTTCAGTTCTTCTGCCTTAAACTTTAATCTCTCCTTATCTGTCGTGCCCAAACTTTAGGGCACAAAAACGGAACAACAAATTTTTTTTGACGTCATGAACTCGCTATAAATCCTAATACATAACAACTGTATCTAAAGTTTTGTCTTATCTAGGATGTAAATAAACTTACTTACTAAGGTTAAGTTAAATAACCAACTCGAGTGAGTGACTTGATTTGGTGAAGATTAATTTGCATTGCCGATTAGTTAGCTAGCTCAATTACCTAAGACAAGTTGTCGCTAATTAAACCAAGGGATAATTGGCTATCTTAGCGTATTAAATCATTCCAGGTCATATAATGATATTGCTAATGATTATTTGATGCTTATATAAAATTTATTATACGCATCCACCCGATGAGGGTTTCAATTTACTACAATGTCATTTGCCCTCTAAAACCGACAATAAGCTAAGGCCAATTCTGATTTTCCCTAAACCCCTTGATTTTGTCAATTAATTTTCAATCCGACCAAAAATCGATCTCAAGGGCTTAAGGTTCCTAAATTTACAAATTCCTCCTTTTTAAATTTTCCTTACGTCCAATTACATGGGGGAGGGGTAAGTCCATTGATTAATAAATATATTGCTGGATTAAACGTCTAGTTTATCCAACTATAATAATCCTCTATTAATAACCCCCTTGAATTAATTAAAATTTAAATTTCTAAAAAAAAATGGGAACATATAAAAATTCAATTATTGATCTAACCCCTAATATATCTATATATTAAAATCAAAAGTCTAAAATTCCATAATAAATCAATTATAAACTTAACCCCAAATTATATACTAAAATCTAACTTAAAAATTCCAATTTAAATTCCTTATATATATATATATATATATATATATATCACAATATAAATTCTTAAATTCTAACCCTCATTATAAATTAAAAACCAATTTAATGCTCCAATCTAAATCTCCTATATATATATATATATATATATATATATTTAACAATATACTCATATATATATATATATATATATATATAAATATATATATATATGTAAAATTCTCATAATGCTAACCCTAACCCGAAATTGGGTTAGGGTTGCGTTCTTACATATTACACTTGTCTTATTTTATTTTATTTTTACCCCTTTTTTTTCACACCCTAACCCGAAATGGGTTAGGGTTTATTAAACCCCTATATTTTATTGCTTGTGCTGTTTGAGGGAGAGAGAGATTGCAGGTACGGAGGCGGAGGGTTTCGCGTGGGGAGAGGCGGAGGTTTTTTCGCAGGGTTTCGGGCGCCGCTGTGCATACGCACAGTGGCGGCAGCGCCGCCCACTGTGCATACGCACAGTGGCGGCAGCGCCGCCCACTGTGTGTACACACAGTGGCGGACGGCATAGCCGCCGCCCACTGTGTATACACACAGTGGCGGGCGCCGTTCACTGTGCGTAGCACAGTGGCGGCCGCGACCGCCCACTGTGTTACACACAGTGCGGTGCCCTTCGACGCCGCCCACTGTGTGTAGCACAGTGGTTCGGCCGTGGCCGTCCACTGTGTTGCACACAGTGGCCCGCGTGACTTTGCTTCCCTTTTTTTTTTTGCAACATTTTTAATAAGTTTCGTGGGTTGATAAAAATGGTATAAGATGTAGTTTTTTTGAATTTCAAATGTATATTATGTATATTATATATATATATATATTTATATATATATATAATATGCATAGTATTGTTTATGAATATGAAGATATTTTCTTCTACAGGCATCCACAGAGCATGACTTCAGATTGCAGAATATATATATATATATATATATATATATATATATATGATTAAAGGGTTTATTCTGCATTATATTTTATATGTTTGAAACAGAGATGCACAAGTTCAAAATGCATCCTTTATTTTGTTGTTACAGGGGTATGCACATTACAGGAAGCTTATATGTATATATACTTTATATCTATATAGGTATATATTTTCAATATATATACTTATATACATATAGAGATATATATGACTAAATGTTGAAGTAATAGGGTTAAAAACCCTTATATTGATCTGAGGTTTTTAACCATCTACACTCCGTTTTAAGTCTTCTAATAGCATTTAGAATAGATCTATTTCTTTCTTTCTTTTATTTAAACTTGCTACAGAAATAAAATAGTTCTGGTTTTCTTTTAACAGTCATAAAATAACAAAATCTAAACTATGCAAGTAAATAGTGAGAAATAAAAAAAAACAATACTAGTTCACTCTTTTTTTTTAAAACAGTCATAAAATTAACAGAATTTAAGCTATGCAAGTGAATAACAACCCTACTGCATTTCTTTTTCTTTTCCTTACTAAGGCAGTAAATAAACATGTTACAGACCAGATTTAAATGTAGACTACAGCAAACACAATAGACATAAAAATATAATAAAGTCACATTTACATTGTTTTTTTTCCAGAATGATAGTTACAATAACCCAAATATGAAAATGGGTAAATAGTCTAACAGTCCCCTTTTCTCTAATCTTTTACACAGAAAATATTAACTACATTTATTTAAACAGAAACAAAATCATTTTAAGTCCTATATTTACATCTGCACTTTCTCTTTTTTTTTTTTTTTGCTACAAATCATAAAGTTACATTTCTTTCTTCTTTTCTGCATTCAAATAAAAATCAGAAATCTGAAATAGAAGTCTGCAACACAAAATCTGCAACTCCTAGTCTTTTTCCCAAGCCACCTGCAAGTAAATTTTAGGACTGTGACCATGGGATGCTCACCTCCCAACCTAGGCTTACCAGAAGCCACCCCCGAGCTAGGAGAATCAAGACCTAGACGGGTTACAACCAAGCAATACAACATAACAATAGGGAAAACACACAACACATACACTTTCCCATCCCAAGCTACACTATCACCACATTTGTGGAGATCAATCCATGGGTGGAAGTGGACCAAGTACCATTGGGGAGACTGCAGCCAAAAATATAACACAAGCCACCTCATGGCAACACAAAATACCCAACAGAATTCATCTCACACACCTTATGCCCCCCAAAGGCTCAAAGCCATTTCTCTCCCCTTATGACCCCCAAATGCATACACAAGGCTATGCAGCAAGGGTCACAAAGGACACCCTTGAGATCACTCTCCTTAAGGAGAGCCTCTCACCCAAGGCTGTCATGCTTCTTCCACCCCAAGATCATCCTACTCTCCCAAGAGTAGAAGATCTTGGACACTCCCAAAGCAAGAACACAAAACAGAAAAAGAAACATAGGAAAGAACTACACATTATTTTCTTCAACAACATTATACATACACACTTTCTTTACAAGCATTTCTTTCCTTCAACAAAACAACATAACTAAGATAAACAACATGAACAAGAGGAGATAACAACCAACCTTATTCTGCCAATAGGTATGCTAAACTTAGTTGGAGATGAGCTGCCCAATCCACACAACTTTCTGCAATCCTTGGCCCCCAAATTCCTCTAATTCCTAAAACTGGTTTTTCTCTCTTTTTTTTTTTTTTTCCAAGTTTTTCCAAAAATCTCCAAGAATGGAGAGTGGGTGATTAGCTCACTAAGCTTCCATTCTTAGCCTAAGAAGGCCCCTCTCACTCCTTCCAACCTCTTGGATAGAGTGAGTGATCTCCCATTGGGTTGGTCTTCCCTAGGTCTTACACACTCCCTAACCTAGGTGCCTAGAGAAGGGAAATGGAATGGGGAAGAGGGATTACTCTCTCCAAGAAGGTTATCCTACCAAGGAGGGCACTCCTATAGATGGAATTCGTCCATCTTGGGAAAACCACTTTTTTGGGTGGTTAAACAAGTCCTAAGGGAAAGACACATGGCCAATTTTGGCCTTCACCCATAGGTACCCCATGAGGCCTAATAGAAAAGCTCTAAAATTGACTCTAGGAGTTGATTTGACCTTCAGAAAGTCCACTTGAAGTTAACCTACGGGTCAACTCTGAGTTGACCTTCCTTGTGGCTCTCTAACCTAGATTTCTTGGTTCCTTCAAGGATAATTAGGGGATATAACCATTAACAAAAATAAAACTTTCAAAAAGGTGACATGACAAATTGCCAACACAACATACTACATAGGTGTCAAGTGACACTACAACATAATTCCACATCACAATAAACACATGGCAATTGTCCCTTAAACAATTTAAATATTCCAATAAATACAAATTACACTCATGCAACATTTTACATTTACGAATAAAATACAGTACATACGGGGTGTTGTCTCTCCAAATAGACAACCCCTGGTTTTACTAACGCACATTGGCCTAGGCTTGATTCTCCCTAATATTTCCATGGTCACATGGATATTTTCCTGCACATCTCAATTTAAACATTAGTACTTCCCAAATAGCCTCATATAATATATAAAATCACATAATCAGAATACAATACATTCATTCTACAAAGACTTGACATTATGAAATATAATTTGTCACAATTCAAAGCAATTTCCTCATAATCCTCAAAATTTGATCCATCTACAATATATGCAAACATTTTCCAAACATTATATCAAATCCTGAAATTCAGATAATAACCTGCATCATCACAACATTACCCTAATCTAGAATCATATAATATTCTATAATCCACAAGGCATAGAAATGAAGCATCCTCATATATCAATGTTACCAAAATCGCGGAATCATGAAAAGTTCTATATCCATAGTGTGTCCAAACTAGTATCCAAAATAGTTCCAAAATGAAAATAACTGAAGAGATAGGATGGGTTGGGGTAGGGCCTCACATTATCTTTTTCAAGTTTTTCAATTTTCTCTTCATAGCCAGTAATTTCCTATTCTACTACCGATATGGAGTCTGATGAACCTATTAAATTGTTAGCAATATTATTGATTTCCTTCTATGCTTTGCTAATCTCTGTATCTATATCCTCTATCAAAATGTTTGTCTTACATGTATCTCTGTACAATTTCTTGAAGTCCAAAATTGTCTTTCCTAGTGCCGGTAATAATGTATCAATATGTTCCTTACTCTTCTTTGCTGTTTCCTCAAAGAATTTTTCCTTCTCTTTATTTATTTTCTCTCTGAAAGTCTCCTCATTGATCTGATCAATTGTTAGTAGGTTGCTGGTTATGTACTTAGACAATGTGTCTAATTTGCCTAAAGAATCTTTATTCTCTATGTTACACCTGGGTGCAATCATCTTCAAAATTGGTATGGTGTTATCAATTTCCTTATATGCAAGTGCATTGCAATCAGTTATTTTCTTAATTGAATCAAGCAATACCTCTATTACATTGGTTGGTTGGAATTCTGTCAGTAAAGAATCAGATGATTGACCAACTATCTTAACAATCTATAATCCATTGATGTGAGGAACCTCTTTGTTTATGTTGACCTCTGGTAGGTCAGTTTGAGTCTGCATTTCTACAAGCAAGGGTTTAGGTTTCTCAGCTGTTGCCAGTAGCACAGTCTCTGTATTAACCTTTACCTCATCCTTCTTCTCATCTGATTTCTCAGTGTATACCTCAGTCTGTTTCTCAGAACTTTCCACTGCTAGTTTCTTTGATTGAGACTCTGTGTTTTCTACCAGTTTCTCTGTGTTTACCGTTGAATTGTCTATAGCCGGTATCTCAACAGATTTGTCAGTACTATCAGTTGCCGATTGCTCAGTAGATACATCAATATGTACACCAGTAGTATCTGTCTTTCTTGTATCCAGGGGGTTAGTTGACTGTTCAGTTTGTTGTTCAATCCCATTTCAATATTGCCAACTCTATCCTTAATATTTGTCTCAACTATAATATCTTCTTCTGGTGGCTCAATTGCCACATCTCTCTTCTCAGTTGTTTCCTTATCCACCACAATGTTAATTTCCTATGTGTCAATATTCATTGTAAACAACACCTTTGAATCAGGGTTTGTGTCCTCATGTGTTATCTCCATACTCTCAACATTATCTGTTGCTAGTGGTGTATCAATAGTTTGTGTCGGTGGAGTATCAGAAGGAGGTGGGGGCAAGTCATCTATTATCTTTATGCTTAGAGATCCACCTACCTTACCTTTACCTTTATCCTTTTTTTTTTGATAGAATTTAAAAGTCTTTGGTTGTTTAAGCTCTTCTTGTTTTTCCTTCTCAACAAAGAATATATCCCATTTATCCGTTGTCTCTTCTGTGATCTCATTAACTCTTATCAATCTCTTATGTTGAATTTACTAGGTGAACTGCAAGTAGTTTCTCTATTTTTATCTTCTTGTCCAGTTCAATAATTGCTACCCTTTTAGCATCTAATCTTTTGTACAAGTCACTGGGTAAATCATCTATAGCCTCAATCAAAAATTTCTTGTAGATATCCAAGTGTAGGATAACACTATTTTCTATGCTTTCTTTTTCTTCATTTGAAAATGTGTTATACAACTTGCTAATGTTTGATAAGTTGCCATCTTCAGTTATTTCATGTAGAAGATTGTCAAGTGGAGGAACAACTTGACTTACTTTCTTCTTTCTTGGAGTCATATTCTTTACTGGAGGCCTAACTGTCTGTTGTTTTTGTCTTGTTCTCTTAGGTGTAGGAGCGGGTACTGGTGAAGGTTTTCTTTTTCTAACTACCCTTTTAAACTCTGTCGGTATTTCACTGTTAGAGGATGTACCAAGTGGTGAAAGATGTGTTTTCAGTTGTAATCCTTCTAAGTCGCTTTCCTTAATACTAGTTTTGTTCAATATGTCTTCCTTGATTGCTTTTGCCTACCTTTTTCCTTTTCTAACTATTTGTTAGGTTTTCAAAATTCTTTTCTGTGATTGAACTTTGCTTTCAATTGTTTCTGCATTTCCAAATACTTCTTCTATTGGTTCTTTAGGGGATTCTAGAAGTACTTTTGCATAAGTTTATATTATGTTCTTATCAACTTCATATCCCATTTCTATGACTCAAACTGTCCTTGGAACCACTTCCTCCATCCAGATTTCATCTTTCTTTATCACAAAGCATATCTCCTTTTGATATTTATCAACTATAGGTTGAGATAGCCTTATCTTGGTTTTCATCCGAGCCTTCAGTGCCTAAAAATATTCATTTATGTTCTTCTCCCTATCATCTCCTATGTTGTTTAAAATATCCAGAAGTTATTTTCCTACATGTTGGCGGTACATATAAATTTTTTTCATTCTGTATGTCACCTTTTTGAGTCATGTCCCCATCTGGTCCTTTGGTCAAGTCATGCACTTTCAATTCCTCATGTAGTTCAGGCTTTGCTGTTTTCCTTAAGTTTCAATGTGTTGAACTTGAACCTTGAACTTGAACCTTTTTGGTTAAAGGTTCAAAGTTCAACAAGCGTCGTGTTAAAAGTTTTTCCTCCTGTGCGGCTTTATGTCTTCTTTAGTTTTTGTCAGCATTTAGCATTGTTTGAACCTTGAACTTGAATCTTTTTAGTTCAAGGTTCAAAGTTCAATATTTGTCATGTTTATGTTTTGTGTCACGATTGTTCCTCAAGATTTAGAGTCTGTTGTTTAGGTTTCTTTGAGATCATGTGACTTTTCATGAGGTGGTGGCGCAGATTTTAAGATATGATTAACAGCGGCAGAGAAGAGGAATATTCTCCCTTTAATGATTTGAAATCTGCCATTTATGACAAGTGTGCTATGGAGATCCACATTGTCAGATATGAAATGACTTGGCATTAAATGCATGCTCGAATGTGATCATTTCAGAGTGAGGTCACACGAGTGAAGAGTAATGAGGATAATTCATGGTAATGATGGGTAAGATTTTCTCATCTTTTTAAATTGATCAGTTGTCTTGTCAAGATTGTCATTTGTTGATAAGTTTTAAGAAGAGTTTTGGAGCAGGAAGAAATAGACTGCGATAGGGGTTTTGTAGATGACAGAGGAAGGTATGTTTAACAAATTTCCCAATTGTTGCAGTTTTTAGAAAAGATCTAGGTATTTTGTTTAGCTATTTATTTCTGTTTACCTTTTCTTCTTTGTCTGGGTTGATTTGAGAAAATTACGAGTTACGCATGAGGCCTACTTTGCCTATGTTAATGAACCCTTCTTCCCTTGTAAGTTCCTTGCCAGAGCTGGGTGATACAACTCTAGTTCAATTAGATTTAGATGATTTCCTAGAAAGAATATAGAACCCCACCGCAGATTCTATGATGAGACATATTACCCAAAGTGATTTATTGGAAGAAGCCGCATTTCCCACAGCTTCCCCTTGTCCTGAATTGGTTTTCGAATGTATGAACCACTATGATAAAGCTAGCAGATGCATAAGGAAAAATAATGGTGAGGTTTTGTTGTCCATTGATAGACAAATGGTAATGGTTGCCATGGGTATCCCACATCAAGAACCCTATGAAGATTGGACTATTGGAAAATCTTATGGAATTTATTATGAGAAAAAGTAGTATTATAGAACTGTTATTGCGGGAAATTGGCTTTTGAGGTTTCAAAAAGGGGGCTCAAGGTTGTCAAGACCCTTAACCCAAGAGCATTTGATTCCTGCAATCAGAGATTTGGTAATATTGTTGAGCAGAGTCAAGGGGAATTCACACTTCTTCTATTGGGAAGACTGGATGTATTTCTTCATTCAGGTCACTCTAGACAAAAATCGGTTGATTGACTGGGGAACTGTTATTGCAGAATGATTGCATGAGGGTTTGAGCAATTATCTTGGGATGCCGAATTTCTATATGTCTTCATACCTGTTATATATGCTAGCTTGTGTGAGGGAGTGGCCTGGATTATTCCATGCTAAATGGGTTCAAGGTATTAAAATTTATGAGTACCACCCCCATTTGACTTTAAAAGGACATGTTGATAATTACCTTCATTGGAATGACATTTTTGCTGGGAGGTTGACCTTTGAATTACAAGATAACTTGCATAGGAGAATGTCTGTGGAAGTGGTTGAACTAGTAAAAATCTATGGTAGTTTCTTTACACAGTTTAATCACTTCACTTACATAAGGGTTGGAGGTTATAAAGGTGAACCCTTTAGGCTACCTAGATATGCTTCATACTCCTGTATTTTGATTGAAGTTTCTAGACAGCTAGCCTATGTTGCAAAGGATTATGGTGAAGACTCTGACACAAGTGGAATCTTTCCTATCGATTCAGGCCATTACAGTTGTAGGTCTATTTCTGATGCACTAAATATTGAGTTAGAGTTTAAGAGATTTCATTTGAAAACCTTTGTGAAAAGGGATAACTTTGATAGTAAAGGTTTTATTGCCCAATATGTGAAAAAGATAGTGCCTGATAACCATGTGTCCCAGTTGGAGGATTATTGGGAGGATTGCCCAAATGAATTTGAAGTGAGAAAGAGGAGTTGGTCCAGGTTAACTTTGAAATAGATTCATGACATGAAATTGCCAATGGATACTTCAGGTGTCACTATTGATAATGAAGATGTACTGGATCCAAAGTTTATGAAATGGGTACATAATCAACCTCTCCCAAAAGTTGATTGGAGTAAAAAGATGGAAGATAGCATACATGCACACACTTTCAACATAGTTCACAAATGGGTACATAATCAACCTCTCCCAAAAGTTGATTGGAGTAAAAAGATGGAAGATAGCATACATGCACACACTTTCAAAATTGGCTTAAAAGTTATCGATTCCATCCGGCGAGGGCAACCAGTTCAA
This sequence comes from Cryptomeria japonica, assembly GCF_030272615.1. Lineage (NCBI taxonomy): Eukaryota > Viridiplantae > Streptophyta > Pinopsida > Cupressales > Cupressaceae > Cryptomeria > Cryptomeria japonica. Next base: position 320,186,751 of record NC_081410.1, read on the forward strand.
GAAACAAAAATGGAAAGAGGAAGATTACAAACAAAGCTACTATTTTAACTAATATCCCTATTTCTGTTGCAGGAAAAAGGCAGGCTAATATTAAAGAAGAGAAACTTGACACTAAAGCTGCACTTTCTATTGGTGGTCGGGTTACCAGGACAAGGTACAAGAAGAACTTCCAGCCACCTGCCACTCATCTCATTCTTGATTTGGACACCGAGGAAGTACAGTGTGATATGGAAACCCCTATTTCAGATGCTGATAAGGTTTTAGCTAACTGAGATACTACTACTCAAGATTCACATGTGCTTGATATCCGGTCCAATGTAGACAATGCTACACAACCACCTTCAGGAGCTATTCAATCTAAGGAACTGACTCTGGCTCCTAAATGGTTAAATGACTCAATTACCAGGAAAAGAAATGTGGTTCCTATTTCGGTGTCGATGGAAGATGCTATAAGTAAATGCTTGGGAAGATCCATGAAGCCAAAGTGATTAAAAATGGAGACAATGATTGGTTTTAATGAAGACACAAAGCATTGGACTGCAGACATTGCCAAACTTACATCTGATAAGGATGTTGCCACTACTTAAGAGGCAGATTATACCATTGAGTGAGTTGATTTGGGGGTTGGAACCAGAGCAGTTGATGTGAAACATTTGGAGACTTTGACCAAATGGATTATCTCCCGCACTTGGAAGGATGAGAAGGGGAAGGCTGAGTTGAAGCAGAATTTAATGCAAATGGCCCAATATATTCATGCTCTACAGAACAGTCCATTGTCATTGTCTCAGAGTTCGGTCCCCTTTAGTTCAAAATCCCCAAGGAATCAGAAGTTCTTTGATGAGGTTCAATGAAACAAGATGATCGCAAAGATTTTCTCTGAATGGCTCACCTTGATTGTGCATCAAGGAACCAATTACATATCAAATTTAGTTTAGATTTTCAAAGATGCTAATGGAGTTACCAAGGAACTGGATGCCAATTTAATCTCATGGCAAAAAAAAAGACTAAATGGGTGGTGATTTCAAAGAAAATGCATGATATCTAGCACTATGGCTTGATGAATTTTCTTGTCGAAAGACAAGTGCTAGGGCCGAATGAGGACATAATGTTTATATCCTGGCAAAGCATAGAGTGGCATAAGCAAATCATTGAACAAGGTCATAGTGAATCCACCAATCTGTGAGGTGAACTAACAGCCTTAAGAACAACCATGCAAAAGGATTTGTGCTATGTAGATGTTCAGTTGGTTAAGGAAGATAGCCAAACTTTGGAAGATACAACAGAGATGATCAATCAATTTAGCAGCCACATTAAACAAATTAAAGTGGAGAAATCCTTGGCTGTGGAAGATCTTATGAGGATTTCCAAAGTGGAATCGATGCTCATGCCTAGTTTGGATCACTTGGATGCACATAGGGACAAAGTATAGATGGTAAAGAGGAAGAAAGAACTTTGGAAGCAAAGAGTAATACACATCAGCCTGCCACACATAACAATAATTCAGGAGTTCTCAAAGGTGCAACGAGAGTGGAGTGTGGAAAAGGAAGTTATGGTGTCCATCCAAACTAATAACCCAGGCAGTCCAAATGAGATAGAATCGATGACATGACTAGCACTCTTGGCAGTTGTCAGCCAATGAGTCTAGTCGTTTGTTTTTAGTTCTAGTTATGTAGTTAGGGTAGTTTCTCATTAACTCTTTTGAGTTAATTTTATCTTTGGTTCAAACTATTGGACCAGCGACCTATTTATATGTTTTGTAATGAATTTATGGGGGTTCACTAAGTTTTTGTAAAACTATCTCTTGGATTTTGCTAAAAAACTCTGTGTATGCAAGGTTGATAATCATTTATGAATGAAAATTGAATAACAGTTATCTTTGAATTCGAATCTGTGTGTTTGATGTCTGAAATTTGATTTTTGTGAGAATCTATTTCAAGTAAAGATTTGTTATAGCTTTCTATGTGCGCATAAAATTACCAGCGAGATTCACCTTATATGCTTTTCATTTTGTTTTAGTGTTCATGTGAAGTCTGTCGGCTTTATACAAAGAGTTATATATAAATCAATACTTGCGTTCATTTGATGTTGACTTGTGAATGCAATAACCTTTTCTATGCTTTCTGGTGAAAAGTATAATATTAGTTGTGTGTAATTTGAAGTTGATTGAATGTTTGCTAGAGGAAGCTATACCTTACTTCAGAGGTTAATCAATATAATGATTTTCCAACTGTTTGGTGAAATTTGTCTTTCATTTCTTGGTCTAAAGGGTATCCAAATTAAATAAAGTGTGAAAGACAAATCTATTTACCAATAGATTTTTGGCAACTTGGCTGGGGAAGAATGAGAAAATTGGTTTTTAAAAAAGTCATTATTTTAGTGATGCTTTATTCTTTATAAATAGTGCTACCTCACGAAGGGTTCTTACCTATCTTACAACCAAATTTAAATTGGGTGCAAGAAGACAAAAGTAACATTATCTTTGATTTAGATACTCTAGCTTGGAGACATAGAAGAAGTCAAGCTGAGTACGATAGAATAAGTGCATTCCTCGACGAAATAGAAAGACAAGCAAATCATCCTATATTGGTTTTTGACAGGGTAATCGTTCCTAGACTTTTCTTTATTCAAATTCCTGATAATCAACAACAAAATCCCAGACGCTTGTTACCCTGATTACTTTTCACACTGGAGTCCAAGCCTTATACCTGGTCACAATGGAGGGAGGGAATTGTTGATCACACCTTTCAGGAACTTTTAGACCTTGGTTTTGTAATGAATCAATGATAAGCAGTTAGTACCAAACTGGTACTAAGAGAGGGGGGGTGAATCAGTACTGAGAAAAACACTTTTCCTTGTACCGGTCTGACTGAGAATACTGCACTTGACTGGCAAGCAATAACACCAGTCTAAGCTAGATTACTACCGTTTAAACATAGTGAAAGACATAAACCAGGAACTCAGCTTTCCACACAATATAACATCTTATTTCCACTTCACCCATATGAATACACTAGTAATACTTCAACAGAAATGTAAAGACTTACAGGTTCAACATGCTTTACCACTTAATAGAGAATAACAAAGCATCACATGAAAAGCATCACACATAACACACATATTTTTCATGTGGAAACCCAACTGGGAAAAGCCACAGTGGGGATGAATACCCACAAGCTGTTCTTTGAACCTTTTTGAAGTCCGCCCTGTTAGGAGCCTAGTCCAGTTAAAGACTTTACAATAGGTTCTGTTAGGAACCGATCCTGCTAGGGATCACCTAGTTAAGGGTTAAACCCTGTTAAAGGTTACCTTGTTAGAGGATTTTTAGAACTCAATGATTTTGAGTCACCCTGTTAAAGGATTTACAGCAAGCTAGTTAAAGCTACCTTGTTAAGGGATTTTCCAACTATTGAAGTGGTTAGAGGTCAACAAGTATTACAATGATCTGGTAACAACACTCAATGCCAATGCAGATCTGCTTTAGTTCCTTCCTTCTGCAATTACACTTTGCAGGTATCTATTCTCTTATCTGGTCTAGCAAGAATCATGTATCTCCGCACTTGGATACACACACAACATTTTCCAACAACCTCAACATGAATAACAACATCAACCTTATAGGAAACAAATAGGTTGGTAGCATAAATTCTAAACCCTAAACATTTAGGTTAAGCAATTCAGTTGGTTCAATCCTAACCATTGATCATATTGCATTGATTACAACAGTCTTGAACAGATCTCAAGACGTTTTCCAATGTTCATTCTTCACCACTTCTTGGAGGCTGATAACCCATCACACATTCTCCACCGTTTGCAAAGACTTCACACATTCCCGAGGTAGATAGGATCAATCTCCTTCATGCAAGATCCTTGATGCACACAAGGCTAACATGGCAACACAATCTGTTCTTCATTACAATGCTAACTCATCACACGATGTCATCGATTGAATCACACAAGCATAGAACACTTCAACCAGAAACCCTGAAGCTAAGACTACCAACCGGTAGTCATACCATATGAAACCTTGATAAAAAACATTCCATATACCGGTTCACATTCCAACATACTGGTTCACTTGGACAAACATACCGCTTCACTTTTTCACATATACTAGTTCACAACATCATACCGGTTCTCTTGCAAGTGCTTACTTCAATATACCGGTTCACTCTTCATCATATTGACATCAATGACAACATACAATATCATCATGTCAACATACTCTGCACATATGCCAACAATCTCCCCCTTTGGCATTGATGGCAATATACAAAGATATCTCTGAGCTTCACATCTTCTCCCCCAATACTGCAGAGATCTTCTCTACTTCTCATCTTCTCCCCCTTTGACAACAATGCCAAAGTGAAGGCATAAACATCTATGTTCTACTATGCTTCTCCCCCTAAGGAGTAGCATCCTTCAACACTCCAATCCTGAGAAAAATATATCAATATAAGTCCCGACTGATGTGGAGTACACAGCTTTAGTTCACCTCTTGAAGGGGAAACACCCCTAATTCACCTCTCAAATAGGTAAAGGTAGCCTTCGGTAGAGGCTTGGTGAATATGTCTGCTAACTGCTCCTTACTGGAAACATGTTCCAGTACAACTTCTTTTGTTTTGAACCTTTTCCCTTAAGAAATGATACTTAAGCTCAAAGTGCTCAATTCTAGAATGTAAAAATGGATTCTTGGAGATGTTAATCGCACTTGTGTTGTCACAAAATATACTTACCGGTTCAGATACAGGAACTTTGAAGCCATTTAATACATGCTTCATCCAAATTTTCTAGGTGTAGTACATAAATGCTGCAACATACTCCACTTCTGTTGTAGACTAAGAGATACAACTCTGTTTCTTAGTCATCTATGAGACTAGTCTTCCACCAAGAAAGAATGCACCACCGGTTGTGCTCTTCCGATCATCCACATTACCAACCCAGTCAGCATATGTAAACACTTGTAGGTTGAAATCATTACTATATGGATACCATAATCCATAGTCAATAGTTCCCTTCAGATATCTCAGAATCCGCTTGACTGTTACCAAGTGGGATTCTCTTGGGCTTTTCTGGAACCGTGTAGTAATGCCCATTGCATGTGCAATGTCTGGTCTACTATGTACTACATAGTGCAATTTACCAATCATTGATCGATATTCCTTCTCATTTACCAACCTCGAGTCATCCTCTTTGGATAATTTACAACCAATCACCATCGGTGTACCAACCAGTTTGCTGTCTTCCATGCCAAAGGTCTTCAACACCTCTTTGACATATTTGGATTGAGTGATAAAGATTCTATCTTTCATTTGTTGAATCTGTAGTCCAATGAAGAACTTAATCTCCCCTATAAGTGACATCTCAAACTCCTTTTTCATCTCATCTGCAAAATCATGACTCATCTTGTCATTTCCTCCAAAGATTATGTCATCAACAAATACCTCACAGATCAAAATCTGATCTCCTTATGACTTCAGGTAGATATTACTATCCTCACTTATTCTCTCAAATCCAATCTTCACAAGATGGGAGTGAAAGCATTCATACCATGCTCTAGGTGCCTGATTTAGTCCATACAAGGCCTTATGTAGCCTACACACCATGTCACTATCTTTTGATAGGGCAAACCCATCTGGTTTCTCTATATACACCTCCTCTTCTAGTATTCCATTTAGGAATGTAGACTTTACATCCATTTGATATGCTTTGAATCCCTTGAATGCTGCATATGCAAGAAGCATACGAACTCGTTCCAATCTGGATACTGGAGCAAAGGTTTCTCCATAGTCTTCTCCTTCTTCTTGGGCATATCCTTTACACACCAATTTGGCTTTGTTTCTAACCACTGAGCCACCTTCATTCAGCTTATTTCTGAAAACCCATTTGGTGCCAATGACATTTTTATACTCCGGTTTAGGTACCAAAGACCATGTACCATTCTTTTCTATTTGGTCAAGTTCCTCTTCCATTGCCTTGATCTAGTCTTCATCTTTATGTGCCTCTCTTAATGTTTTAGGCTCAAATTCAGAGATCATGCAAGAGTTTTCTCTGATATTTCTTCTTGTAAGAACTCCAACATCCTTGTCTCCTATGATCTGCTTTGGATCATGATTCAACTTTACATACCTAGGAATGATCTTACTTGTTTCCTCTTGCTTTTCTTCTTCATCCTCATCTTCATCAGAATCAAAATCTATCGATGTAGGAGCACTGTTACTGGTGCTTGGCTGTTTTGCAACCGGTTCCTAGAAGGTTACTACTGGTTCATTTCCTACTTGCTCAGTTTCGGTTTCCTTAGATTTCTCAGAGGTTTCATCAACTCTAACATTGATGCTTTCAAGAATTCTCTGAGTCCTATTATTGAAACATTTGAGAGCTTTTCTCTTTGTGGAATACCCTAGGAATATTCCCTCATTAAATTTAGCATCAAAATTGCTCTGATGTTCACTCCTCTTGATATAACATTTACTACCAAACACTCTGAAGTAGCTTACCACTGGTGTCTTACCGGTCCAATACTCATAAGGTGTTTTGTCCTTAGCCTTTTTGATGAGTACCCAGTTCATTGTGTAGACTGCAGTGCTCACCGCTTCTCTCCAAAAGGTGTGAGCAGCCTTTCCTTAGATCAACATAGTTCTAGCTACTTCAACCATAGTCTGGTTGTTTCTCTCTGCTAGGCCATTCTGTTGTGGAGTCCAGGGGGCACACAGTTGCCTCTTGATTCCATTCTCTTCATAGTATTTGTTGAATTCACTGAAAGTGAATTCTCCTCCTTGATCAGTTCTGAAGCACTTAATCCTCTTACCGCTTTCTCTTTCAACCAGTGCTCTGAAGGATTTGAAATTTCCAAAAGCTTCAGATTTGTCCTTCAAGAATGTGACCCACATCATCCTTGAGCAATCATCAGTAAGAATCATAAAATACCTATCTCCCTGCACACTCCTAGTTTTCATAGGACCACACAAATCAGTATGCACAAGATCAAGTAAATTGTCTGCAGTGAAAGGTTTACCTTTGAAGGTTGAGGAAGATGTTTTCCCCAGTTGATGTTCTCTGCAAAAAAGGATTTTCTGGTTTGCTCAGCATAGGCAATCCTCTATCTGCCTTGATCTTACTAGCCTTCACAATATTGTCAAAGTTTACATGGCAGAGTCTCCTATGCCATATCCAGCTATCCTCAAACTTAGCCATAAGACATGTACTGACATTAGCATTAAGCTGAAATAGGTTACCTTTGGTCTGTTACCAGTAGCCATCAATTCACCATTCTTTCCTTTGATTTTGCACACTCCATTTTTGAATTCCAGAGTGAGTCCATTATCATTCAGTTGAGCAACACTCAAAAGGTTGTGCCTGAGACCTTCTACCCAATACACATTATCAACACTACTTCTTCCATTTAGAGAGATGGACCCTCTACCTTTTACCATACATGGTACATCATTACCAAAATGAACCACACCACCATCATACTCTTCCAGAGATAGAAACTTACTCCGGTCACCAGTCATATGGTGAGAACAACCACTGTCAATAATCCACTCATTGGAATTATCAAATTGGGAGACAAGAGCCTTCTTGTCTGACACATCTTCCTTGACCGCTACAAACACAATATCTTCAGTTTCTTCATCTTCTGATTCCTCATTAGTGACACCTTCATCAACTACTACAAAACAGTTTCTCCGGTTCCTCCTTTGAACTTCTTGAACCTCTCCGGTTTATCCTTGTTGTCACCATTAAGGGCAATTTACAACAATGTGTCCTATCTGGTTATAAGAAAAGCATTTCAAAGGAAGCTTACCTTTGTATTTACTGATTCCCTTGGGAAGTCTCTTGGCAAGAAGAGCTTCAAATTCCATCAGGATCTCGTCATCATCCATTTCTCTACTTTGTCTTGGTTCACCATTGGTTCTAGCTTCTTTTCCTTTTCTAGATGGTGCAATAGATGCTCTGAAGGCTGATTCGGTCTTCTGAATACTACCATCATAATTATTTAGCTCATAAGTTGTTAACTTTGCAATGATGGAGTCCAAGGATACCTTTGTCTTGTCTACAAACCTCAACTCTTGAATAGCAGCAACCTTTATTGCATAGACCGGTAATAAGGATCTCAAAACTTTGCTAACAACAGTGGAATCTTCCATTTTACCACCTGCACTCTTGATATCTCCAACAACAGTTTTGATTCTTATTCCATATTTTTGAATGGTCTCTCCTTCAACCATCCACATGTCTTCAAACTTTCCCCTAAGGCTTTCTACCTTAGCTTGTTTCACATGCTCATCACCGCCATAGATATTCTCAAGGGCATCCCATACTTCTTTGGGATTCTATTTTTCCTGAACATCAATAAACTCAATGTCAGATAAACTGCTAATTAGGGCTTCCATGACTTGCCCATTCTCCTCAATCTCTCTATTTTGATCATCGGTGAGAGTACCTGTAGGGATAACATAAGCATTCTCAACATAGCTAGTCCAATATTGAGCACCCATGCTTCTAATGTATATCTTCATTCTATCCTTCCATATTTTAAAGTTGTCTCTGTTGAACTTTGGACCTTCCCTCTTCATCATTATAGTAGGATCTTTACCTCAAGTGGTTAAGCTTACAACACAAAGGACCTGGAGGATGCTCTGATACCGATTGATGAATCAATGATGAACAGTTAGTACCAAACCGATACTGAGAGGGGGGGTGAATCAGTACTGAGAAAAACAATTTTCCTTGTACCGGTTGTTAGGATTCCCACAGATACTGAGAGGGGGGGGGGGGTGAATCAGTATCTAACCAGTTTTAAGATTTTCTAAACTTAAAACATGTAGAGCATATTAATACTGTGTACTGGTAAACAGAAAATAATGCAATAAACAGAGACAAAAGCAACCACATGAAAAACACACCATAACACAATATTTTAATGAGGAAAACCCAGTGTGGGAAAAACATCAGTGGGATTTGTGACCCACAATATTCACTTACTGGCCAATAAGAGAATATTACTGCTACAAGAGGGGCCTGCACATGCAGGAAGGCCAAGTGCCTAGAGCGCACTGCTCAATTACAAAATGGGAAGTCTCACTGACTTACATAAACCCTTAACCTATAATTCGCATAATAGGTCTACCTTATTTCGCCTAATTACATTCTCTTTTTGATTACAAAATTTTCTACAATGATCTCTCTTATATAAGAGTCATTTTACAACTTGCCAAGTCGGCTTACAGTGATTTTACAATAATAAACAAAATATATTAACAACAAAATTTCTGTCGGCTTCTATGTTGGTATGCTTCCTTTCACTGCCGGTGCCGGTGATCTGCGTGCCGGTATAGAATCTAACTTTGTTGGTGCTAGTGGATTGCCTTGCCAGTGTCATAGGAATGTAAGGTTGCCATCAATAACAAAACCTTCAATCACCTACAATGTCTCATTGGAGTGTGCATTTACCAACAATCTCCCCCTTTGGCATTAATGGCAACACTCATGAGAAAAATTCAAAAGTGTATCCAAGAATTGAAGTCCAGTAATTATTACCAAAAATGTGTGCTCCCCCTAAGCAGATGATCCCTAAGTTATTGTATTTTTCTCATACCACTACTCCCCCTTTGGCATCAATGACAAAGGTTGTCAAAGTGTCAATAGAGTGTAGTTTCCTGTGTCAACCTTATAACCGGTTGGTTACAATTTGAAAAAGTTCTGCCAAAACCAAATTCAAGTTCTCAATGAACTTTTTACTATCTTTTATTGCGGTCTCTATCCTCTGAACTCTACCAGTGAGGTGTTGCATTTTCTCTGCCTGTGTTTTCTGTCCTTGTACTAATGCATCAGATATTTCTTTCCTTAAACATGCGAGGTAGTCCAACTTTGGACTTAATCTCCATTTCAGATCCTTAGCCTTACTTTTTATTTTCTCCTTTTCTCTTTCTAACTTTAGTAACTCTTCCTCACCTGTTATCTTTTGCTCAACAATTGATAATGAATTAGATGAATTAATAAAATTGTCAGTTAGCTTATTAATTTCCTCCTGTATCTTGCTCATTTTCTTGTCTATGTCAACTGTCAAAAAGTTTGTCTTACAAGTGTCTCTGTACAAACTTTTGAACTCCTTAAGTGTGCTGCATAGTTCCGATAGAAGTGTGTCAAACTGCCTTGTACACTTCTTTATTTGTTCCTCAAAGAATTTCTATTTTTCTTTTTCTAACATCTCTTTGAATGCTTCCTCCTTTATTTGTTCAACTGTCACTGTGTTGTCAGTAATATACTTAGACAAAGTGTCAAGTTGACTCAAAGAAGCCTTAGCCTACCTTGAATCTTTCCTCAATGTTGCGTCTACTTTCTTCACTCTCTTCTTGGATTGAATTTGATTCTCAATAGTTTCAGCACTACCGAATACCTCTTCCTTAGGTTCATTGGGTGCTTCCAGAAGGGCTTTTGCATATGTTTCAATGATGTGATCATCTATCTCATAACCCATTTCAGTAACCCAAATTGTTCTTGGGATAACTACTTCCATCCAAATCTCATCCTTCTTAATCACAAAGCATATGTCATCTTTATATTTATCTACAATTGTTTGTGATAATCTTACTGTAGTGTTCATTCTGGCCTTTAATGCTTGAAAGTATTCATTAATATTCTTTTCTTTATTTTCACCCATGTTGTTCAATAAGTTCGATAGCTGTTTGCCTACCGGTATGTCAAATCCATGGTTCTTATTACCTATACCGGGCACCTATTTGGTTATATGTAGCATTAAGCATACAAGTAAGTTACCAAATCTGAATGTCCCTTTCTTATCCTTCTTGATCTTTCCCAGATTGTCAATAAGTTCATCCTTTAACCATTCACATACATCAATTTTCACATTATCTTTAACCATATCATGAGCACTTTTTATGCATAAGCTGGAAATTGAGTTAAGTCTGTTTGCATGTGTTGTTTTGTAACCTAAAATCATGCTAATGAATCTCACATTTATGTCAGTTACATCATTCACCCTTAATGACCTTTTGTCGGATGTTGCACCCGTTAGGTTCATTACCTAGTCATTTGAGACCTTTTTTGTCTTGTCAGGTCTGTTACCGGTGGAAGGTAACCCTGTTACAGCTTTCACAGCTTCCTTGGTAATTTTATAAATTGAATCTAGCCAGAAAAATTCACCATGAACCCTGCTCAATACTATCCTTATCACTTCCTTGGGGAATTCCAGAATGTAGAGAATTTCAGTGAATCCTAGGGTTTCAATAATTTTGTGTTCAGGTTTCACATTACCAGAATGATCACATATGACAGTCTTGTACATGTTCTTGATTTCCTCATCACCTAGTTCTTCTATATGGTAATGGATGTACATTCTAGGGTCTTCTACAAAAATAACTCCTTTGGAGATTTGGGAAAATGCACCAATATTATCATCCTTTTTAGCTATCTTGGGAACTAACTGAAAAATGGGCCTAGGGCACTTGATTACTTCCACTACAATAGGGTTTACTATGAATTTAGGTACAGAAGAGGATGCCATGATAAATAGCTTTTCCTGCCTTTGGAAAGATTGATTGCTGAAATGCTTTGCCTCTTTGCTCGAAATGCCTTAGCTCTGAAAATTTCGCGCTCTTCAAATGTTTGAATGCTCAGTGAAGTAAAATGGAGCCAAAAACATTAATTTATAATGTCAATTTTGCCAAATACCACATTTAATGCTTGCCGGTTAAGTACTTACTTAACATATCTGTCGGTATAGAAGTAATTTCAACTTCTTACCATCAACCGAAGGAATAATAGCATATTTCACATTGATTGCCAAACCCTCAAAAGAATTTTCTTCAATTAGATGAAGAGACTCCTGCCGGTGGAGTGCTACTCTATTCTACCGGTGGAGTGTTTCTTGGTTCTACCGGTGGAGGAGTATTCCCAACACCATTTAGATCTGATTTCCTAATCCATTGTTTTGAGAATTCTTGCTTAACTTCTTCAACCTTTTCTTTTCCTTTCAAACTAGGACCTTTGTTGTCTACCGGTGAGGACTTGCTTCTACAAAATTTAGCAATATGCCCAATTTTGTTACATACATAACAAGTCACATTATTTCTCTGAATAGCCTTTCCATAACCTATGCCGGTTTTTGTTCTACATTGATTAGATAAGTGTCCAAATATTCCACAAACATAACATCTCACATTCATTCTGCAATTCTCAGAGTTATGACCAACTTTGTTGCATTTAAGACATTAACCAATGGGTGTACTGGTATTCTGATAATTTCTAGATCTACATTGATTTTCTCTATGACCATACTTGTTACAGTTAAAGCATTTGCCATTGAATTTATAAGCATTAGGTTGTCTTAACGGTTTACTATGATCTCGTGTGTTTGCAGTACTGGAGCTTTCACCAGTTTCAAAGCCAAGACCATTAGTGTCAGCATTAGGTTTCTGATTCTTCAACAAGTCACCAAGTTCCTCTGAGCTTTTCTTGAATTTTTTTTTATGTTGATTTGCAGCAGCTAGTTCTCCTTCCAAGATACCTTTTTGTCTCATGAGTTCATTTGAGTCATTCTGTGCATACATCAGATTCGTCTTCAACATATCATTTTCATAACTAAGTCTTGTGTTTTCATTTGCAACATCATTCAGTCTTCTAGTCAAGTCTTCTTCATTCTTCTTTCTATCTTCAATTTCTTTACAAAATCTCATAGTCATATCCTGTATCTCATTCTTTGTTGTCATGTTTTCTTGTTTCAGCTTATTCATCAGATCACTAAGAGTTTCCTTTTCATCATTCTCATTTTGCATCTTTTCACAAAGTTCTCTTCTCTTGTTTCTTGAAATAGTAAGATTTTCTTGAAGTGCTTGAATGATATCCTGTGAAGCCTTTAGATCATCTTTGAGTTTGATATTTTTCAATTTTTCTGCATCATAGTCTGAGAGAGCTCCTTCAAGTTGCTTCATCAAGTTTTCCATCTCTACCGGTGTTAAGAACTTCCTCAAGCTGTTAGGCTTCTAAAAATAGAGGACCAGGCTATAAGACCAATTTTTAGGATTCCTATAGATACTGAGAGGGGGGGGGGGGGGTGAATCAGTATCTAACCAGTTGTAAGATTTTCTAAGCTTAAAACATGTAGAACATATTAATACTATGTACCGGTAAACAGAAAGTAATGCAATAAATAGAGACAAAAGCAACCACATGAAAAACACACCATAACACAATATTTTAATGAGAAAAACCCAGTGTGGGAAAAACCTTGGTGGGATTTGTGACCCACAATATTCACTTACTGATCAATAAGAGAATATTACTGCTACAAGAGGGGCCTGCACATGCAGGAAGGCCAAGTGCCTAGAGCTCACTACTCAATTACAAAATGGGAAGTCTCACTGACTTACAAAATGGATTTTACAAATCCAATGTCTTGTACTGCTTCAAGATAGCATCTACTATGCCAGATCCAGTACCGGTTTCTTCTCTGCTTCTTACATAAACCCTTAACCTATAATTCGCATAATAGGTCTGTCTTATTTCACCTAATTACATTCTCTTTTAGATTACAAAATGTTTTACAATGATCTCTCTTATATAAGAGTCATTTTACAACTTGCCAAGTCGGCTTACAATGATTTTACAATAATAAACAAAATATATTAACAACAAAATTCCTGTCGGCTTCTATGCCGGTATGCTTCCTTTCACTGCCAGTGCCGATGATCTGTGTGTCAGTGTAGAATCTAACTTTGGTGGTGCCGGTGGATTGCCTTGCCGGTGTCATAGAATTGTAAGGTTGCCATCAATGACAAAACCTTCAATCACCTACAATGTCTCATTGGAGTGTGGATTTGCCAACACCGGTTTGGTTGAGAACACTGCACTTGACTAGCAAGCAATAACACCGGTCTAAACCAGATTACTACCGGTTAAACACAGTGAAAGACATAAACCGGTAACTCAGCTTTCCACACAATCTAACATCTTATTTACACTTCACCCATATGCATACACTATTAATACTTCAACAGAAATGTAAAGACTTACATGTTCAACATGCTTTACCGCTTAATAGAGAATAACAAAGCATCATATGAAAAGCATCACACATAACACACATATTTTTCACGTGGAAACCCAACTGGGAAAAACCACGGTGGGGATGAATACCCACAAGCTTTTCTTTGAACCCTTTTGAAGTCTGCTTAGTTAGGAGCCTAGTCCAGTTAAAGACTTTACAATAGGTTTTGTTAGGAAGCAATCTTGCTAGGGATCACCCGGTTAAGGGATGGCTAAAATACCCAGTTAAGGGTTAAACCCTGTTAAAGGTTACCTTGTTAGAGGATTTTTAGAACTCAATGATTTTTCCAACTATTGAAGTGGTTAGAGGTCAACAGGTATTACAATGATCTGGTAACAACACTCAATGCCAATGCAGATCCGCTTTAGTTCCTTCCTTCTACAATCACACTCTGCAGGTATCTATTCTCTTATCTGGTCTAACAAGAATCACATATCTCTGCACTTGGATACACACACAATATTTTCCAACAATCTCAACATGAATAACAACATCGACCTTATAGGAAACAGATAGGTCGATAGCATAAACCCTAAACCCTAAACCCTAAACATTTAGGTTAAGCAATTAGTCAGTTCAATCCTAACCATTGATCATATTGCATTGATTACAATAGTCTTGAATAGATCTCAAGACATTCTCCAACGTTCTTTCTTCATTGCTTCTTGGAGGGTGATAACCCATCATGCATTCTCCACCATTTACAGAGACTTCACACATTCCTGAGGTAGATAAGATCAATCTCCTTCATGCAAGATCCTTCACACGCACAAGGTTAATGTGGCAACACAATCTATTCTTCATTACAATGATAACTCATCACATGATATCATTGGTTGAATCATACAGGCATATAACACTTCAACCGGAAATCCTGAAGCTAAGACTACCAACCGGTAGTCATACCATATGAAACCTTGATACAAAACATTCCATATATTGGTTCATATTCCAACATACCGGTTCACTTGGACAAACATACCACTTCACTTTTTTACATATACCAGTTCACAACATCATACCGGTTCTCTTGCAAGTGCTTACTTCAATATACCAGTTCACTCTTCATCATATTGACATCAATGACAACATACAATATCATCATGTCAACATACTCTGCACATATGCCAACATTTTGTTTCTCAAGTTACACCTAGAAGGGCTAGAAGTAGACCCGTATCTCCACCAAGAGAAATCGATTCACCTATCTGTCAAGCCTTAACTTTACATGGTGTTGTACCCCCAATTGTTATAAACCTTACCCCTTTGAATCCTACTGGAGCAATGGCCAACAATCCTTGGGGTGCCGCGATCAGACCTTTAGCTTTAGGAGCAACCCATAACCTTCCTAAGGGAGAAAAAGAACATTTGTCTAAGTTTAGTGGAGATGGCAAAGTAACCACTACTGAACACTTAAATTCTTTCAAAGTTGCATGTGGAGTGTTGGTGGTTCAACATGAAGATGTGGCAGTGAGGTTATTTGTTCAAACTTTTACTGACGTAGCTACTGATTGGTTCTATCATCTGCTTGATGGAGCTATTACAAATTGGCAAGTTTTAACAGATAGTTTTGAAGCCAGATTTAAATTGACTGAAGATGAGCATTCGCTTATCGCTCAGCTAGCTCAATTAAAGAAGGAAATAATAGAGCGTATGAGGGAATTTGTTTCCCATTTCAATAAACTTTTCTATTAAATTCCAACCACACACAAATCCTCCGCTGAAAACATGAAGTGTTTCTTCATGAACTCCATGCCTGCAGAAATACATTTCTTGATGAGGTGCGAGTGTTTACAAACTCTTGATGATATGAAAGCTTCAGCTGTAAGTCTAAAAGATGATTTAATCATGGCAGGCAAGTGGAAAAGAGAAGTGCAAACTCCTACTTCTCATGTGGCAAATACTTCTACTTCTTCAGATCCTATGATTCAACGATTAATGAATGATGTGATTGCCCTAAAAAGACAGGCTCCTAAAACAAGTACTTCATATTCTCAATCTTACCAGGACATTCCTAGAAAATATCCCAATCAACAAGGAGGAAATGGAGGAAGACAATTACAATTGCCTCCTATGCAACAAAGACTTGCTATTGAAGTGCCACCTCCTAAGACAAACTCATGTGTGTTTCATTTAACTGATGAACATTATGGTTCTTCATGTCCAGAGATGGTTCACTTTTCTCAAATGATTAGTAAAGGAGAAACAATCTTAGAAGCTGATGAAGGAGGTTGCCAAAGTATGCCTGGTGAATCTGAAATTCATTATATGGAGTATGTCTCCAACTCAGAAAGGGGAGGAAACATGTTGGTCTCTTTGGAAGATTCCTCATACGCAATCCTTACTAGAACTCAACAAAATTTGAAGTCTCGAGATGTTTTAACACCTGTTCATAGCTCGGTCAAAGGAAAGGAAATTCTGACTCATCATGGAGGTGTTTCAAAAGTTGTTCAAGAAGTTGCTTCTTTAAGTTTCGATTCATTTAATAATCCTTTTGATATCATTGAATTTTGCAAGTCATCCTATGTTCAGATCACTCTGACTGAGTATCTGAAATTGAACCCTAAGGAGTTAGATAGACTAGTTGAATTTGTCAAGGGAAACGATGCTCATGCCTTAGCAAGTGAAACCCAAATGCCGTTGACTGGTAATTCTCTAGCACATGAAAATGTCAGTCCTGCTTTAGTACTTCCCAAAGTCTCATCGAAAACTATTCCTCAACAAGCTGAATTGATTGAACCTAATTTTGAAAATAAACCAGAACCTTTCTATGTGTCTTTATATATTAATGGGCATAAATTGAGAAATTGTATAATAGATTCAGGAGCATCAGACAATGTCATGCCCCCCACTGTAGCAAAAGCTTTAGGTTTAACCTTAACAAAGACTTTTGGCAAATGTTACTCCATGGATTCCAAGCAGGTTCCTTTATTAGGGTAGATTAAGGATGCACAGGTCGCTTTAGTAGCACACCCTGACAAGAGAATCAAGCTGACAATTCTAGTGGCTGACATCCCTGCTAGTTATGGAATGCTGTTGAGTCACACCTTCTATAAAGATATTGGAGGGGAAATTAGAATGGATTGGTCTTAGGCAATGATCACAGTTGGAAAACATAAAGTTATTTTGCACCCTGAAACAAAAGCTAAATACACAGTCTTTCCCTTAGATGATCCAAAAGCTCAGATTTTGTATCAAGATTGTGGTTTTGGAAATTATATGATATCAGCTGATCCTCAAGGGGAGAAAAAGGCTATAGATTCAGATATGTTGGATGAACTCTAGTCTATGGAATTTGATGGGAGTTGTTCATCTTCGGGTTCAGGGGTCAGGGTTGTATTAATACCTCCTCAAGGAAAAGTTATTTCTTATTCTTTCAAATTGGATTTCCAAAACATGAATAATACGACTAAATACAAACCTTTGTTATTGGGCCTTGCTGAAGTGAGGAGATTTCATATCAAAATGTTGAAAGTTAGAGGTGATGCTAAACTTATTGTAAAACAAGTGAGAGGTTTATTTGCTATTAAAAATGAGAGATTGAAACATTACAGGAATCATGTTTGGGACAAGATCGAAGCATTTGATGCTTTCTCAATTGAAGCGGTACCAAGGGAGTTCAACTCAAAGGTGGATTCTTTAGCGGTATCTATAGCTTTATTAGTGCCTCATCTAGATTTTGCAACTAATACCTATAGGGTAGAATTAGTTTATAGACCCAGCATGCCTGACAATTCTAAATCCTGGCAGGTGTTTGAAAATGATAAACAGATTCAGAACTTTTTACACTATGTTGAGATTTTTACATCTTTATTTTATGAAGGATCAAAGGTGAGCTGTAAAGAGTTTTCTTCGAATACACTGGAGGAGATGAATGATGGAATGTTACAGTTGAAAGGAGATAAAATTTCAAAGGGTTTAGTTTCTCTTGAATGCCTTTTTGATAGGAAAGATGGGTATGTAAAGCAAAAGGAGAAAGAGGCTCCTGCAATTCAAAATTCTGGTGAGTATGAGAAAATTAACATTGGTACTAAGGAGGATCCTAAATTTGTTAATTTGGGAAAATGTTATTCTAAAGAGGAGAAAAGAAGATTCATCAGCTTGTTGGTTGAGTTCAAAGATGTATTTGCATGGTGCTATGATGATTTAAAGAATTTCAGGGATGGTAATTTCCAACATCAAATTCCTTTGAAACCAGTTGTCAATCCTTCCGGCAGAAGTTGAGGAATTTAAATCCAAAAGTAGCAGAGGCAATCTTCCATGAGGTCGATAAGATGTTGAAAGCCCAAATTATTTATCCTTTACATCATTCCACCTGGATTGCTAATATCGTTCTGGTTCAGAAGAAAAATGGTGAAATACAAATTTGTGTTGATTTCAGAAACTTAAACCAAGCAAGCCTGAAGGATAATTATCCTCTACTAGCAATGGACCATATTTTACAAACTGTTTCAGGATCAGAGATGATGTCCATGTTGGATGGCTTCTCTGGATATAACCAAATCAGTGTCTTGGAGCAAGATCAACACAAGATAGCCTTTATAACTCCCTGGGGCACCTTTGCATATAATAGAATGCCTTTCAGATTGATTAATGCAGGGGCAACATTTCAAAGAGTGATGGAACTTTCCTTTGGGCATTTGAGGGATAAGATCATTGTGGTGTATTTAGATGATTTGACAATTTTTTCCAAGAAGAGGAAACATCATGTACGAGATTTGAGGAAGGTACTGGTGAGATGTAGAGAACATGGAGTATCATTAAATCCTAAAAAGTTAGTTTTTGGTGTCACAGAAGGAAAACTTTTGGGACATATTGTTTCATAGGAGGGAGTGAAGGTAGATCCACAGAGGGTAAAAGCAATACAACAACTCAGTCTTTTTTCCAATAGAAATGGAGTGAGGTCCTTCTTTGGACAGGTGAAATTTCTAAGATGTTTTATTCCTGATTTTGCTGAGACTGCTAAATATATCATAAATATGATGAGTGAGAAGGTAGCTTTTAAGTGGAATGAGGATGGTAAAATGGCTTTTGAGGAAATAGAAAGAGCAATTGTGCATGCACCTACTCTGGTTAACCCAGATTTTAGTAAAGATTTTATTATTTATTGCTATGCATTAGAGCATACTATGTCTGGAATTTTGGTGTAGAAGGGTGAAGATAATGAGGAAGTTCCAATCTCCTTCATGAGTGTATCTCTAAAGAAGCATGAGTTAAAATACTCGCAGATAGAAAAATAGGCTTATGCAATAGTGAAAGCCGTGAAATAATTCAGGTACTATATACTTCATTCACATTGAACTATATTTGTTCCAAACTCTATAGTGAAAAGTGTTTTAACTCAGCAAGATGTTGGTATCAACAATAGAGCATCTTGGGTCTCTAAGATTTAGGAGTTCAATTTGGATATCAAGCTTACTAAGCTGGTCAGAGGATAAGGCCTTTGTAAACTACTGGCAGAGAATAAGTTTGAAGAGGAGGAAACTCTGCCCTTAACTCTATTTGTGAGTCATCAGGATTCTTGGTTCACCGATGTTACCTATTATCTCACTTATGGAAACTATCCAAGTCATCTCTCTCCTAGGGAGAAATAGAATTTGAAGTTGAAAGCTGCAAAGTACATTATTTTTGATGACATACTATACAAGAAAGGCTTGGATGGTACTTTTCTTAGGTGTGTAGATAAACTGCATCAAGAGGCTTTACTGAAAACTTTTCATGATGAGGCATAAGGTGGTCATTTCTCTTCTATAGTTACTACATATAAAATCTTGAGAAACTGTTACTATTGGCCAGGAATGTTCAGAGATGCGTATGCATGGGTGGCAAAGTGTGAGAAGTGCAAATTGTTCATAGGTAAACCCCAGCTGGCTGCCTTGCCCTTAAGACCTGTAGTAATTGAAGAGCCCTTTAAACAATGAGGGTTAGATTTTATTGGTCCTCTAAACCCAATTTCTAATGTTGGACACACTCACATATTAACAGCAACAAATTATTTTACTAAGTGGGTGGAAGCTATCCCTATGAAAAAGACCACTACAGAGATTGTGTGTACATTCCTTAAGGACAATATTCTTGTCAGGTTTGGGGTTCCTCAGAAAATAGTCACAGATAATGCATCAAATTTCTCTTCATCTGAGTTAATTTTATTTTGCTATGATTATGGAATTTCTTTGGCACACGCTTCTAATTATTACCCATAGGGTAATGGCCAAGCAGAATCAAGTAACAAAAACTTGATTAATATCGTGAGGAAGTTGGTTAATGAAAATTTCAGAGACTGGCATAAGAAGTTACATGAAGCCTTGTGGGTAGACTGAACTTCACCAAAAAGAGCCATAGGAATGTCTCCTTTTGAGTTAGTATATGGCATTGGTGCTCAAATATCTCTTCCTTTAGAGTTAGCGGCTTCTAGATTGCAGACTGTAGTAGAAGATGCATTTTTTCAGAGCTCCTTTGAAAAGAGAGTTATGTACTTAACAAGATTCAGGAAGAGAGAGAAAAGCTAGTTGACAGGATTACAGGAAATCATATGAGGGTTAAAAAGATTTTTGATCAAAAAGCAAGGCCCAGGAAGTTCATGAAAGGTGATCTGGTGTTATTATGGGATAAAAGGAGAGAGCCGAAAGGCGCTCATGGTAAATTTGAGTCACTGTGGAAAGGACCTTATGTAATTCATGAAGTAAGGGGCCCCAATTCTTTTAAACTTTCTTACCAGGATGGCTTTGAGCTACCCCTATCCTACAATGGGTAGGACTTAAAATTGTATCAATTGTAAACAGGAGTCTCCTATCGGTTTGTACATACAGTTTTGTTGTGTTAGTATAGGTGTATCAGTTTTGGTTGTGAGTCAGGCCTTTGTTTTAAGTCATTTTGTGAAACCAGGGATTCTGAGGTTCTTTGCTTGGTACTTTATAGTTCTAATCCCCATGCAGAGCCACTGTTGGCGGTACATATAAATTTTTTTCATTCTATATGTTGCCTTTTTGAGTCATGTCCCCATCTCGTACTTTGGTCAAGTCATGGGCTTTCAATTCCTCATGTAGTTTAGGCTTTGCTACTTTCCTTAAGTTTCTCTATGTTGAACTTGGACGTTGAACTTGAACCTTTTTGGTTCAAGGTTCAAAGTTCAATGGTCGTCATGTTAAAAGTTTCTCCTCCTGCACAGCTTTAAGTCTTCTTTAGTTGTTGTCAGTGTTTAGCATTGTTTGAACCTTGAACTTGAACCTTTTTGGTTCAAGATTCAAAGTTCAAGATTTGTCATGTTTATGTTTTGTGTTGAAATTGTTCCTCAAGATTCAGAGTTCATTGTTTAGGTTTCTTGGAGATCATGTGACTTTTCATGAGGTGGTGGCGTGGATTTTAAGATATGATTAACGGCAGCAGAGAAGAGGAATATTATCCCTTTAATGATTTGAAATCTATCATTTATGGCAAGTGTGGCGTGGAGATCCGCATTGTCATATACGAAATGAATTAGCATTAAATGCATGCTTGAATGTGATCATTTCAGAGTGAGGTCGCATGAGTGAAGAGTAATGAGGACAATTCGTGGTAATGATGGGTAAGATTTTCTCAACTTTTTAAATTGAGCAGTTGTCTTATCAAGATTTTCATTTGTGAATAAGTTTTAAGAAGAGTTTTGGAGCAGGAAGAAATAGACTACAATAAGGGTTTTGCAGATGACAGAGGAAGGTATGTTTAACAACTTTCCCAATTGCTGCAGTTTTTTGAAAAGATCTGGGTATTTTGTTTAGCTGTTTGTTTCCGTTTACCTTTTCTTCTTTGTCTAGGTTGATTTGATAAAATTACGAGTTAAGTATGAGGCCTACTCTGCTTAAGTTAATGAACCCTTCTTCCCTTGTAAGTTCCTTTCCAGAGCTGGGTGATACAACTTTGATTCAATTAGATTTAGATGATTTCCTAGAAAGAATATGAAACCTAGCCGCAGATTCTATGATGAGAGATATTACCCAAAGCGGTTTATTGGAAGCAGCCACATTTCCCACTGTTGCCCCTTGTCCTGAATTGGTTTTAGAATGTATGAACCACTATGATAAAGCTAGTAGATGCATAAGGAAAAATAATGGTGAGGTTTTGTTGTCCATTGATAGACAGACGGTAATGGATGCCATGGGTATCCCACATCAGGAACCCTATGAAGATTGGACTATTGGAAAATCTTATGGAATGTATTCTAAGAAAAGGAAGTATTACAGAACTGTTATTGAGCAAAATTGGCTTTTGAGGTTTCAAAAAGGGGGCTCAAGGTTTCCAAAACCCTTAAACCAAGAGCATTTGATTCCTAGAATCAGAGATTTGGTAATATTGTTGAGCAGAGTCAAGGGGAATTCACACTCCTTCTATTGGGAAGATTGGATTTATTTCTTCATTCAGGTCACTCTAGACAAAAATCGGTTCATTGACTGGGGAACCATTATTGCAGAAAGATTGCATGAGGGTTTGAGAAATTATCTTGGGATGCCAAATTTCTATATGTCTTCATACCTATTAGATATGCTAGCTTGTGTGAGGGAGTGGCTTGGATTATCCATGCTAAATGGGTTCAAGGTATTAAAATTTATGAGTATCACCCCCATTTGACTTTAAAAGGATGTTTTGATAATTACCTTCGCTGGAATGACATTTTTGCTAGGAGGTTGACCTTTGAATTACAAGATAACTTGCATAGGAGAATGTCTGCGGAAGCGGTTGAACTATTAAAAATCTATGGTAGTTTCTTTACACAATTTAATCACTTCACTTACATAAGGGTTGGAGGTTTTAAAGGCGAACCCTTTAGGTTACCTAGACATGCTTCAGACTCCTGTATTTTGATTGAAGTTTCCAGGCAGCTATCCTATATTGCAAAAGATTATGGTGAAGACTCTGACACAAGTGGAATCTTTCCTATTGATTTAGGCCATTACAATTGTAGGTCTATTTCTGATGGACTAAATCTTGAGTTAGAGTTTAAGAGATTTCATTTGAAAACCTTTGTGAAAAGGGCTAACTTTGATAGTAAAGATTTTATTGCCCAATATGTGAAAAAGATAGTGCCTGATCAACATGTGTCCCAACTGGAGGATTATTAGGAGGATCGCCCAGATGAATTTGAAGTGAGAAAGAGGAGTTGGTCCAGGTTAAGTTTGAAACAAATTCATGACATGAAATTGCCAATGGATACTTCAGGTGTCACTACTGATAATGAAGATGTACTGGATCTAGAGTTTATGAAATGGGTACATAATCAACCTCTCCCACAAGTTGATTGGAGTAAAAAGATGGAATATAGCATACAGACACACACTTTTAGCATAGTTCACAGAACTAGAAAATTGGCTTAGAAGCTGTCAATTCCATCCGACGAGGGAAATTAGTTCAAGAAAAAAAAATGGAAAGAGGAAGATTGCAAACAAAGCTACTATTTTAGCTAATATCCCTATTTCTATTGCAGGAAAAAGGCATGCTAAGATTAAAGAAGAGAAACTTGACATTGAAGCTGCACTTTCTATTGGTGGTCAGGTTACCAAGTCAAGGTACAAGAAGAACTTTCAACCACCTGCCACTCATCTCATTCTTGATTTGGACACCGAGGAAGTACAGTGCGATATGGCAACCCCTATTTTGGATGCTGATAAGGTCTTAGCTGACTCAGATACTACTGCTCAAGATTCACATGTGCTTGATATTCGGTCCAATGCAGACAATGCTACACAACCACCTTCAGGAGCTATGAAATCTAATGAACTTACTCTAGCTCCTAAATGGTTAAATGACTGAATTACTAGGAAAAGAAATGTGGTTCCTATTTCGGTGTCGATGGAAGATGCTGTAAGTAAATGCTTGGGAAGATCCACGAAGCCAAAGTGGTTAAAAATGGAGACAATGATTGGTTTTGATGAAGACACAAAGCATTGGACTAGAGACATTGCCAAACCTACATTTGATAAGGATGCTACCACTGCTCCAGAGGAAGATTATACCATTGAGTGTGTTGATTTGGGGGTCGAAACCACAACAATTGATGTGAAAAATTTGGAGACTTCGACCAAATGGATTATCTCCTACACTTGGAAGGATGAGAAGAACAAGGTTGAGTTAAAGAAGAATTTAATGCAAATGGCCCAATATATTCATGCTCTGCAGAATAGTCCATTGCCGTTGTCTCAGAGTTTGGTCCCCTTTTTTTCAAAATCCCTAGGGAATCAGAAGTTCTTTGATGAGGTTCAATGAAACAAGATGATCGTAGAAATTTTCTCTGAATGGCTGACCTCGATCGTGCATCAAGGAACCAATTACATATCAGATTTAGTTCAGATTTTCAAAGATGCTAATGAAGTTACCAAGAAACTGGATGCCGATTTAATCTCATGGCAAAAAGAAAAGATGAAATGGGTGGTGATTTCAAAGCAAATACGTGATAGCCAGGGATATGGCTTGATGAATTTTCTTGCCGAAAGACAAGTGCCAGGGTTGAATGAGGATATAATGTTTATATGCAGGGAAAGCATAGAGTGGCATAACCAAATCATTGAACAAGGTCATAGCGAATCTGCCAATCTATGAGGTGAACTAGCAGCCTTAAGAACAACCATGCAAAAGGATTTGCGCTGCATAGATGTTCAGTTGCTTAAGGAAGATAGCCAGACTTTGGAAGATAGTGCAGAGATGATCAATCAATTCAGTAGCCACATTAAACAAATTAAAGTGGAGAAATCCTTGGCTATGGAAGATTTTATGAGGATTTCCAAAGTGGAATCGATGCTCACGCTTTGTTTGGATCACTTAGATTCACACAGGGACAAAGTACAGATGGTAAAGAGGAAGAAATAACTTTGGAAGCAAAGACTAATACACATCATCCTGCCGCACATAACAGTAATTTAGGAGTTCTCGAAGGTGCATCGAGAGTGGAGTGCAGCAAAGGTGGTTATGGTGTCCATCCAAACTAATAACCCAGGCAATCCAACTAAGATGGAATCAATGACATGACTAGCACTGCTAGCAGTTTCCTGCCAGCGAGTGTAGTTGTTTGTTTTTAGTTTCAGTTATGCAGTTAGGGTAGTTTCTCAATAACTCTTTCAAGTTAATTTTATCTTTGGTTCAAACTATTGGTTTGGTGACCTATTTAAATGTTTTGTAATGACTTTATGGGGGCTCACTAAGTTTTTGTAAAACTATCTCTTGGATTTTGCTGAAAAACTCTGTGTATGGAAGGTTAATAATCTATGAATGAAAATCAAATAAGAGTTATCTTTGACTTCAAATCTGTGTGTTTGATGTTTGAAATTTGATTTCTATGAGAATCTGTTTCAAGTAAAGTTCTGTTATAGCTTTCTATGTGCACAGAAAATTACCAGCAGGATTCACCTTATATGCTTTTCATTTTGTTTTAGTGTACATGTGAAGTTTGTCTGCTTTATACAAAGAGTTATATATAAATCAATCCTTGCATTCATTTGGTGTTGACTTGTGAATGCAATAACCTTTTCTATGCTTTCTGGTGAAAAGTATAATATTGGTTGTGTGTAATTTGATGTTGATTGGATATTTGCTAGAGGGAGTTGTACCTTAATTCAGAGGTTAATCAATATAATGATTTTCCAACTGTTTGGTGAAATTTGTCTTTCATTTCTTGGTCTTAAGGGTATCCAAATTAAATAAAGTGCGGAAGACAAATTTGTTTACCAACACTACCGGTATGTCAAATCCAAAATCCTTTCTACCAATACTGGGAACTTCCTTGGTGATATATAGCAGTAAGCATACAAGTAAGTTGCCAAATCTTAATGTCCCTTTCCTTTCCCCTTTGATTTTCTTCAGATTGTCTATTATCTCATCTTTTAACCGTTCGCATATGTCAATCTTTGTATTGTTGTTTACCATGTCATAAGCACTTTTGATACATAAGCTAGAAACATAGTTTAATCTGTTGGCATATGTAACTTTGTATCCAAGAATCATGCTAATGACTTTTACATTGATATCCTTTACATCATTGACTCTCAAGGATCTCTTGTCAAAGGTTGCAGCGGTT
This sequence comes from Cryptomeria japonica, assembly GCF_030272615.1. NCBI lineage: Eukaryota > Viridiplantae > Streptophyta > Pinopsida > Cupressales > Cupressaceae > Cryptomeria > Cryptomeria japonica. The sequence continues at coordinate 320,212,859 of NC_081410.1, forward strand.
AAGATCATTACAGTGTCATTTGGAACCTTTTTAGTCTTATCAGGTCTGCTACTGGTGGAAGGTAAGCCTGTCACTGCACTAATTGCTTCTTTTGTTATCTTATGAATGGAATCCAACCAAAAGAACTCCCCATGTACTCTACTTAATACAATCCTTATAACATCCTTTGGAAAATTAGGGATACTAAGAATCTCCACAAAACCTAGGGTTTCAACTATCTTATGTTCCGGTTTCACATTTCCTTTAACATCACAAATTACTGTTCTATACATGTTCATTATCTCTTCAGCTCCTAGTTCTTCAATATGACAATGTATGTAAATTCTAGGATCCTCAGCATAAGCAACTCCTTTGGGTATTTTTAAAAATGCTCCTAGGGTATCATCTTTCTTCGCAATTTCGAGAATAATTTTAAATATGGGCCTAGGGCATTTAATCACTTCAATTATAGTAGGGTTTGCAATGAATTCAGGTGCAGAGGATGAAGCCATTGTATACATACCTTAATCTGCCTTTAGGTTTGAATGCTTGAATGATTTACTTCATTTCTCGCTATGGATGCCTTTGCTCAAGATTTTTGCACTCTAAGGAAATTTGAATGCTCGGTGAATGAAAAAGAGAGCCAAAACACTTGCTTTATAATGCCATTTCCTTCAACTACCATAATAAATGCCTGCCAATTAAGTGAAACTTAACACATCTTCCGGTAAAGAAGTATTTCAACTTCTCACCATCAACCGAGGGTAAACTAGCATGTTTTTCAATTCGTTGCCATACCCCCAAAAGGTTTCTTTTCAGTTAGATGAAGAATCTCCTCCCGGTGGAGTGATACTCTATTCTACCAATGAAGGAATAGCTTCATTAACATTCATATCTGACTTCCTGATCCATTGTTTTGAAAATTATTGCTTTACTTCTTCAACCTTCTCTTTACCTTTCAAACTGGGTCCTTTGTTATTTGCCGGTGATGCCTTACTTCTACAAAATTTTGCAATATGTCCAATCTTGTTACAAGCATAACAAGTCACATTGTTTTTCTAAATAGCTTTTCCATATCCTATGCCGGTATGTGTTCTGCATTGATTAGATAAGTGTCCAAATCTTCCACAAACATAACATCTTACATTCATTTTGCAATTTTCTGAATTATGACCAACTTTGTTGCATTAAGAACATTGACCGGTGGGTGCATTAGTGTTTTGATAATTTCTAGATCTACACTGATTTTCTCTATGACCATACTTGTTATAGTTGAAGAATTTTCCATTGAATTTGTAGGCATTAGGTTGTCTTACCGGTTTACTGTGATCATGATTGTTTGCAGTATCGGAGCTTTCACCAACTTCAAAGCTGGGACCATTAGTATCTCCATTAGGTTTCTGATTTTTTAACATGTCATCAAGTTCCTCTAAAATTTTCTTGAATTTCTCCTTGTGTTGATTTGTAGTAGCCAACTCATTTTCTAAGAAATCTTTCTGTCTCATGAGTTCAATTTTATCATGCTCCAAGTGAATTATATCTGTCTTCAACATATCATTTTCATGACTAAATCTTAGATTTTCATTTCCAGCATCATTGATTCTCCTAGCCAAGTCATCTTCATTCTTCTTTTGGTCTTAAATGTCTTTACAAAATCTCATAGTCATATATTGCATCTCATTCCTCAAGGCCATATTATCCTACTTCATCTTGCTTACAAGATCATTAAGAGTTTCTTTTTCATCATCATCACTCTGCATCTTCTCATGAAGTTCCCTTCTTTTGTTCCTAGAAATAGTGAGATTTTCTTGAAGTCCTTGAATGATTTCCTATCTAGCCTTTAGATCATCTTCAAGTTTCATGTTCTTCAACTTTTCTGCATCATAATCTGCAAGAGCTATTTCCAATTGCTTTCTCAAGTTTTCCATCTGTACTGGTGTTAGAATCTTCCTCAAGCTGTTAGGATTTTGAAAATAGAGAACCTGGTTCTAATACCAATTGTTAGGATTCCCAAAGATATTGAGGGGGGGGGGGGGGGGTGAATCAGTATCTAACTAGTTAATGGATTTTTTGAACTTATTAAATAAATTGCATGCCAAAATAGTGTACTGGTAAACAAGAATTAATGCAGTAAATAAGATCAATAACCACAACATAGAAAGCACACCATAACACAATATTTTTAATGAGGAAACCCGGTGTGGGATAAACCTCAGTGGGATTTGTGACCCACAATATTTGCTCACTGACCAATAAGTGAATATTACTGATACAATAGGGGCCTGCACATGCAGGAAGGCCAACTTCCTAAAGCTCACTTCTCAAATACAAAAGGGAAGTCTCACTGAATTACAAAAGTGGATTATGTAAATCCAATGACATGCACTGCTTTAGTTCAGCATCTACTATGCTAGGTTCAGTACCGGTTTAAGCTCATACAACTTCCAAAACCCTATTCCAAAGTGTACCTTAATATTTGCATCTACCTATTACATTCCTTCCATGCATTTCACTTACAAATGATTTACAAGATCTCATACTTATATATGAGTCCTATTACAATTTGCTTTGTCAGCTTACAAAAAGATTTTACAATTAAATACAAAATACAATAAACAAAATCCTGTCGGCCAAGGTGCTGGTAAACATCTTTTGTCACTGTCGGTGCCGGTGTCTGTACCTGTGCTGGTGCCATAGGATTGTAAGGTTGCCATCAATGACAATACCTTTAATCACTTACAATTTCTCATTAGAGTGTGCATTTGCCAACAAAGAATATGCAGAAGCTGTTAGAAATCATCACTCAAATCGATATACACTATCAATAAACCAGAGGCCACACTCAATGTACTGACATGCAGATCCTAGGAGAAATGCAAGAGTTGATCATGAAGGATTTACTAGAGTCAACAACATGAAAGGAAGACCCTCGATGAGGCAGACATTTGCAGGACCAAGGCAACCTAACCAGTATGTTCCAAACTTTCATGGTTATTGTTGCTAGTGTAACAAATTGGACATAGGTTAGCTGACTATAGATTAACCAATAAACCCACTATGAGTTATGAAAGTAGAAATCAATTTAATGCACTATGAGATATAAATGTTTTCTATTATTAGTACAATGGATTTGGTCATAGGAGTTTTGAATGTAGAAAGAGTAAACCGGTGTCCTATAATAGTTTCAAAGATTCATCCTTCAATGAAAATGTGAAATGCTATAACTATCAAGAGTATGGACATATATAAAATTTTTGTAATAATAGGAAAATCAAGAAGAAGAGGATAGAACCTGATCAGGAACCGACAAACAAGATAGATCAAAAAATTGCAGTTGATAAGAAGAAGGAAACTAAATTGGTATGGGTTGAGAAAGAAAAGGACAAGGAAGAATCAAGTTTGATAGTGCAGATTGGCCTACATGCTGAAAGGAAAAATCTATGGGTTGTAGACAGTGGCTGTTCCAACCACATGACTGGTGATAAATTTTTTTTTATCAAGCTTGAAGATTGGAATGGTGGTTGAGTGAGATTCAGAGACAACTCATCCATCAAAATAAAGGGAAAAGGTACTCTAAACATTGATGAAAAATTGAAAGCACATGATGTGTATTATGTGGAAGGCCTGAAGCACAACTTGCTAAGTGTGAGTCAGATATGTGACAAATGTTATAAATTCACCTTTGAGTCTATCGGCTACTAGATAAAGAAGGAGAGTACCGGTCAGATTGTAGCCGAAGGAAAGAGGATAGATGACAATGTATATAATATGAAAGAATTTTCTGAATCCCAATGTATGTTGAGACAAGTGGATGAAAGCTGGTTGTGGCACATAATATTAGGCCACATAAATTTTGATAATCTAGTTGCAATAAGAAAAAAGGGGTATGTAAGAAATATACCACAAATTATTAAACCGGTGAACACATTTTGTGATGAATGTGTGAAAGGTAAGCAAACTAAGGTGAGCTTCAGGACAAAATAACACAACACCTCAAGACCACTTGAAATAGTACATACATATCTCTATGGTCAAACTAGGACAAGAGCTCTTGCCGGTGAAAGATATTTTATGCTCTTCATTGATGACTATTCAAGAATGACATCACTTTCCTACAAGATAAATCACAAGCATTTGATAGATTCAAGATCTTTAGGAAGATGGTGGAGAAGGAAAGTGGGTGCAAGCTGAAATGTCTAAGATCAGACCAAGGTGGAGAGTTCACATCAAATGAGTTTGAAGATTACTATGAAAGACATGGAATCAGAAGGAAATACTCAGCCCCTAGGACACCACAACAAAATGGTGTGGTAGAAAGGAAGAACAAGATAGTCAAGGAGATGGCCAGAACCATGTTAAATGAGGCCAGCTTACTAGACATATATTGGAAGGAAGTGGTTCATACTACTGCATATACCTTGAACTAGGTTCAACTAAGAAAAAAAACAAAATGACACCTTATGAGTTGTGATATGAATGGAAACCATCAGTCAAGTACTTTAAGGTATTTGGAAGCAAGTGCTTTATCAAGAGAGATATGGATGGCTTAGGTAGTTTTGATTCTAGGAGTGATGAAGGAACATTCCTTGGTTACTCATCTAATAGAAATGCCTATAAATGCTACAAAAAAAGACTAATAAGAGTCATTGAAAGTGGGCATGTAAGAGTTGATGAGGACATACACAAAAGAAGACAATCACAGGTAAACCAATAAGATGACTCCGGTGATGAAGGTGAGGAAGCTAAGTCAGACAATGAATCAAAAGAAACATCCAAAAAGGCTCCTAACTGGTATGTGTAGATGAACCACACGAAAGAGAAAATTTTAGGTAATAAGAGTGATGGTGTGCAGACTAGGAGAAGACTTGCCCAGAATGATGAACAAGTCAACTTCTGCCTCATGACTAAAGTAGAACCTAAAACATTCAATGAGGCCAACAAAAGTCAGAAATTGATAGATGCCATGAAGAAGAGTTGCAATAGATTGAGAAGAACAAGACTTGGGAATTAGTCCCTAGACCGGAAGACAAGAACATCATTGGTACCAAATGGGTCTATCGGAATAAGATGAATGAAGAAGGTAAAATTGTTAGGCATAATGCTAGACTTGTGTGCAAGGGTTACTCTCAAGTAGAGGGCATTGATTTTGAAGAAACATTTGCATTGGTAGCTAGATTAGAAGGAATTAGAATGTTTTGAGCCTTTTCTGCCTACAAGGGCTATAAAGTATATCAAATGGATGTAAAATCTGCCTTCCTCAATGGAAATTTGGAAGAAGAAGTGTACATGGAGCAACTAGAAGGGTTTTTGTTACATAATGATGAAACCTTTGTGTGCCAGTTGAAGAAAGTCGTGTATGGTTTAAAGCAAGCTCCTAGAGCATGGTATTCAAGGCTAGATCAGTACTTGAAGGAGAAAGGATTCAAAAAGGGGAGTGCTAACATTAATTTGTACATCAGGAAAGGTGGAAACCACATGATAATTGTGGCTGTGTATGTATATGACATTATTTTTGGAGGCAATGAGGACACCCTTTGCAAAGAATTTGCCAATCGGATGCAGTTAGAATTCGAGATGTCAATGCTTGGAGAATTGACATACTTCCTTGGTTTGTAGATATCACAACAAGATAAGGGAATCTTTATCTCACAAACCAAGTATGCAAATGATATGTTAAAGAAATGTCAAATGGAGGACTGCAAACCAGTGAGTACCCCCATGGTGACCAAAAGAAAAATAAGCAAGAATGATGAATCACCAGTGGTGGATCAGATATTGTATAGATCCATGATAGGCAGCTTATTGTATCTTATTACTTCTAGACCAGATATAGTGCATGCAGTGTGCATGGTGGCTAGATTTCAAGCTAAGCCTAAGCCGTCACATATGAATGCCGTAAGAAATTTTTTTTAGGTACCTACAAGGAACACTCAATTATGGTTTGTGATACCCTAAAAAAGGGGAATTCATCTTGAAAGCATATACTGATGTTGATTGGGCAGGTTGCATTGATGACCAAAAGTGCACAAGTGGTGGTGCATTCTTCCTAGGTGTCTGGTTGGTCTCATCACATAACAAGAAGTAGGATTCTGTCTCCCTATCAATTGCTGAAGAAAAATACATTGCTATTTCTCTCAGGTGCTTTGGATGAAGAAATCCCTCAAGGACATATAGGTGGATATCTTTGAACCTATTTCCATTAGGTGTGATAATTCAACTGCCATCAACATATCAAAGAATCCGGTGATGCATTCAAGGGCAAAGCATATAGCCATCAAGTATAATTTTCTTAGAGAGAAGGTTGAAGGATAGGAAGTAAAGATGGAATATGTCCCTACATGAGAACAAGTGGTAGACATCTTCACCAAACCATTGCCGGTAAACACTTTTGAGTACTTAAGACACAAGTTGGGAGTTGTGTCACCTGCCTCATACACTTAAGTTTGTAAGGAGTTATATGGTTTAGGGGGAGTTCATAGCAGCATCTATATCTCTTGAACTACATGTTGATCATAGGGAAAGTTCAGGGTTGTATATCTCACACTTGGCTATAATCACCAATTGAAGATTTGACTAAGGGGGAGATAAGTATGAATCAAAGGGGGAAGAATAAAGCACCATGACCCTTTGTCATTGTGTCAAAGGGGGAGAAATATACCAGTGTGAAGTCTTGCTATGAGTTGACATCAATGCCAAAGGGGGAGATTGTTGGAATTATTGGCATTAAGTTGTCATTGATGTCAAATGGTTTGGCATGGTCACCAGTGAGTAAGAAGAGGTGATCGGTATGGGAGATCTAAGACATGATGATGACAATCCATATGTGTATAAGCATATAGAAGGAAGGTTACTAGTACACATAAAATGCATCATCTACTGGTAAAGAAGGACCACCAACAAGGCAAAGAAAGCAAGCAAGTGAAGAACTGAAGGATGTAAACTGGTATACTCAGAGAAGATTAATGCTACAAGTAAATGGACTGAGTAGTAGGACCAACATGTTTCATGGAAGGCCAAGTTGATCCACTGATAGAAAAGAGGTCTACAGGTATGAAGGCCCACCGATGAAGTTAGGTTATATGAGTAAGGTGAGTTGAACCGATAGTCAATCTTGGTTAATGAAGAATTTGAAACCGACATAGCAAACCAAGAAGAGGTGGATGTCGACAAAGACAACTGGAAGCCAAGTGGTGATCATGCACAAGTCGGTGAAGCATTCATCGAAATAACAGATGACAAGCAGGTCATCTTTTATGAAGAATTCACAAGTCATGGCAGGATGACAAAAGATTGTGGCTCGAGGAAGACAAAGTGGTAAGTGATTGAACTAATCTTGCAAGAAGATCTAATCTTTGTACCCATTTACTAAAGGAAACAACCGAGCCATTAATGGTGTGTGATAGAGAAACACAGAAAAGCATGGTGCAGACTTCCACATATAGAAAATGCGCATTAAAATGTGAGGTATTGGTGGTGTTGATTGATGACTTGTAGATCATCTCTCAGGAAAAGAAGATCAGATCAAATCTAATACAGATCAAGTTGGTGAAGGCAAAACCTAACATGACACTGTTTGAATTCTTTTTGGCCAAAACCCTAAAAGATAAATATGTCATCTCGACACTAAAATCAGTTGATGCTTGATGCAAAGAGTGAGAGAGAAGAGATCTTGAGCAAGGAGAAAGATTATCTTACTTAGAGTTTATTTTGAGAAAGTTGTAGTGTGAGTTAGCAGGTGAACCAGTGAAAGGGTCTAATCGGTAGAGACATAGTAATTGGTAAACTATTGCACTTATAACAATCAAGATAACTGGTGAGGTGTGATTGATAAAGAAGGCATCCAAGAGTGACACATTGTGGTGTGAGGCTGAGGGAGGAAGAAAAGAGGCTAGGAGTAACCAGAGAGTAATCAGAGATAGTGATCTGATAACCAACAGTGTGAGAACCAATGAAGAAGAGGAGTTTGGTAATTGACAGAAATCCATTGATCAGGTGTTGCAAAACTCATTTGCAACTAGGTGCTATAAGTATATTAAAATTGTATTTCAATATAAAAGACTGATTTGGAGCTTGGTGTAGGGGTTGGTGCACTAAATCAGTAGGGGTTGGTGCCCTAAATCATTGTAATATGTTGTTTCATTGTGAGGCTGGTTTGGAGCCGTAGACTCCAACAACATTTCTCACCAAGGTTTTTCCCATATTGGGTTTTCCTCATACATCTGGTGTTATGGGCTATGCATTTGTGTGTTTTCCTCTTTTGATATCCACATTCATCTTACCAGTTTGATTGTTTAGTGCTTAAGGCGATAACCGGTATTCCAAGGTTGTTTAAAAAGAAATGATTTTAGGAACCACTGATTCACCCCCCTCTTAATGGGACACTGTGTTCAACAATAAATATATTTTTCTTTCCTCTCTTTGAATACATTGATTACAAGGGAATAGATGGATCTTTCCTTCTTTACTTCTTTTTTTGAAAATGACTAAATACAATAGGAAAATTTAAATTTATATATGAACAATGGAGTGCACTTGCAACACACTTAAACAACCACTTTAGGAGACTAGCTTCTCTTGCTCCTCTAGATAAGTTGCAGACCTGCAAGTAAAGCTTTGGTTGGACCATGGAGGCTCACCTCCCAACCTAGGCCTACAAGAGGCCACCCCCGAGCTAAGAGTACCAAGAACCAAGAACCAAGAACTAAACATGTTTCACACATACTCAATACACAAATACAAAGGAAACCAAAATTTACAATAGAAAAATTTCAACAATAAACTACCAACCCAAGGCTTGCACATAGTCACCAAGTGAGTCAACACAAGGGGTGAAGGTGAACCAAGTATCTAAGGGGAGAACTACATTAAAACCATTGATAAACAAATGTCTTCACAAGGCTAAAAATATCCATCTACTTGGTCTCTTACATGACCAAAAACAATCCTTATGATACCCAAGGCTTCAAGCCAAACTTCCCTTATGACCCCCATATTATATATATAAAAAACAAATAGCAGCAAGGCTCTTAAAACCTTATTTATCCCTCTCTTCCTAGAAGAGAGACTATACAGCCTTAGACTGTCCTTAAAACCTTCCACCCCAAGACTAGTATTCCATATCAAGGGTGAGTTTAGTTCTGACTCCCGTGTACAAAAAAATAAAGAAATCGAAAGAAACCAACTAAAAAAAATACAAGCATAATTTTCAAGACGTAGAAAACACATTCATCTCACAAACAAATTTAGATTTTACCATCACACCACATGAATGCAACTAATTACTTGGGGAGGAATAACACCAACCTTTACTCTAGCTATGGTATGTATGTTTTAGAAGAGCTTCCCAATCCCCTTACAATCTCCTTACTTAGCCATAATTCTACTATCAAATTCCAAATCTAACACAAAACCTATCTCCAAGATTGGAGAGTGGGTGATCAAAGTCCCAAGTTTGAAAATCTCTCCTATCTAGGCTCTCCTCACACTTTTCAACTTCCTTGAAAAGGATGTGAGTTCTCATAGGTTGGTCTTCCCAATCTCTTACATGGTTTCTAGAAATGGAAATTGAAAAAGGTGGTTGCAAGAAGGGGAAGTGCACCTAAACACCAAAAAGGAAGGTTGTCTACCCAAGAGTCAATCTTCTAAAAGTTGATTTTCGTCCATCTTGGAAAATCAACTTTTGAAGTGACTCCACAATCACATGTGAGTGGTCACATGGCTAAAATTACCTTTACCCATAGGTATATCAAGTGGGCCTTCAAAAGTGACCTAAACTCAACCATAGGAGTTAGTTTGACCCCCAAAAAACCCACCTAAAGTTTGTCTATAGGTCGAACTTGATTTAACCAAACTAAAGACTCTCTCACCAAGTTATCTTTTGGGACCACAACAAGATATTTGAAAATTCATTGGGTTTTATAATTTTCTTCCTAAGGACATGTCATTAGCCAACTCATAACACATCAGAAGTGTCAAGTGACACCATAAAATACACATCACAAAATACACTTGGCATGTCCTTTTAGGGAATAAATAAAATTAACAATTACAAATATGAACATACACTCAAGCATTACTATTACAAAATTAAACACATCACATATGAGGTATTGTCTCTCCAAATAGATAAACCTTGCCTTTACTATCTCACATAGGTTTGGCCTTAGTTCTCCGTAAAATTACATGGTCACATGGATTAATTTCCTGCACATCTCATTTCAACAACTATAGTCCAAAATCACATGCATATATACGTATATGAAGGGAAATACAAATTAGACTCATAGCATTCAATTCACATCATCTCATAATTTAATCCAAGTCAAAGCACAATAGAGATAGTATCTAATTTACATTTTTCCTAGCAATCCACATGAAATCAATTACTCAATTGCATCATCATAAGAATCATATAAATCAACTATCCATAAGGAATGCATAAATGTATCATTTCATAATCAAAATAGTGTATCAAATAATAAGTCTATCATGCAAATAAATGAAGTGCTATGATGGGCTAGAGATAGGGCCTCACACTACACATGTTAGATGAGAGATGATAGACTTTCATAAACCATTTCCAAGAATATCAAAATTGTTTTTATTCTAGCTATAACAAGAGATTTTGAGTTTCACACTTTGAGATTGGTGACTTGGTCTTGAAAGGGAAAATTATTTTTTTATAAGTTATATTATTACAACATATGGATTTGGCACTGATAGAATCAAGGAACACTGAGAGGGGGGGTGAGTCAGTGTTCTATCAGAGATCACACTTAAAAAATTATTCTTTATCCACCGGTTAGCAATGTATAATAGTAAAGAACATAAGAAAACAATAAATAAACTATAGATCCACACCACCAGAATTTTTACATAGAAACCCAGAAAGGGAAAATCCACGGTGGGGATGGAACCCACAATATTCATATACTATGGTTAGGAGTACATAAATATTACATAGATGGGGAATGCACTTGCATTCAGGCTCACTTCCTAGAGCTCACTCCTCAATTACAATGACCCAGAAGACTACAACCTTCAGGGAAGTCTCATTGACTTACAATTTAATTACAATGAAGAAATACAATTAAAGAAATCTAAAATAGCATCTAACAATGCAATAATGAGTTCCAGTTAATCACAAGATCTCTGACTGTACTCGCTCTGCAATATGCTTTGTTTCTATCTCAGTCAACTATTAGATAACCTGGGAATCAAATACGCACGTGAAACTACGCTCAATTGCACCAATACAGATAACCACAACCGTAATACTAAAAAAACCAATCACCAATTCAATATATATCCGGTCATATAAAAACTAAACTCCTCCAAGTCAACTATCAAAAATGTAACATGTAGCTTCAAGTCGACTTCAATCTCTAAGAAAACATATCACCGGACCAATTTTTTTTTCAAAAATGCTTCACCAATGTCAACCTCATCATTTTCACCTCGAAATTAGTCACTGCAATCACTGGAAATATTTCTGAACCAACACTGTACTGGAATAATCTTGATTTACCGGTTAACTGGCTACCAGTTAACACTTGCTTCTAGATAAGAGGAATTACGACCACCAGATTAAATATCCAAGAAGAGTTGCCATCAATGATAATCCTAAACCATAAATCAAGCATCGTAAATCACTGAATGAGTGTCAATTGCCAACACACACATATTAGCTTACTACTCCCAAATTTGAACCACTTTTAGAGCCCATTTATAGCATGCACCTTCACAAGTTTTACACTTGACCCTCGGAGAATCCCCTTCTAATTTTTTTTAAAACAATTTATCACCGTGATGAAAACTTGGTGATCAGACATCTTGTGTGACACCAAAAAAAATAGAAATTAAGAGAAAATTTGTCCTATGATGAAAGCTAGTTTGGTGGCACCCTAGGCAAGTAGCATGGTGAAAACCTCTTATAGATACCATGTGTATTAGATCATGCTCTTTCATCTATCATAATTCTATCTAGTTTTCTACCCAATTCATAATAAATAGAGCATACAACCTTTGATAATTAAACCCCATATTTATCCATTCATAATAAAACTTTTGACATCTCTCATGGCCTAATATTTGTTGATATTTAGCATCACTTTCACCCATCCATTTCTTACCATAACAACGTAAGTCTACATAACCCATCCCACAATAAATGGTCTTAAACTTGTCTAGGGGAAATCCTCTACCTAGTTTTTTTTTGTTTCGAATCTTTAACATTACAATAGAGGATACATAACATTTGCACCATCACAATCAATTTCAAAATCCACCTTCCATAATAAAATTTCCACAAGCCATAACAAAATTTCACACCTATCACCATGCATCATCATCCATAATAAATTATCACCATGCATATTCAAAACCGAACACATCATCTTATACAAGATTTCATTCTTGAAACTAGACATTATCCTTTTCATCTATCATGCATCTTATGAAGGTTTGTGCATACTCAAAACCAAACACTTGTCTAATATGGGATGGTTCATTTATGAAACCAGACACCATCATTATCATACTAGAAAGATCACTTAACTTTGGTGATAATATCTAAATGGTTGTTAACTCGTTTGGTCTAGTGAGTCTTATTTTTTTATTTGATTTATCTTGTATCATGTTCCTATGCTATTTGAGGATATCCACAAGTGATTAGTGAAGCAATGATAGATTGTGATTTTTATCATTTGATTTATGTTTGTGGTTTGTTTTAACAATATTGATGAGGGTAGATAAGTTCTTTGTGTATGATTGGGGTTCCATTTGGCATGATCAAAACATCCTATGAAATTAAAAGGTCATCTAACACTTTCTTGCATCAGGATTAACTTTTTTGTGTTAACCAACTCTCATAAGGAAATTGGGTAAGCATTACTATCTGTAGACACCTAAAAATGTCTCATTGATCATATACTAATTATTCCTCTAATTGTTTAAATAATTCTTTAATTCTTTAATTAAATTAATTAATTTTATTCTTCTAATTTCATATTTCCTCATCATTTTACTAATTATTCTATTTCCTATTCTATCATCATTTAATCATTTTAATCATTTTCTAAATATTAATTAAATATTTATTATTTAATTAATTATGATTAATTACCCAATTTAAATAATCTTTATTATTTAAATAATTCTATTCTCAATTTCTATCTCTAATCATCTAATCATTAACCCTTTTTCTAAATATTAATTAAATATTTATTATTTAATTAATTATGATTTAATCCTTTAAAGTAAATAATCTTTATTATTTAATTAAGTTACATTTCTAGAATAATTAAATAGTTTCTTTAAATTATTTAATTAACTAATTAATTCTTCTAATTTCATTTAATTTCATTCTTCTTCTAATTCTTCTAAATTCTTCTAATACATGTGCATGATTTCAAAAACCAAATTGAAAATCAAAGTCAAGTTCTAAATCTATTCAAGTGCTAAATTGAATTAAAATAAATTCAATTATTTGAATAAATTTCATGCAAAGATTAAATTGAAAATCTAAGTTAAAGTACAAGAACATGCTAAATTAATTAATTAAATCATTTATCTCTTTAGTCTCTATTTCTATCTTCTAGTTCTCTTTGTCATCTTCTTTATTTCTTTCAATCATTCTTTTTCTTCTTTCAGTTAGCTTTTTCTCAATCAATTGACTCAATTAATCTATTCAATCTATTCTGTTTCACCTCCAAATCAGTAGTTCAATTATCAATTTTCATGTGAGCTCACTTGAGTTCCACCTCTTGATCAATCTATTCCACCTTTCAATCAATCTCATCCAAAAATCTATAAATTGAGCATTCAATCCTCACAATTCCTCTAGATCACGAACTTCGAATCTTTGTGTCAATTGCAGGTTGCCAGTGCAATATCTGAGAGCCATCATACCATAGAGAGAAAAAGAACAATGGAAGCCATGATGCACAATAGGGAGTTTCATATTGTTCAATTTAATTCCATTTTGCATCTATTTCATTGGTTTTATGTTTGAATTGCTTAGATAGTTAACGAATTTGTGATTGTCCTTATTTCCTATTTAGCAATGATGTATTTGAACATAACACATTTTGGTGAACCCAACGTGAACAACAACTAATTAACTTTCTCTTTTTTCTGTATTGTTTTTGTAGATCGTACGGATTTTTTTCCCTTTTTGCAGGTTTTGCAAAGATTTCAAGACATACCTCTTCGTCACGCATTCACGGTTACATCATCATGCAATCGCATAGACAGATCTATGCAATCAACCAGACAGGGTGACACATTCGTGCAAAACCCATCACGCAAATGCCCTCACAGGATCACACAATCGATCTAATACCGTCACGCATTCATTTTGAATCTTTCTGTTCTGATAATTTTATTTTTATTCCTTTTCTGTTCTCTGATCTATTTAATTCTGCATGAAATTGAGTAAATCTGGAAACAAATTATTTTTATTGCATGCTTTTGTTTTAACAGTTTATGGCATGTAAGGTACAATTCAGGATTTCAGGTGCTAGAAGGACAAAGGAACAAAGAAGACATGCCAAACGCTATCAAAGGGTTCTCAAAGCAAAAAAGCAGATGCAAGATTGGGAAGATCAACCAGCCTTCGATAGATACAATAGCTTAGTTCTCTCATATCAAGTTAAATATGATTTAATTAACATTGAATGGATGATGAGAGATCTAGCTAGGGCCTCACAATTGGTTTTGCAGGTTTCTAATCGGGTTTAGTTTCAATTTTTATTTCTTTTGTGTTATTTGCATGTGTGTCACGCAATCATCATGTTATGATTATGCAATCAACCTATTAAAGTCACGCAATCGCTCTGTCAGAATCATGCATTCGATCTGACAGAATTATGCAATTGCTTATCCAAAATCACGCAATCGGGCAGGTATAATCACGCGTTCGCTTCTATCAATTTTTGATTCTCTATTTTTTGGTGATTTGATTTTACTACTAATCATCTATTTACAGCCTGTGGTGAATTTACAGAAAGGATCGGATTAGTATTAGATCAATTGCACTCATAATCTCACACTTCATCTTTTGGTGCTTAAAATCAACAATGGTTAAAATAGACATGCATGCAAAATCTCACACTTCATCTTTTGGTGCTTAAAATTAACATTGGTTAAAATTGACATGCATGTATAACACTTCGATTTAGGCATAAAATCAACAATGGTTAAAATTGACATGCATGCCTTCACATTTCAATTTGGTGTTTAAAATGGAAATGCACATGCGTATTCAACACCTCAATTTGGGCTTTAAAATGAACGTGAATCAGGCTGCATTAGATTAAATCACATTTGGTTTTCTTAAGGGAAATAATTTTTATTGTGTTTGGGGTGGACCTATTGTTGCATTAACTAACTTTCCACCCACCTTAGGGGTCTTGGGAGAATGGAAGGAGGTGACAATGACACCTAATTTTATTTTATTCCATGTACTGAGGGTATCTTTGACTAGGGATTTCATCACCCCATAGAGGTCTTTTGAATTGGGATGCATTGGGGATACCATATCTCCCTGCATACTCTCGAGTGGGTTTTTTGAGCCGCTATATAAATATACTGGTCAGACGGCTAGAGTGCTGAGTGAATTCAACGTATGTGGGGGCCTTCCCTACACCTATAAGCTCAACTAAAGTCTTAAGTGGCTTGCTCTAAGAATCCGTCGTTGGATCAAGACCCCTCAAAACCTTACAATAAGAACCTAATTAGTAGCCCAAAACCCTACATTCAGTGGTTCTGGGAGTGCGGATCATACCCCATAGATACCCTTCATGTACCTAACACTATGATATAGAAATCCCTTGGTTATAAGATCTTCGGATCTTCAGGTTAAGAGAGACTGGCATGCCCGAGAAGTGTGTGCCGTGGAGTGGAGTCAGTGCTGCCATACTCTCTATCTGTTCGCTTTGTTTCGGTATTTCATAAGGGCCTCATTGAATGGTGTCCACTTTCCAGCCTAATATTGTATTCTATGCTTTTTTATGTATCATTGTATCAAACCAGTATTGAGTCAGTTCTTTGGGCTATTTCAGGCCCTATCCTGCATATCTCTAAATTTTCTGAGATTGTTTGAAAAACCAATTTAGTTAGCTATATCTACCTCAAAACAATTGTTCTCAGACTTGGAAAACCACAAAACTTGTCCTACACATAGAATTACTGAAAATGAAGTCCATTTTGAAACATCAGATAGTCCAGCAAACTCAAAGTTTTACACACTTGTGACCATAGGAAGTCCTTGCATAGTCCTCATTTATGTCCTTACTATCATCCTTAGTCTTGCAATAGTCCTCATTTACATCCTTACTATCATCCTTAGTTCTTTCATATTCCTCATTTACATACTTAGTATCGTCCTTAGTTCTTGCATAGTCCTCATTTAAGTCCTTATTATCATCCTTGGTCCTTGCATAGTCCTCATTTACATCCTTAATTTCATCCTTAGTTCTTTCATAGTCCTCATTTACATCCTTATTATCATCCTTAGTCTTTGCATAGTCCTCATTTACATCCTTATTATTGTCCTTAGTCCTTTCATAATCTCTATTTAACGTCTTCATCTAGATTTCATATACGTCTTCATCTAGATTTCATATACATCTGTCTTAGTCTGTCATCATTGACATAATCATCCTACAAAGTCATAGCATGCATCTTAATGGGTCTCCTAGGTGATGGTTTTCTCCCCTTCGAGAAACCTAATCTAGTGCCAAATAGTGGTCAATGAGAAATTATTGATGGTCTAGCTAACTTAGCCTATGACTCAAGGAGAAACGCACCCTAGTATATAAGAGTCAAGTACGAGATAAATATTAAGTATAAAATTGCCTATAGGATTGATAGAGAAATCATTGTAGAATGTCTAAGAGAAGACATGGAAAAAATTGCATTACAGAAATCCCAAAATACTCAATAAGTCTCGCGTCAAAATCCCCAATAGAGAGTTTAGTCTAGTTTTTCATACCTCATACCTCATACCTACATCTAGAGTCTAGCATTAGTCATCTTCTTGCATAAAACCACCCTCATATAGTAGTCTTAAATGCCTGTCACAAGGTAACAAAAGGCAAAAGGTATAATGGACCCAAACAATGACCATTCTATAGACCCAACTTGGAATATGGATATATCAACTAGTCAACAATCAGGTTCTTAGGCAATGTCTACCCTAAATGAATTACAACAATATTTAACAAAAGAAGAAATTAAGTCATCATAACAAGATCCACATGTCCTTATGATCTTAGATGCACTTATACATAGTGATAGGGACAAATATCTCTCGTTGTTATTACAAAATGGGGTGAAACTACCTGAAGATTTTGATGTCACAAAAATATTACCACTAGGAAAAACTTTAGGTCAAGATAACAGTCAAAGACCACCCATAACACAAATGCAAGCAACGACCTCCAGTTTTCCTCAAAATGCACCTATGCAAACAAATGTGAGTACATATGAAAACTTTCAAATAAGTGCATCATCTTTAGTGATAAATGTTAGTATACCAACACTGAGAATACCAATAATATCAAGTGTGTCTCAGCACCTATTCAAACATAGGAAACAAGTGCAACCCAACCTCTGGTTTCCTATTCTATAGGATCAACATATAGTCACCAAAATGAAAATCTAGGTCTTACCAATAAAACAAGTACAACTTAGCCAAATATGGGTTCACATATCACTTATTTCACTATACCTAGTGGAACGTACAACACACAAAATTATAATCATGTGGTACCTGTTGGCATTTTTGATGTTTATGTTGTGATTGTCATTGATGGACACACACTTGTATTGAGATCCCCTTTATATGTATGAGCTAGAGCTCAACCGATATCTGTTCCAACTGGTATGTTGTATTCTAGTCTTTAGACTATTGGTGATTTTGCAGAATGTGTTTCTTGGTCTGAAGCGGCATGTCGACCCCAAGTAGTTCATAGATCTCAAGCGGTATGAGGGAGCTAAGCAGCACAACACATTCTTACCAGTCTTCATTTGTCAAATCGGCAACCGGTATTTTGTATGAACCGGTAATACTCTGTGATGAGTTACCAACTGGCATTTTGTGATGAGTTACCAATCCACTGATTGTTTGACGATGCTGACACATTGACAGTGTTTTTTGTGTCGTGTTACTAAGTATGTCTAGATTCATTGAACCTAGGAAATTATAATGTAATCCTATTGGACCGACATGAAATCAGATTCCTTTAAAAAGACATTATGTCTGGGGTTTTAGGTTGTTGCTAAAAGGGTTTATGTTGTGACTAGGGTTTAAGGTGGTTGTTGAGTTGTTGTAAGAGCGATCTTATCTGAGAAGATCAAGTTGTAATTGAGAGAGAGATAGAGAAGATTGAAGTAATGCTAGAACACATTAGCAGTGAGCTATACTGGATCTAACCAAGTAGTTTGTGCTATTAGATAGATCAAACACTTGTTGATTACTCACATCTTTGACAAGTCTGTAGCCCTTAACCGGGTAGGCCCAAAAGCCTTTTGTAAAATCCTCTAACAAGGTGGTTCACTTTTGTGAATCTAAAATCCTCTAGCAAGGTAGTCTTTAATCGGACTTATCTCCTAACAGAGATTGAGATTCCTAACAGGATCTGTTCTGGTGAAGAACATTGTAAGACCTTAACCGGTCTAGTTTCTATTCTGTAGATAGTGACTTGTGAGTTCCATCTCACCGTGGTTTTTCCCATTTGGGTTTCCACGTCAAATATCTTGTGTTATGGTTGTATTGCTTTTGTGGGTGAATGCTTTATTTGCATTTTGGTTTGCATGTGTGATAACCGGTCTGTCTGTTAAACTGTTTTACCAGTTTATCTTCAGACTTTTTAAGTGTTTAATTACAGAGATTTTTGGCATACTAATTCACCCCCCCTCTTAGTATTTATCAATTGGTATCAGAGCCTACCTTTCTATAAGTTTAACCACTTGGAAAGATATATGGGGGAATACACCTTGAGGGAACTTACTCAAAAGCTCACTCAGTCTGAGCAAGCCTATGATGATCTTATGGTCAATTACAAGGCATCTCAAGCAAAAAGGAGAGAACATGCAAAGAAGCTGATGGAGCTATCTGAAAATAGTTTTGAAGATGAAGCAAATATGGAAACCATGATTGTAGAAGTAAATAAGTTGAATGATTCAAACTCCATTCTGAGAAAGGAGTTAGAAGGACTGACTATCCGGTTTAGTCAAGAGCTTGAGAACCGGAGGAAAGCTGAAGATTTGGTAAAGGACAAAGATCATGAGATCTCCAAGTTGAAACAAGAGATTAGTGCACTGACTGCTTGCCTTCATGAGAGAAGAATGGAAAAAGAAGGAGTACAAGATGAACTGAACATAGCCATCTCTGAAAATCCAAGCCTAATGGAGACAAATACTGCTATTTCCAAAGAACTCTCTGAGTCAAAGGAAATACTTGCTAAGTTTAGCAAAAGTACTATTAAGCTAGAGAAAAAGCTTGAGTCATCCAGACTGGTAAAGAATACCAATGGACTTGGTTTCTCTGGACATGAGGAAGGAGATTCCTCAGGAACAAATGTTGAAGCATCAAAGAAGCAATTGACACTCAAAGGAAAAGGTAAGCAAAAATTCAAACCTATTTGCTTTAACTGTCTTAAAGAAGGACACACTACCAATGTATATAGGAATAAAGCCTACAATAATTTTCCTTACTTTATCAACAATGTACCTAGATCCAATAAGTTCAATGGTCATTGTTATGCATGCAACAAGTTTGGGCATAGAGCATTTGAATGCAGGTCTATGATGAACAACACTGGAAGATATCCTCAGAGGACCCAAGGAGTTGGTCCTGAACCTTTTGTAAATCGGAACTACAACTGGTTTAATGTCTTCAATCATGGGTCAAGAAGTGGTGGCCATCAAGCGGCAACTGGATGGAGAGAAAACTATTGGATTTGTCATGGACATGGTCACACTGCTACTACATGCAGAAGGAAGAATGGAAACATGAACAATGGACCTTGGAGAGCACCTGGATTGGTTTGCTATCACTACAACAAACCGGGTCACATTGCAAGATTTTGCAGAAGCAGAAAAAGTATATCTAATGATATACCAGTCACTCAAGAAGGAGAAATTGACGTTGAAACAGTTCAAACAGACATGAACAAAACTTGGAGGAAGAAACCAACAATGTTGGAAGAGGAACTGGTTTCTGCACCTAGTGTGGAAATATCAGAACCAGCAAACTAAGCTCCAAAGAGGCTTAAGGGGAGAAAACGATGAAATGTTTGTGAACCCTGGGTTACATCGGTAAAAGACCTTAACCGGTATGTGATACATGTCGCTTGGCAAAAGACTGGAAATGGTAAAAGAGGCAAATTAGGGTTTGCGCCCTAATAGAGGAGCATTAATGGTGGTAGGTGAGAGATATGTATAAAAGAATATTTCAAATCATTTCTCACTATTTGTTTTCAAGCGAAGAAAAGTTTTTCAAAGTGCAGAGCGAAGAAAAGGCGATTTGAGCTAAGATTTCAAGAAATTGACAAGTCTTGAAGGAGATTCAAATTTAGTTTGCAAACGGTCATGGAGAACACAAAGCGGTGATTTGGCAACCGACAGAGAGTGGAGTGAAGCAGAATCAGGAAGCCCTAAATTCATGTTTTAAAGGTATTTTCTGTGTTCTTGAAATACTTTACAATGGCTTCCGCATCTCATACCAGTTTGAGTACATCCATTGAGTCAGAAAGTTTCATCCAAAGGAAGACAAAGTATAATGCCTTATCACAAGTTCCAGCTAGAGTAATAGTAGAAGAGGGAATCTCCAACTATATTGATTGCAAAATTGAAGACCTAGGGTCTTTAGCTATTCACACCCAGTTAGGTTTATTTTGCGGCAAGGACAAGAAAATCAAACTGGAATTTAGTATCCTAGAGAAGAAGAAACTCCATAATGTAGTATACTTTTTGGAAGACTTTACGAAGGATCATATTAGAATCATTTTGAGTAGAGTCCATGGTGACAAGATGTACCTAGAGAGGACGCATGATATCACACCTCAGGCAATTCATGTAGTCACCAGTTTCTGCAACACAGGGGAAGTGCCAACCCTAAGAACAGTAAGCAAAATAGAAATGGCCAAGCTCACTGGTTCAACAAGTGACTCATGAGGTATGATAGTTAATCCTATCAAGGATGATCTAGTGAAGTATGCCTGCATGGTGATAGGCTACAGAACATTCTCAACCAGTAGGATTAATTCTGTGTCTGCTGCAATGGTAAATGCCGCTTACCAGATGTTTAAAGAAGATGCATCTTTTGACCTATGCACCGGTATGCAGAGGCAACTCCTATCTAATATGAAGTCGATTAAACAGGATAATGCACTAAGATTCAAGTTCGGACAACTATTGGTTGGGTTGTTCTTCTATTTCCAAGGCTACTTTCCTAGAGTAGGAGATGTCCAGTGGTCCCCTGACTAACGGGTAACCAAACAGATCAAGGAAAGCATTCAAGCCATTGGAACCGGTTACCCTGATGTGTTGAACAAGTATTTTGATGAGTTTAGAAGGAAGATGAGTCAAAGGGTGAGGATCTTAGGTGACATAGTTAAGAAATATGAAGACGACATCTGTTTCACCATCCAAGTGGACAAATGCCTAATGGAGGCTATTGAGCCTAGAATGGAAGAAGTGGAGCCAATGGGCTATGAGGTGATGTATGATATGCTGGAAGGGTATGCCTCAACCCTTATTGCCTTGCCTCTTGATCCTAAGGATAAGAGGACCGGGACCTATCTGGAGAGAATTGCACCGGCTAAGGAACCCTCTGTTAAGAAAGGAAAAGAACCGATAGCAAAGAAAGCAAAGGCAGTGCCTGCAACATCGACACCAACAACTACTGCAACTCCAAGAGTGACCAAGCGGTCACCTGCTAAGAAGAAACCGCTAGTGGCACCACCAAAAGTCTTTGAAAGAAAAAGGAAGACTAAGTCAAATGAACCGGACTCTAAGGAGACTAAGTCTAATGAAATGCCAAAGAAGGCCAGACAGACAAAGAAGATGAAGAAGAATGAACCGGCAGTGTCTGCACTGGTAAATATCGATATCTCCTCATATAAACCTTTGACACATTGTCAAAGAACATTAAATAATATTAGGAGAAAATTACTTCATGATTTAGTAGATTACTATGATGATTTTAGTGATGAGGAGAAAGATGAAGTACTACAGGAAATTATTATTTATTTATGTAAAAATGACGAGTCGCCATCAGAGATTAAATCTCAGACACCGGATTCATTATATAAGGCATTAGATAATAAATGGCGCATTTCCATAGAAAAAGAATAGGAGATTAAGGAGAAATTCTTTGCACAGTACTTTCCTGACCTCTCAAACTCAGAATTATTTGATGTTTTGGACCAAAATAAAGGACTCTTCTTCACAAGGAGAAGAAGACTCTGGCTGTTGGAGGAAAGAGTTGATGATGTTGAAAAAGACACTCATCAGCATATGAATCATGCTATTCAAGCTCACAAAGCATGAATGGTCAACCTGCAAGTAGAAAAAGAACCGGTCATATCCAAACCGGATGAAGTTTTTGATGAAGAAGGAAACCCAGTTGAAGAACCAATCGACACTATTGATGTCGATGCCCTAAATGTAGAAGACGTCACTCAGGGCATACCCTCTAAGGGAACAGAACAGGGGCAACAGGCAAAATAGGGCAGTGAGCAAGCCGAGGATAGACAAGAATCAGCTAAGGAATAGGAAGAGAAGAAGAAGAGGGATGAAGATGAGAAAAAGCAGAAAGAGGAAGAGAAGAGAAAAGAGGAAGAGGAGAAAAGAAAAGATGAAGAGAAAAAGAAGCAAGAAGATGAGAGGAAAAAGAAAGAAGAAGAGGATAAGGAAGAAAAGAAGAAGAAGGAAGAGAAAAAGAAGAAGAAGGAAGAGGAAAAGAAGAAGAAGGAAGTAGAGGACAAAGAAAAGGAAAAGCAGAAGGAAGAAGAAAAGAAGAAGAAGGAAGAGGAAGAGAAAGAAGAGGAGAAGAGGAAGGAAGATGAGATGAAAAAGAAAGAAGAGGAAGAAAAGGAACAAGAAAAGAAGAAGAAAGTAGAGAAAAAGAAGAAGAAGGAAGAAGTGAACAAGGTAGTGGAAGCGATGAAGAGCACACAGATGGAGACTCTGAAGGCAACCGGGAGTCAAGCCAAACTAGCTGATATCTCCAGTCCTATCAATCTCCAGTCTGCAAGTGAGTTGGAGCTTATGCAGAGCATCAAGGTTGCTCAAGAGCACCTTAAAATCATCCGAAGGAAAAAGGAGCAGGACACAATTCAAGCGGCTGTAGACACCCTTACTGGTTTGATCCCCAGTACCAATCTTCCTAACACTGAATCATCACTGGCATAGCTTAAACTACCATGTACTATAGTGGATGATCAGGTGCAGAGCCTGGAAGAAGCAACTGAGGCAAATGTCAAGAAAGAGCATCAAAAGGCTCTTAACATTGCTCTGGCGAAAAAGTTGAATGAACTCCGGTTTAAACTTCTGAAAGACCAAAAGGATATAAGGGACGCTTTGGATGAGGGAAATCTACTGCTAAGCAAAATCTGTCAACCCCATCTATTCTACGATGATGTGCTAGCCTAGAAGCAAAAGCTTCAAATGGACTTACAGTCTTACTTGAGCACATTTAAGCCACCTTATGATTCCTTTGCAACTCATGGGTAAACCATTCACTAGTTCCAGATCTAGTCAGCCAAAATGGAGCAAGAGATCAATACACGGTCTAGAGATTTGCAGGAGCTACAACTGGTTTTACTTCCACATCTGCAAATTCTTCAGAAGTGTTATCTGAACTTGGATGCCTTGACAATTATGCAGGAGATGAGCACAGTTGATGCCATGGAGGAACAGGTATCCCAGATGCAAATAGAGAAAGAAGTGGCCACCTCCCTACTTGAGTCTTGGTCTCTATCCATGAAACAATTTTTGCAGGACTATAAATTGACTTTTGACAAGTATTATTCCTTGTTGTCATAAACTTTTATTTTTTTATATATATCAAATGGAAACAGGGTTGTTCAGTGGTACTTTGTCATTGTTGGCAAAGGGGGAGAAGTACTCTATCTATTTTGGAAAAGAATAGGGAGAAGTATCTAGTTTTAAAATTTTGATATATGTTTTGATGCATGCTTTATGCTCTGATATCTCAATGTTTATGCTCTGTATGCAAAATTTCTATACATTGTGTTGATCAAGGGATAGTGTATATGCTTAGGGGGGGCAATTTTGTTAATGGCAAGTTTTTGTTGTAAAACACTTAGATGTCAAAATTTTATTTTCCTAAATGTTGCCATCAATGCCAAAGGGGGAGATTGTTGGCATTTTTGATGTTTATGTTGTGATTGTCATTGATGGACACACACTTGTATTGAGATCCCCTTTATATGTATGATCTAGAGCTCAATTGGTATCTGTTCCAACCAGTATGTTGTATTCTAGTCTTTAGACTATTGGTGATTTTGCAGAATGTGTTTCCCGGTCTGAAGCGACATGTCGGCCCCAAGCGGTTCATAGATCTCAAGTGGTACGAGGGAGCTAAGCGGCACAACACATTCTTACCAGTCTTCATTTGTCAAATCGGCAACCGGTAATACTCTATGATGAGTTACCAACTGACATTTTGTGATGAGTTACCAATCCACCGATTGTTTGATGGTGCCGACACACTGACGGTGCTTTTTGTGTCGTGTTACTGAGTATGTCTAGGTTCATTGAACCTAGGAAATTGTAATGTAATCCTATTAGACTGACATGAAATCAGATTCCTTTAAAAGGACATCATGTCTGGGGTCTTAGGTTGTTGCTAAAAGGGTTTATGTTGTGACTAGGGTTTAAGGTGTTTGTTGAGTTTTTGTAAGAGTGATCTTATCTGAGAAGATCAAGTTGTAACTGAGAGAGAGATAAAGAAGACTGAAGTAATGCTGGAACGCATTAGCAGTGAGCTATACTAGATCTAACCAAGCAATTTGTGCTATTAGATAGATCAAACACTTGTTGATTACTCACATCTTTTACAAGTCTATAGTCCTTAACCAGGAAGGCCCAAAAGCCTTTTGTAAAATCCTCTAACAAGGTGGTTCACTTCTGTGAATCTAAAATCCTCTAGCAAGGTAGTCTTTAATCAGACTTATCTCCTAACAGAGATTGAGATTCCTAACATGATCTGTTCTGGTGAAGAACATTGTAAGACCTTAATTGGTCTAGTTTCTATTCTACAGATAGTGACTTGTGAGTTCCATATCACCATGGTTTTTCCCATTTGGGTTTCCACGTCAAATATCTTATGTTATGGTTGTATTGCTTTTGTGGGTGAATGCTTTATTTGCATTTTGGTTTGCATGTGTGATAACTAGTCTATCTGTTAAACTGTTTTACCGGTTTATCTTCAGACTATTTAAGTGTTTAAGGACAGAGATTTTTGGCATACTAATTCACCCCCCCTCTTAGTATTTATTAGTAACTTCCAACAACCTCTTAGTTATGCAACCATGAATCCTTTTGTGGGACATACACAGACACAAGGTGTACCTTTAACCCAAATAGATATTCTGACACAACAATTACAGAATTTGCAGCAACAAGTGATGACCATGCAGACCGGTAACGATAAAAAGAGCTACACAATTCAGGATTTACGTCCTTATCCTTTTGATCACACATTATACATGCTGCCTTTCCCACCACATTTTGAAATGCCTAAATTCAACAGATATAGAGGGAAGGGTGATCTTAGAGACCACATCAGAGAGTTTTTTACAGCATGTATAGAGGTTGCAACAGAAGACACTTACTTAATGAGACTATTTCCTACAAGTCTGGGGGGCCTGACCTTAGAGTGGTTTTCACATTTACCACCAACCATCACATCATGGGGAGAATTAGTTGAACACTTTATTGCAAATTTATCACATAACATTGAAACCTTGGTTACTTTGATGGACTTGTGTGCCATAAAACAATATGAGAATGAAACATTTGCATCCTTCATACAATGATGGAGGGATTTCTATAGGAGGTGTAAGACAATTATCCCAGAAACAAAGCAAGTGGATATGTTCACAAAAAACTTGATTTCCAAGATTAAATATCCGATACAAATGCAATATTTAACCATGTTCAAACAAATCATAGAAAAAGCTCTAAAAATTGAGAAGAGACTAGTGGAACAAGGTCTTATTAAGTATGGCAACACCAACAATAATGACAAATCCAAGTTTTGGTTGAAAAACAAAAATGTGACCAATGATGGTGTTATAGATGCCATAACAGTAAATAGAACTCAACCAGTTTTAGCTTTGGGAATGAGTCAATCATCAAATACATGTACGGAGAATAACCCTACTTCAACAAATTTAAATGCTACACAAAACATGAACACAAGATACCCTAGGGTAAATGCTCCAAGAAGAATTTACACACCTCTAGGAGAACCTATTGAGTCAGCGCTCAAAAAGTTGATACAGACAAACATGATCACTTTACCAGAAATAAGAGTATATGAACTAGGTCCTTTCAAACCCACATGGTGGAATGATAATGATTTCTATGATTATCATTGGACTAAAGGTCACAAAACAATGAGTTTCTACAAATTGAAAAACTTGGTCCAAGATATGCTAGACCAAGGCGACATCACAATCGATACCGATAAAACCTCAACAAACACAAATCATACAATCTTTAAAGATCCATTTGTTAATCATGAAAAAGGGAAAGATACCACATACAATACAACCAACTACACAAAGGTCTCATACGACTACACTATTCATGCCATTAGCTCAGGAGATATAGTATACCATGATTTACAAGAAACATGTGATCAAGATGAGCAATATCTAGATGCTCACACAAATGATAACCAAATTTGCATGCTATCAAAGGCACCAAAATACAATGATGATAGAAATCTTTGTCTCAGGGGCTGGGGGAATGATGAACCATCTCATTTAGGATGGTTTGAAGATGAACTCATAGAACAAATCATGGATGTCAAACGTGCACATGAAGACTATGAAGAGGGATTTAACATAAACCTTGATAACACAACATGTGATACCGACAATACCTGTAAGTCATATGATACAGTAGCTATGATCGCCATAACTCCCAAAGACAGAGACTATGCAGTAGTTACTTGCAGATCAAAGGTAACTTTACAAGGAATACCACAAAATCATCAACCAATAGTAGGGACCTACAATGTTGTTGAGAAACTTAATAAAACTCTAGCACATATATCATTATTCAAACTCTTGCATATTTCATGCACTCATAAGGCTATCCTGGAAAAAGCACTTCAAGATTTGGTAGTGGACAAAGATATAGATGAAAATGCCTTCCAGTCCATGGTAGGAAATTTGACACAGAGCACTTGTATTGTATTCACAAGATAAGACATTCCTAGTGATAGACTGCTCCATAATGACCTGCTACATCTAGAAGCTTACATACATAAGAGAAGAATCAAAAGAGTACTCATAGATGGAGGAGCCGATCTCAAGATTTGTACTTTAAAATTGGTTAAGGTGTTAGGATATTCTAAACTTCACATTGACTCATCCAGGATGATAAATATCAAGGCATACGATGATGAAGAACGCCCCTCAAAAGGCATTGTAACATTACCCATACAAGTGGGACCTATAACAATAAAGGTTGCTTTTCAAGTCTTGGACAAAGAACTAAGATATAACATGTTATTGGGCCACCCATGGATCCACACCATGCAAGCAGTACCATCCACACTTCATCAGTGTGTCAAATTCCCATATAATGGTATTGAAATCACCATAAAGGGTGATCCAAATCCCTTCCAACATTGCAATTACTTGAAAGAAAGTGTGAATAATTAGGTATCTATTAATCAAGTAGCACCTCTCACTACACAACTAGAGGCATTAATGATCATAGAAATAGAAAAGAATATGTCTACAACATCCTCCTTACAAATACAAGATATGGGTTGTGGAGAGTATTCTATGGCAAATACTTCAAGTGGGAAACAATTGTCTCTATCTCCTAAGTCTTTTGGGAAACCTCAAAATGCAGTACAAAAACAAGACAAAGGAAAAGAAATTGTCAGATACATAGACTCATGTTCTTTCATTAGATGGGGTGACTTACAAGAAGAATCCTTGAATGAAGATGTCAACCATTGGATATATAGAGAAGAGGATCATATGACAATACCCAGAATACCCATATATCGGTATGGCAATGGATTCAAAATGCTCCAAAGACATGGATATGATGGTAGCACAGGCCTAGGGTTATAGAAATAAGGAAGACTAGAGCCTGTTGTTCCTAATGACAATCCAGAGAATCAAGGATTGGGGTATAAGCATGTACCACATATCACAGAAGTAAGACGACGTACCCTTGATATACTAAATAGACCAATGAAACCGTCAGACCACATACCACAAAGGGATTTGTCCATGTAGGTGCTTCCCTCTTCACCTCAAACAAGTAATCAAGTACCCACATCACCTAGCGCGGAGTCAAATGGGGAAGACATGAGACAACTCCTACAAGAGCCTAGCACTATGTCACAAAATGATGCATTTGTCAACACAACAGTACAAGATAATGTTGCAAAAGATGCAGGTTTACCACCAACAGATGAATCTAATCCATGGTTATTATCAATACTTCTACCACGGGAAATGACTCAGGCTCAACCTAACGAATCAGATGGCAAAAGATTGCAAAGGCTTATAGCAGGCTTAAGAAGGGTAACTACTGTCCAAAGAAGACTAGTCAATCTACAATAGAATCAGTGGCAGGAACAAGAAGAGATAAGTGATGATAGCTTAGATGATGAAACATACATTGAAAGTGAGACAAACTCTCACGACTATGAGTTCTTATCACTCCATGATTCTAGCCCATGAACAAGTGTCATACTAAGGTATCAAATAAAGACTACACAAGATGAAAATACATCAAGTCATTGAAACAATCAAGTCTTAATGTTATCAAAATCTACTATAGAAGGGAGTAATGATTTACCCCTTGTACATTCACAGTTGATTGATTAGGGGAAAGAAGGAAAACCAATGCTGGATTGGTTTGAAAATGATGAAGTGATTGTAGAATTCCTCGGAGTCAGAGAGGGATTTCCACAAGGTGACCACAAAGCAGGGTTTGCTATAGACCTGGATAGAACAACATACTTTGGAGAAGAAAGTAACTCTACAATAGAAGATACAGATCAAACCACCCATAATGGCAAGAGTGAGTTGGGTAACCTTCCTATCGAAAGAGAAAGTTCAGCATTGGTATAGAAGAAACTGAAGAAGTACACATAGCAGAAGGAGAGGTTGTACATAACATCCATCTGGAAAAATCACTAAGCAAAATCAACTGATCAAACCTATCAATTTTTCTTGGTCCTACGCAAATATGCCATGCTTAGACCCTGAATTAGCATTACATCATTTACCTTTGATACCAGGAGTTAAACCTTACAAGCAAAAATTGAGAAAAATGCATCCAAGTATTGCATTACTAGTTAAAATAGAACTACAAAAGTTCCTGGGCATAGGTTTCATTCGACCTATTGACTATGCGGAATGGATATCCAACTTGGTACTTGTGACTAAGCTTACATGAGGCATAAGAATCTGTACTAATTTCTGGGATCTAAATAAAGCTTGTCCTAAGGATGACTTCCTGCTACCCAATATCAATATGATAGTTGATCTAACAGCTGGGAATGAAATGCTATCATTAATGGATGGTTTTTCAGGATACAACTAGATTAAAATTGCACTAGAAGATCAATATAAAATGGCCTTTAGCTGCTCATGGGGAACATACTGCTGGAATGTGATGCCATTTGGTCTCAAAAATGCTGAAGCAACATACCAAAGAGCCATGGCAATGCTATTTCATGACATAATCCCCAACATAATAGAAGATTATGTGGATGACTTATTGGCTAAATTATAGACAAGAGAAGGTCACCTTACGGTCCTTGTACATATATTTGATCAGTTGGAGCAGTATAATGTCAGACTTAACCCAAAGAAGTGTGTGTTTGGTGTAACAACAGGTAAATTGTTAGGGTTTAATGTGTCCAATAGAGGAATTGAAGTAGACGCTTCCAAGGTCAAGGCAATCATAGATATGCAACCTCCATCAATAGTTAAACAACTAAGAGGGTTACAAGGAAGACTGCAATCCATAAGGAGATTCATAACGCAGTTGGCAGATAAGTGTTACCCCTTCTAGCATTTACTCAAGAAAAGAGTTACTTTTAAATGGACAGAACAATGCCAAGAAGCTTTCCAAGCTCTGAAAGATTATCTTCTAAACATACCAGTGTTAGTATCACCTACTCCAGGAAAACCTCTATTGCTATACATATCAACAACAAACTTAGCTCTAGGAGCTCTGTTGGCACAACATGATGAACAAGGAAAAGAAAGAGCCATTTATTATATAAGTAGAACTTTGATTGGCTATGAGCTTAATTATAATCCTATAAAGAGAGCATGCTTAGCAGTAATATTTGCATCCCAAAAGCTCAGACATTACATGCTAAGTCATAAAGTACAACTCATTACATGCTTTGACCCACTCAAGTACCTATTGAGCAAAGCAACATTGACCGGGCGATTGGCTAAGTGGGTCATGATCTTGAGCGAGTTTGATATAGAATAAATAGATAGAAAGACCATCAAAGGACAAATTATAGCAGATCAGTTAGCAGAGGCTCCTTTACAAGATAGTCACCCAGTGCTGATAGACTTTCCAGACGAATCAATGTTTACATTGACTACATCTATAATGTGGAAATTATATTTTGATGGGTCATATACAAGTCATGGATCTGGAGTAGGGATTCGTTTCGTTACCCCTCAAGGGGATTTTATACCTAAGTCATTTAGGATCGATTTCCCATGCACAAACAATATAGCTAAATATGAAGCTCTCATCATAGGGTTTCATATAGTTGTACAATGGAGAATAAAAGAATTACGGTTCTATGGTGATTCACAATTGATTGTAAACTAGGTCAATGATGACTACAACACGAAAGATGACAAACTCATTCCTTATAATAAAATGGTAGAAGATTACAAGGAACACTTCAGAAAAATTACTTTCAAACAGATTCCAAGGATACAAAACAAGGCATCAGATGCCATGGCTACCATAGGATCTCTTCTGAATATGCATGCTAACAAAACTTAGTTTGAGTTTATTATAAAATAGTTGATGATACCAGCATATGAGACTCCCTCAATAGAATATCTATGTGCAATTGTGGGTCCAGAATCCTCATGGTACAATGAAATATATACATATTTACATACTCCGTACATGTCACCGAATCTGTCCATAAATCAAAAGAAGACTCTTATTCGTCAGGTATCTAGACACACTATTATAGCTGATACATTGTATAGAAAGGGATTTGATGGAACTCTTCTCCGATGTCTTGATAAAAATGAAGCGCAATATTCTCTAAAGGAAGTCCATGATGGAATTTGTGGGGCACACCAAAGTGGTCCACAATTGTCAAAGAAATTATTGAGAACAGGTTATTACTAGCTAACTATGGAATAGGATGCTTACAAATATGTGAAGAAATGTAAGCAATACCAAATGCATGGGGATCTCATTCATGCACCAACACAAGACCTTCAACCCATTACGTCACCATGGCCATTTTCACAATGGGGATTAGATCTAGTGGGTAAAATCAACCCTACTTCATCCAATGGGCACAAGTTTATCTTAACAACCACTGAGTACTTTACCAAATGGTTTCAGGAAATTCCTCTTACATACACCACTGGAAAGAAAATCGCAAAGTTCATGCTCAATTACATTATCTATAGATACGGGATTCCAATGAGCTTTGTAACAGATAATGGACATCCATTTAAAAATCAAGAAGTGAAAGAATTGTGTGATAAATTTCAAATACAACAGAGATTTTCCACACCATAGTATGCGCTAAGTAATGGACAAGAAGAGGAAACAAATAAAACAATATTGAAAATCCTTAATAAAGTTGTCACTGATATAGGATGGGACTGGCATCTCCAATTAAATCCCACTCTTTGGGCTTCTAGAATAGGAGTATGCACCCCTACAGGAGCAACACCATATTCCTTGGTCTATGGCACAAAAGAAATACTCCCCATTGAAATAGAAATACCATCTCTAAGAGTCTCCTTACAAAACATCATATTGGAGGAAGACTACCGAGTAGCAAGATTACAAGAGCTAGAAACACTTGATGAAAAGAGACAAACATCGTTCAATCATCTGCAAGGTTATCAAAATAGACTGAGATAGAGTTATAATAAATGAGTCCGCCCACGAACTTTTGAAGTGGGAGATCTAGTTCTTAAAGAGAACCAAGGGAACCTAGCAGAACGAGAAAAGCCAAGGAAATTTGAACCTAACTGGCTAGGTCCTTTCATCATAACAAGGTTTATAGGCAATGGAGCATATAATTTGGCTACCATGGAGGGAGATCCACTCTCTAACCCTATGAACAACATGCACCTCAAATGATATTATACCTAATGGATGGGTTAGTTTAGGTTTTACTTTCCACACTACATCACATATAGTTTCTTTTTCAAATACATTGCATTCCCAAAGTTTCCACATTTTCCTATAGTAGCATCAATAAAACAAGGCATCTGTTCAAGTTTATCATTCGTTTGCATTCAATAGAAACAAGGGCCATCTCCTTTCTTAGATATTCAGACATGAATTCTTTGAGGTTCTAAGGTCATTCATTTTCAACATTACCCTATGATGACGCTTTACTTATGGTTGGGTAGTTATTTCACTATTTGAGACTTGTTAACCCAAAATCTATCAATTGATATATCTCAAACACAATAACAAAATATCTAATTCATTCTAGACACCTAGTTGATCATATCACTAGTAAAAAATATAAAATCCTACTTCAGCACCGCTGTAATTGTCACAGCCAAGTAGGTTTCATTACTTAGAAGTCAAGGCAAGAAAATAAAAAGAAAAAGAGCTATGCCAAATATTCATCTCACGATGAAAGAGAAATGATATATAACTGAAATATCATGCATGTAAGTGTGACAAAAAAGCTTGACTATGGGAACATGCAAGTAACTCCATCAGGGCTATGAACACCTACTAGCAATGGAGCAATATTTGAGAAATTACAGTCTATAACCTTGTCGGAGCTCTAAAAGCTTGCTGGTAGTGAGGCTCTATTCGGGATGCTTTTGAAGTTAGGATAATCCATGTAACGAGTCATATAGAATACTAAGGATCTTTAGTGAAAAAAAGAGCAGGAATTAACTCATCTGCACACACATGGGCAAAAGAAGATCAAAGTTTCAAGAACCAATGGGGAAGTTTTTCGCATCTCCATTTGTAAATCCTAGTCACTAAGTGTGTTGAGTTGGATGTTCCAAAAGACCTTAAAGATTGATTGACCCCTTATCTATGAAATGTTTTGCACCTCCATTTCAATTGGTGTATTACAAAAGGATAAACAAACACAGTCAACCTTGTTCGAATGGGAAATGCATCTTCATCATGCATATTGCATTAACATAGGTCATGTCAAAAATTCATTATCTCCACATGCATTCTACAGATCATCATGTCATACAGGTCTGCACACTAGGGGCATAACTGAAAAAATCCTAAACATCATATAAAGTCCTGAAAAAATCAAAAAACACTGAAAAACTCAAAATCCAAAACACTAAAAAACTCAAAATCTAAAAAAAACTGAAAAACTCAAAATCCAAAAACATTGAAAAACTTAAAAAAAAAAAAAATTCAAATATGATCCTGAAAGAAATCAAAAACATTTGTAAAATATCCTGAAAAAATACCAAAAACATTCAAATACGATTTTGAAAAAATACCAAAAACATCCATATAATGTCTTCAAAAAATCAATAAAAAACAATCAAATATCTATCCACATAATCCAAAAAACTTTGAAAATCCTCTTGGAAAAGAACTAAAAATAAAAAATCAATCAAAAAACTTGCAATAAAATGTCTTGCGAGAAAGAAATACCCTAGCAGATATCCAACACACATTTTTCACGAAGTTAACAAAGGATACGACTATCCAGTCAAGCATCTGCAATCAACTGATCAAACTGTCTTATCAATCATATCATATCCATATCAAAGTGATCATTATCTTGTCTTAAACAAAAGAGGATACACTCGAAATTAGATAGGTTAGTCTTAAATGGGGTCCGCAACTTTATGAGATCAGACATTATCAACCATCACATCAAGCAACTGAGAACGAAGGCACAAGGTTAGTATAACTGCTGAATTTTGTCCGAGACAGTCTTTATCTTTTATCATTTGGCAATAGATTATGTTCCTATGCTACTCAAGGATGTTCACAAGTGATTAGAGGAGCCATGATGGGCATTATCTTTTTCTTTGTTTTCTGTTTATGGTGTGAACCAATGAAGTTCTAGGGAAATTGCTCTAGTGGGTGTCTGTGATAGGAGCATTCAACTATTGAATGCCACACATACCTCGACCCCTAGTGTATTTCCCAGAATGGAAGGTTCACTCCTTGTCTACTACGTGTTTGTTTCTACAATGAGATATCTTTACATCTTGGTTCCTTATACCCTGATGTGCTAAGCTTCATTGTTCAATAATAAGGCTCAGTGATGAATATATGTTGCACAATAAAATATGTGACACAGGTTCATGATTCTTTCAATTTCATTCTCATCTCATGTGTTTATTGATAGTTTGTTGATTTCCCATCTTCGCTGTAAATCGAATTCTTTCTAATATTAATTCTTTCATCAATCTCTTCTCTCTATCATCTTACTAACATTTCTTCAAGGTACATCTGAGTTAAAATTTTTGTTCTGGCATTATCATACAAAAAAATACACGCATTCATATAGATACCATTGCATTCATAAACATCAAGTTTAATATGCATACATTATAAGCTACCAATGCATTCATCAACATCACTTATACATACATGTAGTAATCATTGCATTAATAAATCATATAGAATCAAATAGATATACATCATATAACTCATAGAATCATATAAGCATACATGGAAAGCAAAGCATAAATAGATCACTGCCAAAAACTGCATATCATATATATATAACTCAAAAATGATAGTGTGTATGAATACAATAAATAGGCCTGAAGCTCAGATAACATGATCAAAATGTCTCAACCAACACTGCCTCTATCAGTGGGTGGATCCTGTCCACTAGGTCCTGTCCCAGGATGTCGAGGTGGTCCCATAACACCACCACTACTGGTCCTCTGTGTGGAAGTCCTACTAGAACTAGAATGAACTCTAACAACACTAAAACTAGGAGCTCTCTGTCCCTTAGGAATAGTGTTATGATAAAGCTGTCAATAGTAAAAAGCCTCCTGTGCAGTGTAGAAAAGTTTGTCAGACTCACTCCGTGCATCGGTACCTGGAGCAAAGTGTTGGTCATATGCAGCCTGAATCATCCGTGACCGTCTAACTTCCTCATCTCTCTCCCTCTAGAGACGATCCCTCTCAGCCTCTAAAGAACTGTAGTCTACATGGTAGACCTCTTGCTTGACATCTCATCTAGCGACCTCCTCCTCCAAACTCTGAATCTGTGCTCTAAGAATCTATGGATCATCCTCATTACCCACCTATCCTCTCCCACCCTCTACAATGGGCATGTCCTCCAGCTCCAACATATCATCATCAACATCTCCATCCTCGTTGCTCGATGAATCTGAAGAATCATCGCTATCCCCACTGTAGATAGAATCAGTGTCCCCACCAATGTCTACATCCTCATCTCCACCTCCCTCATCTCCTCCCTCATCCTCTCCCTCTGTTCCTCCATGTCCCTCAGCTCCTCCCTCGGATCCACCTTCCTCTCCTCCTCTGACTCTCTCCCCCAACTCTAGCCTCAATCTCGGCCTAGGATGGAAAATCTATTGTGCTATAATCGGAACAACAAAATAAGTAAGTGGAATGGGCCTATGTCTGACAAACCATGCATCATACTCTGACATAGTCCTTGGATCCGCTGCACCTCTACCCCAACCCTAGAGTAACGACTAGAGAGCCTCGAACTCAGCAAAAGCAACATGCAACTATATGCACACCCCCTAATCAGATACCTCTCGAGATACACTAGCAAAGTAAGCAGTAACAATTGGTGTCACCTGTACCTCTCCAAACTATCTCAATATCTAACCTAGGAGATACATCTCTATAATCCACTGCGTCTCAAAAGTCCTACCGATTAGATACCTCTACCATCAACAAAAATGCAAGTGTACTACGTCGTCCGCCCAACCAGGGCAATCTAAGTATGGTCTCCAAATAAAATGATGAAGTATGTCAAACTGATGTCTACAATACAAGATGTTACCTGAACCCCTATGTCTGATACCTGCTATGTACCTAAAAGCATAAGGCTCACTAGGCTGCAAATCAACATGAGTAATAGGCCTCAAAATAGAATTATGCTCCCATGCCCAAGTCTGGAGCAATGTCACACCACAACTGATAGACCAATACCCAAGATATATGATCCCATGCATTTGATAATACAACATGGCAAGAAGACATGGACCCAAAGCATATACTCATCGATGAACAATCATATCATGGAGCACTCTGCCCCATCCCACTAGAAATTCATGACCTCATCTATCAGGTATCAACAAACCACCAACAATACTGCACAATACAATAGTCATGTCATCATAATCTAACTGAGCTCAAGGGATGTCATATCGACCACTGATCTGCAAGTCCTGTATCTCACACTCGAAAAGTGCACACAATCCAGCAATGCCATCGTCATGGTTATACACAAC
Organism: Cryptomeria japonica; assembly: GCF_030272615.1. Taxonomy (NCBI): domain Eukaryota; kingdom Viridiplantae; phylum Streptophyta; class Pinopsida; order Cupressales; family Cupressaceae; genus Cryptomeria; species Cryptomeria japonica. Next base: position 320,249,773 of record NC_081410.1, read on the forward strand.
TCTCTCACCATGAATCGGAATACACAATATACACCATACATCCTCTAAGGTAATGTATGCCTGCTCGATCGGAAGATAGAAAGAACATGTCTCAGAATTCCACCGGTCTATCAACATTGTAATCATGGCCCTATTGGTTGTCACCTCTGGCAAGTGTAACACATAGTACAAACCAAGCTGTCAGATATGCTCAATCTCCTCATCAGGTAAATCAGCATGAAGATCAAGTCCACTGGGTTTGCTCTGTCGGCAGTATAGCACTCCAATGATCTCTTGCAAAGATAAAAAGTTCAAAATATCAGATTACAAAAACACAAAACAAAAATTTCTCAGACGCATGACAAAAAACATTCACATACAACAAATGTGTGACATTTACTACTAATTAGTACAATTATGGCTTATGCGTAACATTTATAGCGAATGCGTAATGAAAGGAGCACATGCGTAACAATAAACACTATTGCGTAAAGAAATCAACGAATGCGTAACATTATGCACTAATGCGTAATGTTAATGACTAATGTGTGACATTATGAGTGTTTGCGTAACATTAAGCACAAATGCGTAAAAACCGACAGGCGATTGCGTGATGCAAAGGAAAAATTGAACACTGGAATTTTTTGAAAAATAGCAAAAAGCAGGTAAAAAAGCAAGAAAAAATTAGAAAAATACCATGCCACCAATCCCAAGAGGTCTTTGATATGAACATACTCAGTCAGACAGGTGCAATCGAGCTCTATAACTAGCCATGATGATCAAATACTTGAAATAAAGCACAATATTTGCAGAGAAAACAAAGAACTTACCAAATACCAAATGACCAAATGAAAACCTAAAATCTCTATTTATAGCTCAAAATTAGGGTTTTTTTGACACCTCGATGCCCGTGGTCCCCGCAAGCTTCAAACAACTTGTAGCCTACTCAAACAATCTTGAAATCGCCCGAAACTTCACATGATTGCTTATTACACTGATATTGAAAACATGGTCTCAATTTTTGAATTTTTCGACCACCTTTTCCGAGGGGGCATATTTACACTATATAGTGGTACCAAGGCATACTGGGGCATAATTTTTTTTTTCTTTGAAACAATATCATTCCGACATTGTCTCAAAGAGGGGCAAATGTAGACACCTAAAAATGTCTCATTGATCATGTACTAATTATTCCTCTAATTGATTAAATAATTCTTTAATTCTTTGATTAAATTAATTATTCTTATTCTTCTAATTTCATATTTCCTCATCATTTTACTAATTTATCTATTTCCTATTCTATCATCATTTAATCATTTTTTAAATATTAATTAAATATTTATTATTTAATTAATTCTGATTAATTACCCAATTTAAATAATCTTTATTATTTAAATAAGTCTATTCTCAATTTCTATCTCTAATCATCTAATCATTAACTCTTTTTCTAAATATTAATTAAATATTTATTATTTAATTAATTATTATTATATCCTTTAAATTAACTAATCTTTATTATTTAATTAAGTTCCATTTCTAGAATAATTAAATAGTTTCTTTAAATTATTTAATTAACTAATTAATTCTTCTAATTTCATTTAATTTATTCTTCTTCTAATTCTTCTAATTTCTTCTAATACATGTGCATGATTTCAAAAACCAAATTGAAAATCAAAATCAAGTTCTAAATATATTCAAATGCTAAATTGAATTAAAATAAATTCAATTATTTGAATAAATTTCATGCAAAGATTAAATTGAAAATCTAAGTTAAAGTGCAAGCACATGCTAAATTAATTAATTAAATCATTTATCTCTTTAGTCTCTATTTCCATCTTCTAGTTGTCTTTGTCATCTTCTTTATTTCTTTCAATCATTCTTTTTCTTCTTTCAGTTAGCTTTTTCTCAATCAGTTGACTCAATTAATCTATTCAATCTATTTTGTTTCACCTCCAAATTAGCAATTCAACTATCAATTTTCATGTGAGCTCACCTACGTTCCACCTCTTGATCAATCTGTTCCACCTTTCAATCAATCTAATCCAAAAATCTATAAATCGAGCATTCAATCCTCACAATTCCTCTAGATCACGAACTTCAAATCTTTGTGTCAATTGCAGGTTGCCAGTGCAATATCTGAGAGCCATCGTACCATAGAGAGAAGAAGAACAATGGAAGCCATGCTGCACAATAAGGAGTTTCATATTGTTTAATTTAATTCCATTTTGCATCTATTTCATTGGTTTCATGTTTGAATTGCTTAGATAGGTAATGAATTTGTGATTGTCCTTATTTGCTATTTAGCAATGATGTATTTGAGCATAGCACACTATCCAAAAAGCATGATTGTAAGGACCACCAAAGGGAAGATCCTAGTGGATGTGGCTAAGGATACAATAGTCACTTGTTTTGACCTTAGTATGAATGCTTTGAAGCAGATTGACTTGAAGAGGTTGGAAACATAATATATATGAAGAAAGAAATGCTAAGGGATGAATAAATTCCCCTCTTCAGGAAAAGGATGTATCAAATGGGCAAGAATTATATTTTGAATATTGGAAAATAACCCTTTGACTTGATCACCTTTGAGAATTATTTTTTTAACACATACTATACTTTGTGTCAAGTCCTAGGAATTGACTGTGAGAGGAATAAGATGCTATTATAGTTTATGATGATGGCAATGAAAATCTAGCACATACAATATAATGAATTGTATGATTTTTCCTCCTAAATATAAGAGAAGCTGCATGAGGGGTTGATAAGTGCAAAGGATGAGAATGTTAGGTCCCGAAGACAACTGAGAGGGGGGGGGGTGTGAATCAGTTGTCAAATAAATTCAAACCAAAAACAACTTAACCAATTTAATGCTTAATACCGGTAAACCAATTTAATATGTCAATAGACAGTTTTAACAGTTAATTTCTATACCGGTAAGGATTAGTGCATGAAACATAAAGACAAAGTCATCCACAACACATAACACCAATATTTGTATGTGGAAACCCTCTAAGGGGAAAAACCACGGTGGGAAACCTTACCCACAATCAGATGATACTACTGCAGATAGTAAGTGTACATAAATGGGGTCTGCACATGTAGAAAGGCCAAGCACCTAGAGCTCACTGCTCAATCACAAAATGGGAGTCACACTGACTACAGTTGGATGGTTAAATCCAATAAGAATGTACTACACAAAATATCATCTTCATATGCTAGATTCAGTACCGGTGTAGTTCTGATTGTCTTCACAAAAACCCTTCTTCAATCTTCAAATGATGTTTGCGCATATAGCTCTGCTTATTCTCGCATATACCTTCACACAATCCTTTTTCGCATTCCACATTTGATCTTACAAATAAGATCTTACATTTATACCATAACCTAAGACCAATTTTAGTAGGTCGGCTCTACAAGATATTACAATAAAAACATTTTACAAACAATACAATATCCAATGCAATAACCGATTCAACATGTCGGCTTAATGCATTTACAATAATAATTAATCATCTCCATAGCATGCCGTGCTGATCTGGAAAAGATAAACCTGCCGGTGTAACCCTGGACCTATTTGCTGGTAACAACAAATATGTAAATATGAATATATCAATAAACAAAACTCCAAGACAAAGTGTCCACACAATGTCTTCGACATAACCAGGTGTTCTTCATATCATTCCAAGTGCCGGTGATCATTATATTGTGCCAGTGTACCAGATACCGGTGACTGTGCATGAGTCACTTGCTTGCCGATGAATGTTGCTGATTCTCCAAAGTGCTAGAGTTGATAAGTGTTTAGTAGGTGTTGACATCAATGACAAAACCATACCAAAATACCAATAGAGAAGACCCCAATTGATTTGAAATTCTATTCTCTCTTGTGCTACTTAATTCTTTATCAAAACACTACAAATTGGGATGCAGCTTTGAAGATAACCATGTTTGATCCTAATGGAGGTGGTAGATGGATTGGACAAAGGTGGACCCAAGTTTGGGATAAAGCATTTCAGTATTCTAATTACATTGAATTGTTTGACCATTTTGTCATGAAGGTGTTAGGGTGGTATGGATTCCAAACCCCCACGATCCCAAAAGATTTCATAAAGATATTAAGAGTTAAGGACATAAAACCAAAAAATGTGCAGTTCCTAGAGGGTACATTCACACACAATTTTGGAGATTTCTTTTTGTATTCAGATTGCACAATCATCAGGGTGTATGGATACCCACAGGCTCCCCACAGGTTACCACTTTTTGTCTCCCCCATATTAGCATTTATTGAATTCATATGGAAACTAATATGGATGGAGAAGGAATGGATGAAAGTAGAGAGAAAAGGAACTCACTTGCCTAGATGCACAATGTATGGAGATTTTGTGGTTGGGTGTGATGCTCTAGAAAAGGTACAAGATTTTTTGAATGATATATACAGACTCCAAAGTGGTAAGATCCAAAATTATGATCCCAAGGGGTACCTCAATGATTTAAGAACATGCAAGATGAAAGTAAAGGGAGTTTTCCATGAGCATGTTGAATATGATGACCTGATTTGGAATTACCTCCCTAAGGATGCCATCCAGAGGAGAAAGAAATGGGATATACTTAATAGGATGGAGAGGGAAAGGAGATAGAGATACCCTAAATTCCATGGTTTTTTCTTAAATATTGTAAATGATTACACAAGAATGTTGTGCAAGATGAGAAGTTTTGAAGAAATTCACTCAAGCACATTGAGAGGAACCTTTTGGCCAAACAAAGGAGAAAAGACCCACTCATGAGCCTCCAAGGACCACCACAAGAGATAGGAAGGGGAAGGCAATTTTGACGGGAGAATCTACCCAAGTGGTGCAGAGGCACCTAAGCACACAAGCATAGTAGGAGGTCAAAAGTCATAATATGAACAATTTATTGTATTTGAGTCATTCATAATGTATTAAGGTTATTTGAGTCAATTAAATCATAATATGTAAGACTAAATGAGCCATTTTGTCCAAAGATATCATATTTGGTCCATGTTGAAGTTTTAAAAGTGTCCATGTAAGAGTTAGAGTCATTTATGTCAAAAATTGTAAAAATTGCAAAGTTGCAATATTGCCAAAAGTGCAACAAAAGTGTAAAAATGAAATCCATTGGTTATGAGGTGGTTGGAGAAGTTAGAAAGGAGTTGGAAATGGTTTATAAAACCATGTTTGGTCAAAATCAAGGAGGGAGATCAGTTTGGAGGGGATTTGACAAAGATTATCCATCAAACCCTCAAACTGTCATGAGGTTTTAAGGAATCTATGGCTGTCATAGATCCATGGAGGATCACATTTGATGTAATTTTTATATGTAGATGTTATTTAATGATAGATTGATGAAATATATTTCAGATGAATCCTTTCTTGTGCATTTTTGTGGAGTATTTGGCAAGATATGTTTGTTTTTTCAATGATTGTCAAAACCCTGCCACGGGTTACCTAGTTTTGGGAAAATGATCATATCTTTTTATTTAACCGTTGGATCTGGCTGAAATTTTGAGAGAACTTGTTTAACTAAGTGATATAAATTCTGACCGAAGAGATTGTTTTTATGAGAAATATGTAAAATGTTATTGATGACTGTTTGTTACAGTTCACGGTGAAAAGCAGATTGGTGAAGGCAGCAACAACCTGGTTGTAGCATTTGGTGTGGTCACATGAGGGATAATATTGAAGAAAGGATATATGTGTTGGAAAGGTATTTTATTCTTCTTTCCATTGATTTTGGTCTTACTTTATTTGGTTAAGAATTGAATATTTTGTGATTATTTTGGTGAAAACAGTTGTTAAGGGATGAAACCCTAAACTAGGGTATTCCATGGCAATAAAGAATTTGTTCTCTCATGTTATGGTGAATGTTATGATCTGAAATATTGAATTAAGGGTTTTAAGGATGTAATATAACCTTTGAAATTGTTTTTAAGTTTAGAAGAGTGATTAATCTTTTTATATGTCTCTTGATTCAAGTTTAAAGTTTACCCTTGAATGAAGGTTTTATGGATTTTCATGATGCTCTACATCACCAAGCTGCTCCCCTTCAACAAGATCTACAAATTGGCCCAACCCCTGCAAAGCAGATGAGAAAAATTGAAAAGGGGAAGGCAAATTTGTCTAATTTTATTGAGACTATAGATGATGATGAAGAAGATGCAAAGGTTCCTCCACATCTACCTCCCCTGGATGCATTCAAGGATCTTGATTTTGCAAAGGAAGCAATGGAGGTTGATAGGACAATCATCCCAAGTGTTATTCTTGAGGAGGAGACAAATGATGAGAGTCCTTTTTGCGACTCAAATTTTTGTTGATGATGAATTCATCAAAACTCCTAAGTTTAAAAGTTTTTGGCTTCAAAGTAAATTGAAGAATATGCCAGAGGAAGAGCTAGCCAATTTTGATATGGAGAATATAGATTATACTCCAGATGAGGCCAGACAAATGGTCAAGGATAGTGGTATGATGTTGGTTTTAGGATGAGAAAAAAAAAAAAAAGTACTTGACCAAGTGATAAGGTAGGATGACCCCATTTATGTACAAGAATTCAACTCACATGGCACTAGGTTTAGCCCTAGCTTAAAAGCATTTGCACAATGGGTAAAGGTCCTCAATACAGGAAAGCCTAAACTACTATTTAGGGTTGAAGAAAAGGTGGGTGATGTCATTGTCAGAACCCATAAAGACACTTCAACATTAGAAGCTACCACCATTGCATTGCATGCCTCATTTTTTGCTAAGGCCACTACTAAAGATGAAGAAAGTAAGAATGATATTTTGAAGAGGCAGCATGCTCATTTTTTTGCTAGTTTCAATGAGCTATATATTTAGAATGCCCAATTAAAAATAGAAATAGCAAAAAAGGATGCAACTACAACAACGATAATAGAGCAACAACCATAGAAGCAAGAATATGTCAAGTTGGGTAAATTGGAAGGAGTCCCTCATTCTTTAATTTATAATTTCAAAATATTAACATTTAAAAATAAGGCAATGGCCACCATTATTATGAATAGAGACAGGAAAATACTTCAAATGAAAGAAGAATAAGAAGGCAAATGTCTTGCAATTAGGAAAAGTACAATTTTGCAGTTGACCATGAAGATGCTAAATAAATTGGATGAGGTTCATGCCTCATATTCACATGTCTCCATTTTCCACCAATAATTATAGGACCAAGTTAAATTCTTTCATTCATTAAAGGCCAAGTGGCATCCTAGAGCCATCATTTTAAAAGGAATATTCTTGGCAACAAACAATCTGCCTTTAGCTCCCCAAGTTTTAGGAACAACTTGGAAAAGTTACAATTTAATGATTAAAGAAATTCCCCAAGTTGAAAAAAGGGAATCAACCCTAAAGGAGAAAATTTTGAAAATTGATTTATATTATTTAAATTATTGATAGAATTTTGGAAATCGATTCTTTTATCAGAATGTTGTGGCAGAAGCCAAGAGTGTGTTGGATAGTAGGACTATTGAAGCTATAAATAAGCTACAAGAATTAAGAGCTTATGATTGGCCAACCACTAAAAAAATTGATGACTGGCACAAGCAGTATCATTCGCTTGAAGAAGAGCAATTAGAGGAAGAATAACCTCCATCTATGTCATTTTTGTCTGCCTTATTATTTTTGTAGGTTTCCTTTTTACAAGTGCATTCAGGTCACACATTCAACACATACAAGCCCAGGTCCACATTGCCTTCAGTGACATACTTTTGAATTTTGACAAGGATGGGAGATACAAAATGAAGACACATCATTCCCACTCTCATTAGGCCTGCGACAATAGTCCCCAAAAGTTGTTATCTTAGCCACCTTTCAACCTCTCTTCCAAGGGTAACTTTGTGATTGTACTTGTAAAAGATGCCTTTTGGCACATTCTGTTGTAATCAAATCCTTTTTTGACTTGTGTCCTATTCGGCCTGAATATTGTTTTTCTCACTTGTGCTATAAAAGGGAAATTGGAGCCCATAGGAAAGGATCCTAAATTTTTTGAGAAGTAGATTGTATTAGGTGATAGCTTGAAAGATAATAGAAGAACTATTTTATGTAGGAACAACATGAATTTTCAATACATTATATCTAATTTCTTTTGGAAATCAATGAATTAAATAAGTTTTGTGTTGTTTGACATCTTGTATATATGTGTTACATGAATTAATGTGTTAAAAATGCATTAATTTGTCTTCTCTAATGGAGAATGTATGTTCTTGATAATAGGTCTCTTTTAAAAAAAGTGTTAAAGTCTATTTTAAAAATATTGCAATACATATGTTTTTGAATGAGATGTAACTGGTACTAATTTCAACTGACATAGCATATAAAGTATGAAATGTTTAGTGATGGGTGGTCATGAAGTGATGTGTTAATTTTTTTGTAATTTATCTGCAGTTAGACTTTGTTCTCCATAGGATAAGGCACTAGTATTCTCTTGTTGATCTTTGTTTCAAGGTCATTCATATTCGCAATATTATTTCCTTTCTATTTGTAGGAGTAGCTGTAGAGTTAGTTTTTGCTCTAATAATTCTTCTATCTAATCCTCACACTTAATATTTCACACAAAGACAAATACATATTGCATCCATACACATGTTAGGACATTGCATACATATAGATATTATATCATATGCATAATCATCCCATCACCACATCTCACACATACATGTTGGGTATAGTCATCACATAAAATCATGATCATAAGCATTAGATCACATATCATAGTCTCATTACATAAATGCATTAAAAAAATAGGTCATAAAATCCTACACATATGCATGTTAGTGTCATCATAATCATGCATGTGTTAGTCATCTATACTATAAACATTAAGATCATGAGCATAGCAGTGATCCAGATCATAATCATACTTTATAGAATCATTGCATCCATAGTAGAAATTGTAGACACCTAAAACTTGCACAACTAATTAAATGAATTTATATTTGTTTAATTACCCTAATCCACCTGTTGACTAAACTAAGGTTTAATCAATATCCGTTTTCTTCTAATCAACCATTAATCAAATTAAAGATTTAATTAATTCCCCCTTTCTTCTATCTAAGCCATTTTAATTAAATTCAACATTTAATTAAATATCCTCTTTTAGCCATTTTAATTAAATTCAAGATTTAATTAAATATCCCCTTCTTGCCATTTTAATTAAATTCAATAGTTAATTAAATATCCCCTTCTAGCTATTTTAATCAAATTCAACATTTAATTAAAATCCCCTTTCCATTTTAATCAAATTCAACATTTAATTAAAATCCCCTTTCCCATTTAATTAAATTTACATTTAATTAAAAATCCATATTTCCCTCACCCAACTTGGATTTTACAACATATGCAAGTTGCATCTCCTTTTGGCTAAAATAAATCTTTTATTTTATCTAAAAAATCCTATTTTCCTCCACCCACTTGCATTTTCTTACGAATACAAGTTGCACCATAATTTTAAATTAATTATTTATTTATTTGAAATCTTATTTATCCCCACCCACTTGAAACCTTTAATGGCTTCCCTTAAAGTCTTCAAGCCTTTAATGGCTTCCTTCTAGAGTCTTCTCAAACCTTTAATGGTTTCCCTTAAAGTCTTCTTAAGCCTTTAATGGTTTCCCTCAAAGTCTTCAAGCATTTAATGCTTTATTTCCCTTTTTCTCATTTAAATAAATTAAGATTTATTTAAATAAAATCCAAAATTCATATTCACATTTAAATAAATTAATTATTATTTAAATATCTATCCAAATGCAAGTTGCATTCATTTTAGTTGAAATAAATCTTTTTATTTTAATTAAAAATTATTTCTTCCACTTACATTCTCCTACATTTTCCATTAACTTCCTAAGCATTCTTCTAGAACCTCTCAAAACCCATTAATTAGTCTAATTCTTCTATCATGGTCACATCCCTAAATTTTGGGGAAGTCACTTCTAATTTTGGAATAAAGTCTTCTAAATGCATTTAAAGTTTTATCTTTTCAACAAGCCAACTTTGTTGAGTTCCCAAATTTGTAGGACTCTCACAAAAGTCTTCAAAAGTTATCTAACTTCCAACAAGATAACCTCCAAGGTCTCCAAAGAGCTTTTAATGCTCTTACAACACTTGACATTTTCAACACATTGAGCTTTGCACAAGATTTTGTCCATTGGACAAGCTTTATTCCATTAATTTGCCCACACAAGATTAACCATTAAGTATTCTAAAGAATTTAATGCCTCCTCCCTATCCTCTCAAGCAATCTCATGGGTTGAAAATCTCACATGGATTGGTAAATTTCAATCTTGACCCTCCTTAAGCCAATTCAATCTTGACCATCCAATTCTCCAATTCTTCTATAAATAGAGCCCATTTCTCCTTCAATTCATATCTCAATCTTGTGCATCTAAATTATATTCATTTTACAGGTTAAGGAGCTCATCTTGTCATCTTCAAGCATTCAAGCCATCTTCAAGCATCCAAGCCATTTAGCATTAGCTTTAGAGTTTTAGCTTCATCTAGCATATCATCTAGTTAATTACATATCAGCTCATAGTATTTTATACTCATCTAGTTTAATTAACTCATCTTGCATCATCTAATCTTCAATTTGGAATACATTTAACATCTTAATCATCTAGTCTTGCATCTTGCATGCTATCTTCATCCATCATCTCATCTTAGCTAAGATATTAGTTGCATCCATTCTGATCTTAGCACATCACTAAAATTTCATTCTCTAGGTTGTCATCGAAGAGATCAAGTGCTCTTCCAAGTGAGGGCCACCTTGAATCTTGAAGATCTTTAGAGAGAGAAAAATGAGGCAATTTTAGGAGTTTTAAATCCACTAACTTGTTTATGATTTCTAACTCTAATGCAATGCTTCATTGGTGTGTTTGAAGTGTTTTTCTTCTTGCAGGTTGAAGACCACATTTTTGGCATACATTAATTGGCACCCACCGTGGGGCCACCCACAAATTTCTAACAAATTTTCTGCAAGTTCATACCTAGATATTCTAGTGCATATGTAGACCTTTCTAATCTAACCTGTCTTACTTTCTCTTAGCACATGGAATCATCAGAATAGCGCATACTTTCTCTAGAGTAGCACTTTTGTAACAGGAAGAGAGCTAATTTTTGTAACACAAGGAAATTTTAGGCTTGTAAAGCCCACCATATGAATTAACTTTTTGAGAGGTTTTTGCAAGTCTAATATTTTGTTGCAGTTTCCAAGGAAATAAAGTAGATTTTGATTTATTTTCTCAAAATTTTCTTTTATAAAGGGATTAAAAAAAAGAACTGACTTTTATTTTGCAAGGACCTAAAAATAACCTCATCATTTCTTTGATGTTTAAAATAAGACCTCACTTTCTATTTTGCAAAAGGTTAAAAAGAACTACAAACAAACCTTTATTTTTGCAAAGTTTAAAAGGATCTCACTTTCATTTTGGTGCAAACTAAAAAGAACCTCATCATTTCTTTGGCATTTAAAACAAGAACTCACTTTCTATTTTGAAAAAGGTTAAAAAGAACTACAAACAAACCTTTATTTTTTGCAAAGTTAAAAAGGATCTCACTTTCATTTTGGTGCAAACTACAAAGAACCTCATTTTCTTTGGTACAAAATAAAAAGAAGCTCATTGATGATTGGTTACACGATTTTCATTTTGTTGACCAATACACGATTTTATTTTGTTGACCAGATTTATTTTCTAAAGTTTTGAAACACACATTTTGCTATGAAGGGGTAAAAAGAACACCATGCTTGTTGGAGCAACATCTCCAAAATAGGACTTAGCAAATCTTTTCATTGGAAAGTAAAAAAGAACTTTGTTTACTTTGTCTTAAAGTGGTAGGTATAATCTCTCCCCTTAATTAGGTGATCAAAAAGACAAATCCACTTTTTCATTGCTTTATTTACTTTTAAAGTATTAAAAAATTTAGAGGGCTTGCCTTCCCAAAGCCTCGAAAGGGCTAGTGTGAAGGGTATGACCCAAGTGGGGAATGACTTTATCGCTAAGTTTACCACCCCACTATAATCAAATGTGGAGGCTGATGAAAATCCCTTCCAATGGAAGTGTGTATTTGATAGCCATCCCCTAGCATCCTTGTGATGCAAAAAGACTTTGTTCTAAAGGTTGGGAAGCCTCTTAATTGAGTTTATCATTTTCTGCATCGAACAAAATCCTTACCACTGTCATGCTTGTGAAGTGTGATACCTGCAGCTGGAACACAAAACACTCAATAGATCATTATAAGAATGGTTAGCAAATAATAAGCAAACAAAGATGAACCATGACAAAGTGACCTATCGCCTCTTAAGAGATTTGAGTATGGATTTGCTCTTAGATCTGGATAAGCAATTCGAGTGACTTGACTACACCTAGATGAAGGATTTGAAATGATAATGATATGCAAAGATGAGATTGATTATGCTAGACTAGTCCAAGAGACTAATTAAGCTAACGATATGCATGATTAAGCTATGATGATGATGCAATCAAGCTAGAAAAGAGATTGATTAAGCTACATGATTCAACAATTATGCTATAAAATGATCAAATTAAACTAAATCTAAGATGCAATTTCTTAAAACAACAAAGCTCAAATGATATGCCTATAGTAACAATGCATAAGATGAAATGAGATGGGATCTTTATTGCTCCAAAATGGGGGATATTTATAGGATTTCCAAGGCTAGGGGTGAGGTGGTAGGAATCAACGGTCAAGATTGAGTCTAAAGATATCAAGGGTGAAATTGGAGGAGGTTGGAGAAGAGGTTGGAGGACGAGACACTTGTCACCTCTGTGGTGACAAGTGTTAAGGAGCTTTTCTCATAAAAGGGCAAGTGTCTAAGAGAGGAGACATGTGGCCAAAGTGCCATGTGTCTCAAGAAGAAAATATCCACACCATAGGAGGTTAGGATAAGGAGGTTAGAATGTACAAGATAGGATAGGGTTAGGAAAACCCCAGGTTAGGTTAGAGGGATGGTTAGGCTAGGTGGTTAGAAGTTAGGAGACATGTGGGTAATTTGAATTTAAAAATTCAAATAATAGGAAAAGACTAATTAATTTTCAACAATTCATAAATTGATGTTTTAATTAATTAGGGGATTAGAAGAATTGATTAAAATGGGGGGAAGATTAATTAATTTGAATTAATTAATCAAAGGGGGCTATTGAACTGAACCTATTAAATAAATCCTTAGATTTATTAATAAGTAGATGAAAGGGAGAATTTAATCAAATTGCCTAATGAATTTAATTAAATTAGGAAGGGTGATTAATTAAATAATTGCTTATTTAATTCATTATCTTTAGACCATTTTTAGGTGTATACAACTACAAACCTTAGCATTAGGAGCTTTGAATCGAGTCAGTTGCCATACATTGGAAATATCATAGTGCAAGGGCAAGGAAGAATCCGCCCCCAAGACTACTCATCATATATCTCCCAAGATAACTACTCAACTATGAAGCAATTCACTTTGGGTTAATTTCTGGCAAAAGACAAAAAAAGGGGCACCCTCTAGGGGGTGACAAGGCTGTTTGAGTTGACAGAGTATCAAGACTAGTGGGCTATGATATTGTCAATGACCTTTGAATAAAGAGTCTATCTGATGTATATTTATTGTGATCCAAACCTACGAAAAACATTAGGGATTTGAACACATCCTCAAAAGAACATACACTCAATGTTTAGCATAAGGATGACCACTGTTTTCATGTGTGCTATGTCTTATTGTCATAAACATGAAAACATCTTGAAAAATCAACCAATACAATAATCAAAGTTCAAAACAAAGAGCAAAGAGAAAACCTTAGAGAGAAGAGAATTTCCAAATCCAACTAAGCACCCTTAGAAAGAGATATCAAATTTTCAACTATCTTGAGATCAGATTTCATCCAACAAAATTGAGGAGTATCAAAGCAGTGATCAAAAGTTACACCATCCAATGAATCCTATCAAACTAATACCTAGTTAGGTTCTCAAGTTGTCAAATTAAGTTTCTAGATCATGAAACTTGACTCATATCATTTGGCACACTTTGTCATAGAAGCAAATCAAACTAAACTTCTACTTGACAAGTAAACTTGAGTTTCCAAAACAAAGTATCCATATCCAACATAAAAAATAACATTGATCATTTGTGTATGACCACTCCCCACATTTTGAGAACAAGAAGTCTTCATCAAATGACTAAGTTGAAGAAGAGACAACCTAGTTCTAAGTCACTTATCAAGAGGAGTAAATTTCTCTATATCAATTGTCAACTCTTTACATCACATCACACATTCTTGCATCATATGCGGTTGTATATCCAAGGACAAACCAACTAATTTGACAAAGATCCTTTGAGAAGTAGGGCTTACATTCAGAAAGCAGTATTCAACCAACACCTTAATAGGTGAGGAAGGATTAACCCCGCCTTGTTTCCAAAGTTTCTTATCACTTACATGAAGCTCGACCTGAGCCACCAACACCACCATGAACCCCAATAGAAGAAGAAGAATTAATTACTATAGAGATATATTAATGCCTGCTGTCACTTGATCTCAAAGAAACAAAAAGAAGGAATCACAACCAGAATCAAGCATGAGTCGTAGATTGTCCAATCCTTTTGATGAATATGAAAATATGGGAAAAACAAAGATCACCAAAGAACTTTTCCAAGAATGTCAAGAGAATGTAGCTTTCCAAAAACTCGTAGAAAAACTTATAGAAGCAAATAAGAAAAAATATCTACTCATGCTGACTAGTAAAGGAGTCAATATTCCTGAGGATTTTGACACAAAAAACTTAAGGAATACAGATGAGAGAATTTTATGAACAAGGACAAGAAACTATGCTTATAAAGAACAACTGAGAGAAGAGGAAACACATGATCAAGAAAACATACACAACTGAGATCACACCCATGAACAAGATAGCACCCACGAATAAGACAATAACTGTGATGATGACAATATTAATGAATGAGGGGAAGCTCACCATCAAAGGACCAATGCACCCCTAGATATTCTTACGCAACAACTCCAAACACTTCAACAACATATGCAGGACATGCAACAAGGGACCATGATAATATACTCATTGGAGGATATTTGTCCTTATCCTTTTGATAGGAGATTAAGCATGGTACCTTTCCCTCCAAATTCAGATATACCAAAGTATGACAAATACGATGGTAAAAGTGATCCCCATGATCGCATCCAAGAATTTTATACTATCATCTTGGAGTTCACTCACAATGACAAACAATGGAGTAGTTGTCAAAACTCACACCTCCCATCAGATCATTTGATGAGTTGGTGAATAAATTTATAACACAATACTCCTATAATATCCAACATGCGATCACCATGCTTGACATGTGCAATATGAAGCAATAGATCAATGAAACATTTATGGTGTTTCTACAATGATGGAGGCACATGGTCTCAAGGTACCCATGAGATGCACCTAAAAAGGAAAATATGGAGATCTTCATAGACAATTTAAATAGTGAGATGAGTTATCAACTCAAACTACAATCCTCATCATCCCCTTCCATATCTAGCATCTACTCTTCCTTTATCTCCTCCTCACCTACATCAACCTATACCTATGCCAGAATAATAATTGGTGCTATAGGAACACCCTTCCTTGATCCTCTACCACCTCCATCTCCATCATTTCCTCCTTTCCACCACCCCCATCTCCATCACTCCCTTGAATTCACCCACATCCTCAGGTCTAACTCTCTTACATTAACCCTACCTCTCCTTTAGAATAGGAAAAACTAGATTTGTTAATGACATATGAATATGTGTTGTGAACCATATATCACACTTAGGTGTCATACAAACATCTAAAATATTAGGATTGACTCCCCACTATCATGGATCTATCTCATCAAACTCCTAGGTTGTTGTTTGTGGGTTGATCATAGGCCGCAAATCACATACCTCTTGGACTATTCTAACAAAATGAAGCTCACCTATTGGCACACCATTCCTCTCTCCAAATTGTCTGAGTATCATTTTTGATAGTTTGTGCTCAATGATATGTTGCCTTTGTACAATCCTTCCAATCAAGTACCTAGTATGACAATATAAGAGCAAGTGGTCTTCTTGATCCTCCTTGGGCTAACAGTGCCTATGATGTCTACAAGTAAAATCAACTAAAATATCCAACTCGTGTCTCTAATACTCAACATGTCTAAGATGCCTCTATGTAATTACACCTCCATAGCAGTATACATAGAGTAGTCCCTACTCTAGATGTCTATCATGGTTAGGTCTTCAAACTGCAATATACTCCTAGGCCCAAAACTTTTGCAGTGTCACTCCACACCCAATAAAACATGTACCTCTATAAGCCAGATTATGTAGCTGAAAGTACAAGATAGTGATAATGTAGGGTCCTTATGCATACATTGTCTTATGAATCTGCACACCCACCTTGACACCAAGTCCAACTAGATAGGAAATACATGGCCTCACTTGTCTAGTATCAATACATCCACTATCATTGATCATATGGCCAAAATTAGTTGCTTGTATCTATCAACTAAGGTGTTGTAATGAATCTCATAATCCTCAATGCCTAGACCATCCATTTTGAGAAATATTACTAATGTCATCATGCTGGAATCAAGCTCATAGACTTTTAATCCATGAATGGGAATTTGAAGAATCCACTAGACATCCTCAAGTGTGACATAAGCTTCTCTAGTAGGTAGATGAATGAGTTGGTCTTTGAGTACCATCTCTCCACAAGTGCAATCATCAATCCCTAGTTTTCCCTAACATTGGGTATGAATGTAATATGATATAATTCCAGTGTATGGAGCATCACTCGCTCAACCTCATCCAAATAATGTTGTAAGGATAAACAAGTGGGATGAATCTCTTGAGTACATAAGGAAAAAATTCCAACCTACATTCAAATAGGACATACTGTCAATAATCACCTATAGATAATCATAATTGATTAAATCAAATTTTAAAGCCTTTAACACAATGCATTTTTCAAAATTGATAGTCAAATGCATCACTAAAATCTATACATGTGTGGTTTTCAACAATTACGATGATATTTTGCACATGTGTGGTGCCTAAAGCACTTGTGGTACCCTAGTCAACATCGGCATTGAATTTACAGACTTATGTCACTAAAACATACAAATACGAGTCCAAAATACAAATGTGACAATTATACACTTGCATCAAAGAATAAGCAATTGCGTTGAAATATCAACAAATACATCATTTATGACTGTAGTTGTAGTATAGAATCCTATATAGCAATTGTTGTCCTAGTTTTTTGGTACTAAAACTAAAAAATAATACAAAATCACAAAGAAAAAATGGGGCACATACTAGGGGACTCACGTCTACAGGTTGTCCATAAGTCTACACACATGTTGCCCAGTGATCACCCTTTGAAATTCCTACCATAGCTCCACTACACAACTTATTGATCTAAGACCTCTCCTCTCAAATTCCTAAACAAAATGAGTGCAAATGAGGAGTTTTGGAACCAAATGGGCTATATATAGGTGGAACCCCATGTACCTTTTTAAACAAGACATTGTGCACTAAAACTTGCCATTTGAATCTAAATTGACCTAGGAACCTAATTTTTTGTCATCCACCTAGTCTAGCATACAAAATTAGGATGTTGACAAATTAACCTCAAATTTTGATTTTTTGACCAATTTCCAAATGGGACACCACATTATCCTACTGTCACTAGGGCATGCCAAGGTAGAACCTTAAGCAAAAAAAAAACTCTTTGAAACAATGCTAAAATTCTATTTTCTCAAAGAGGGGCATAATGTAGACACTAAAAATTGTTCAAATGCCTACAAGCAACATTTTTACTAATTTTCTTCTAATTCAATTAAATAATTTTATTATTAAATCTAGTTTTATTCCTCTAAATCAATTTTCCCTTCAAAATCATAAATTAAATAATTTTTAATTATCTTAATTTCTTCTAACATTAATTAAATTATTTTTTCTTATTTAATTAATTCTTTGTTACACAATAATTAAATAACCTTTATTATTTTATTATTAATTTATATCCCTCCATGCACAGTAATTAAATGAGGTCAATTATTTAATTATTTTTTTTTCTTTTATTACTTCTTAAAATTAAATAATTATTTAATTAGCTATCTATCTTTCACTGGTCTCCACTAAGTTCAATAAGTTTTGCAAACAACTCAATGCATAAGCTTGATTATGCTACTAATCCCACATGGAGTAACCTAATGTCATAGAGAGGACCATTTAATGATCTGTTAGGATCTATGACAATTGCTTAGTAAATGTTAACTTATACAAACAAGTAATTGAAGGTCTTAAATTGAATTTAAAGTTCTTTAAAAAGACATTAACATGATTAAAAATGATGGAATTAGGAAAATACAAATCTTATAAGAGAAGACAAGAGACAACAGGTTGATAACGGAGTTGTCCAAATGGCTACGTCTTCAAGTCCCTCTCTAATGGAGTGATTGATCCTTGATTATGCTCCAAATGTTGTTACAAGGAACTTCAATCTATTACAAAGTCTCCAAAAGTCTCATTGGACGATAATGAAATCTAGAAAAATTCCTCTCCTTCAAGTATAAATAAACTTGGCTTAAAGCCTCTAAATGCACAAAGTCGAACAATTTCACTATCAAATTCCCAATACCTCCAATGTCCTTATAAGACAAAATCTCCCCCCTTAAATACTATTTCATTCACTATTATAGGGTTAACAATAGCATTCTCCCCATATCTCCCATATCTTCCCAATTTACATTAAAAATATTTAATGTTTGGTTCATATTGAACCAAGCCCTTTTAAAATCTTAATAAAATCTTTTAGAAACTTATCAATTAAGTTAAAGGGCTTATTTTGGCTTGATCTGCTTAATGGTTTTTAAAACTATTAATAGTGGGGGGCCCGAGCCCTCCTCTCATAGTCTAACCACAAATCCTAAACTTTAAATATCAGTTTGGGCATTTAAAAACTCAAAAGTTGCGTGGGTCTAGCGGCCACAAGGAAAAAGTGGGGTGGGGAGGTTGGCGGTTCGAACCATCACCCCCCTAATATGAATTTGGCCATTATTTAAATGGAATGTAGCTCCTATATATATCAATGAGCATCATGTGTCTTAGTGTCTTGGGGTGAATGTAAGTAATGGAAGATTGGGGTAGTGGCTTGGAGTGAATTTTTGTAATGGGAGGTTGTGGGTTTGACCCCCCCACAAACTATATTTTTAACAAACCATACAAACCATACAAATTTTGAGACTAGAGGACAACCAACTTGGGGTGCCATGTGGCACCTTTCAACTTGTTCTCACCTTGACATATGACATGCCCTAATTGGGCCACATACACAAATGCCTTGTATAGTCAACAACCCAAGGTGACACATGTCAATATACCATTGGTCCAAATTGGCCATGCCAATGCTATTGTGTCTTGCATGGCATTGTCACATCATCGTATAGACTACCACATTAACGTTCGTACAACCTAGTCAACCCATCTTTTTGCAAACTTTGACTAGCCATATCTCACTCATCGGACTATGTTTGATGTGATTCAAGTTACATTGGGTTTATATTGGCAATCTCTTTGGCATGGTGTTGATTCTTGGAGTATCTAGAATAGTTGAATTTTTGGTGAAAATAACCACCTAGATTAGTCCTGCCCACTAGAGAGATTTTGAACCTTCGAAAGCTTGATTAAACAGAAAATAAGTGAGGGTACAACTCCCTCACTTTGCTAGGATTCATCCCTTTCAATCCCACCCTGAGGTAATCAAAAGTGCCCCTTCATGAAGTTATGGCATTCCTATGTAGGATGACATCTTCTTGCAACTCAGTAATGTACGTAGGTGATAGATCATTGATAGAAGGAATTTGAACATCAACCTCCTTATCCAGTATCATTGGAGGCTCATACAATTTCAAATTCCCCACATTAAGAACTGAGTAGATATGCATATATGGAGGTAGATTTAGATGAAAGACATCGGTACCTATCTTTCCTAAGATCTTAAAGGGATCATATCTGATTGGCTTGAGATTCTTACCTTTGCCTTGCATTCTTTCCTTAATGATGTGTAACCAAACTCTATTAACACGATGCTTATCATGTTAGGATTTTTACTTTATTTGGCTCTTCTCCAACTAGTCTTCAACTAATTGATGAACTACTTGGATTTTCTGGATGAACTCCAAGGCCTTATCCACATCATGACGTCCATCTTTGATATTTTCTTGTCTGAAAGAAAATTCCATAGATTCTCTTGGTAGTTAATCAAAACAAGTTTCAAAAGGAGATCTTTGAGTAGAAGAGTGTGTAGTATGGTTGTAAGAATGTTGCACATAATGTAGACTCTCATCCCACAAATTAGGATGTTTACTATAGTAACCTTTGAGAAGATGTACAACTATCCTGTTAACTACCTCTGTCTATCTATTAGTGCATGGATGAAAAGTTGTACACTTATTTAGTCTAGTGTCCATGAGCTCCCACAATGTTGACTAAAATTCCCCTAAGAATCAAGAATCTTGATCTGATACAATATAAGTAGGAAGCCCAAAATGAACCCATACAAACTGAGAGTGCAAATGTGCTATTAGTTCAACTATGACCTATTTTCTAGAAGGCATAAAAATGAACATTTTATAGAGCCTATCCACTACCACAAATAGATAATCATGTCCCTTCCTAGACATGGGTATTCCACCGACAAAGTTTATTGAAATAATTTACCATGGATGGGATGGTATAGAAAGAGGTGTGTACAATCCTAACTTCCTATTACTAGGTTTTCTTGTTGCACACATTACACATCCCCAAATGTACTTGGATACAATTTATTTCATATGAGGCCAATAACAATATTTTTGCAATTGTGTTATTGTCTTTCTTACCCCAAAGTGTCCAACAATCAATGAGATGTGTGCTTCTCTAACTACAAGTGCTCGTTCATCTTGTCGAATACATATTCCTAAGTGATATAATAACTTCTTGCACATATTATTTTATCTCTTCTACATGTTTTCCTTGAATCAATTTTGTATATACATCCTTAAAGTTTTGTTTCTTGGCACATTGTTCCTGATAAATTTTATGTGCCATAGAACTACCTTGAAGGATAATTGTAGCATTTGTCAAGGGAGGCCTAGACAATATATCTGCTACTTTGTTCTGAACACCTTTCTAATACTTTATGACCAAATGAAACTACTAAAGAAAACCCATCCACCTAAAGTTTTTGCTTTGTTAAAATTTAGATTGTGAGTGTAAATACTGAAGTGGCTAATGATCTGTGTGGATTATCGTTTCCTTACCCATTAGGTAGTGTTTCCACTTCTCTAAACTTTGTACTAATGCATATAGTTCTTCATCAAATGTGGGATAGTTACTTAGTGTAGTTGTAAAAGTTTTAGAATGAAAGCAAATAGGTTTATCTCCTTGCATGAGTACTACTCCCATGACAAACCCACTAGCATCTGTCTCAATCTCAAATGATTGTTGTAGATCTCGTAAAGCCAGAATTGGTGTCATGTTCATCTTTTCCTTTAAAGTATCAAAGGCCTTTTGTTGAGGGCCTCACCACTGCAAAGATGTCTTTGTATTGGTTAGCACATGCGATGGTGATGCTATGTAGGAGAAGTTGGCTATAAAATTCCTCTAGTACTGTACTACACCTATAAAACTTATGACTTCTATAATGGTAATTTCCTTATGCCAATTTACAATAACTTCGACCTTCATGGTGTCTACTTTCAAATGACCTCCACCTACAATGTAGCGTAAGTACACTAATGATGTCTTAGCGAATTTGTATTTCGACATCTTTACATATAATTTTTCTTTTCTCAATACATCAAAAACTTTTCTCACATGCTTTACATGCTCTTCCCAAGTTTGAATAAATACAAGTATATCATCCAAATAAACTATGACAAAATAATTGATGAATGGTTGAAAGATATCATTCATTACTTGCATAAAGGTAGCCGATGCATTACAAAGCCCAAAGGGCATGACCAAATACTCATGTAGTCCCTATTTTATCTTAAATGTAGTCTTCCATATATCATTATCTAAAATTCTTATTTGATGATATCCACTATGCAAGTCCAACTTAGTAAAATAAACTGCATATTTCAACTAATCAAGTAAATCATCTATACAGGGAAGAGGATACCTATTCTTTATCATTATCTTGTTCAAGGCTCTATAGTCGATGCACATTCTCTATGACATGTACTTATTTAGCACTAACACAATCGGTAAACCACAATGAGAGGTACTTGGATGAATAAATCCTTTTCTTACCAACTCCTGAACCTACTTCTTGAATTCCTCATTTTGCAATACTGATAAATGATACATCCTGATGTTTGGAAGAGGCACATCCTACTACACCTAGATTTCATGTTGTATCTCCCTCTTTGGTGGAAATTCCTTTAGCTCTTGAAATAGATCATTATAGGTTAAAATAAATTTGACCAGCTCAACTTTATGCTCTAGATCACACCCTTTGAATGCCTCAGATTTATCATCCTATTTGGCTTTTATAATCATTAATATAATTTTTTTACCTGCATTGACTAACCTTTTCATTTGTCTAGTATTTACTAATGCTAGATTAGTCTTGATCTTATGTTCATGTACAATGTATTCTTTGCCATCCTTAAATAGGTGATATTTGTTTCTCCCCCTATAAGGATTTCTTTTTGGTCACATAGATAGGGACTCCCTAATACAAGACCACAAATATCTAAAGGAACTACCTCAACTTCTACCTCATTTATAAAGTTTGCAGTGATAGCAAATCTTAACTTGCATTGCTTTGTTACATGTAACTGTACATCATTGCAAACCCATCTAAGTGGATATGACTTTAGATGAGGCGTTGTAGCCAAATTAAGTTTCTTTACAACTTCTTCAGATATTAGATTCATCTGAGATCCCATATCAAATATAATGTATCAATCTGTGTATGCTTTGTTACAACTTGAATATAAAATAACTCATTTTGATCTTTATCAATCTTAGGTGGAGAAGATTGTTTACTTGAACTTGCACTTGCATTTCTAAAACTTATATCATTAGAAAGAGATGTACTTTTTCCTTTACCTTTGGATCCCGGTAGCGATCATCTTTGTTTCTGTGAAGCATAAAAATGGAATTGAGTGACTAAGACCTAATTCCACTCTCATGTACACACAGTGGAATACAAAAGAGCCTAGGGAGATAGTTCACTTTGGCTACTTCTTTTGAGGAAGAGAGAGCCACAAAATATCTCTTAGGGTTTCTATTCCTTTGCTGTAATAAAGGGAATATGTACAAAATATGATTCAAAATATGATAGTAAAAATGTAGAACTAGGATCACACCACATAAATTAGATCACCAATCAACCAAATCAACATTAAAAGGAGGATAAACCTTCAATAGATCCAACCTCAATTCTATTAGGAAGAGGGTTGAATGCTGATTGAGGTCCTATTTCCTCTTTTGTTTGAGTTGAAATTGTGTAATTCTTAGTTAGGTTTGGAACTTGTGAATACTAAGTCTATTGGAATGAAATGATGAAAACATAGTGCTACAAAAATCAAATAGAGCCACAAGCTAGGATCTGAGCTACAGAAGAGGAGAAGAGTCTGCACCTAAAAATTCAAGAAAAATTGTCAAGACCAGGGTGGAGCACCCTGGTCCTCAGCGCCTTGGTCCCTTTCTGGCGCACTGGTCCCTTTGTAGCATCCTAGTCCTGAGATAGTTTTAGAAAATTGTAATGCCCCTACCCTAGTGGGCCTTGTAAAACCCATTTGACCTTGGTTGACTTCCTATGTGGCATTCTTGAATGGTTGATTAACCATGATGTAATGTTGTAGATTAGATAATATAAATAATTGTGCATACCTATTATTGTGCTTTTGCATTGATTCTTGTGTAAATGTAATTGTTCCCTAATTCTTGTTATAAATCTCTAGCTAACGCCTTCATTGAATATGTATATATATGTATGCTTGCATGACTCATGGGTGCAGGAGATTGCAGGTACTATACCGCCTAGGTGCGAGGTTCATCTCCATCGGGATTCGCAGGGTTGAGTATACCTCCTTCATCCTTAGAATTGGGATTAGGGGGTCATAAAACTCTCGTCTTGCCTTAGCCATGATCAGGCGAGCGTCATGTGTGGTCCGTCAGACTCCTTTTCATTTGGGTTGCGTGTCGTGTGATTGGTGGACTATCTTGGTTTGCGTGTGGTAAATGGAGTATTCTATCCTAAGTATTTAATTAATTTAATGTGTTCATTTACGCATTAGTAATTGAGAAATCAATAATAGATAGGTTTCTTTTAGGTGATTAATCATTAATTAAAAAGATCACTTAATTTATGTTGTAGCGAATTTAATTTAATGGTTAATTTTAAATAATGAATTTAATTAGTTTATGCGTTTTAAAAAGGAAATATTTAAAGTTATTTGAAATATAATTAATTTAACCTCTTTTGCATTTTGGAAAAGAAAGGTTAATTTTACTTATTTAAGAAAATCAATTTTTATTAGAAAAGCAAGTTTAATTTATAGTAAATTTGATATAGTGTGAAAGATTAAGTTTGGGAATTTTTTTTAATTAAAATATTTTACCCTTGTCAATATTGCGAAATATAAATGTTGGCTTAATTAATATCAAGAAATTAAAATTAAATAAGAGGGAAGCATTTTAATTAGAAAATCAAGTTAAATTAATTGAATAGTTGAAAATAATTATAATTAAAATATTTTACCCTTGTCAATATTGCGAAATATAAATGTTGGCTTAATTAATATCAAGAAATTAAAATTAAATAAGAGGGAAGCATTTTAATTAGAAAATCAAGTTAAATTAATTGAATAGTTGAAAAGAATTATTATTTCCTTTTTTATTTAAAAGTGCTTAAATTTTCGGAATTAGAAATTAGGTCAAAGAGGATTCATTTAACCTAGGTTGGAAAAATATTTTGGGGAATGGAAATTTTTGAAATTTTTTTTTTTTTTTGGAGGAAGAGGTTGGGGTTTTTGGAAACAGGTTGGGCTCATCTTCAAAATCTTGTCGAAATGCGACATGAGGTAGGATTCGCATGCATCTCTTGAGTTTCTTGTGATATTGGGTTTGTCTCTTAAAAAAAAAAATGGTTTTTGTTCTTGAAGATTTCTTACTCCAAACTTCCATGATTGTTGTTAAAATATAGGTTTCAGTTTTGAAAATATGGGTTGTTCTTGGGTGAAAATTGTCTTAATGGATTTTGTGTTAAATTTGCTGAGAAAATAATTTCCCATAATGTTGTTTTGTAAAATTTGGGTAATAGATGAGTCTGTGATAAAAAGGAAATGGGGGATTTAATTTTTTTGGCATTTCATTATCTTTATTCAAAACTTTATTATTTTAAATATAAATTGCAAACAAATCCAGAAATAAAATAAAAATAAAAATAAATGGGAAGAAGAAAATAAATTTGGGTGTTTCTTTTTTTTTTTTTTTGGTGGGGGGGCGAAGTTCAACCCGCACCCTTCCCCCTTACCGCCTCCCGCAGTCTTTCAGCACCACTGTGAGTGGGGGGCCATAGGGTCTACGACCCCATGGCAGTCGCCGTAACCCCCGACTCTATAGTGTGGAGGCTGAAGGGGCTGCGACCCCCATGGGGGCCGCAGTGACCCCAGCTCCACTATGAGTGGAGGCCGAGGGCCTGCGTCCACCGTGGTGGCCGCAATCTCGTCAGCTAGGGTTTTGTCGCCCCTCCTTTTTTATTTTTTTTAAATTTAATAAATATTTTCTTCTGTGTTTACAAAATAAAAATAATAATATAAATATATTAAAAGTAATATATTTTGTTATTATTAAAATTTGGTTGAGATTCATATTACTATCAAGTATTAATTAATAATAATGGATTAATATATATATATTAAAATATATGTTAATTTAGATAATATCTAATTAGTATATATTATTAATTATATATTAATCATTGGTCCCATTATAGCAATTATTTCCATTGAATTATCAATTGTTGTAATGTTGTTATTTTTTTATTTTAAGTTGATAAATATTGGGATTTATATATATGCTATTGAATAAATCAAATGGGGAATTTTTTTTTTTAAATGTATGCAAGGGAACTTTAATTCGTAGGGAGATGTTTTCCCATTTCCTTATTTACTTTTAATGTATTTTTGTTCCTTTTTGTAAAGGGTAATTTTTGTGTTGCTAGAAAGGGGACTAGAGTATTGTTTCTAAACCAGCATGTCAATGATGAATATCTAAGGATTAAATAACTTGTGTAGATGCTTAAATCAACATGAGAAAAGATTGTATTTTTTGGTTAATGCTTGTGCATGGTATTTTTTTTTGTAATCTCTATGTCTAAAGTAATGGCATGACCTTGATAGGTTTGTTTAGACCCTGTCGTCTGGTTGCTTGTGTTTGGTCATAGTCAGTCAAGTCCCTAGGTAGGGTACCAATAGTCAAGAGACCTTTATAATTGCGTTTGATGTGATCAATTGGATCCACTTCTAAAAATGGATCATTTATGTAATTATTGACCGAAGTGGTCGTTGTATAGTGGTTGTGTTCGCCTAAATGGCAGAGATGTAAATGACATGAATCCTCTATAATCTTAACTTGTTTAATTGCCAGAGGGGTCTTGCAGTTGAGTAGACCCGAAGATGTAGCCCTCTAGGGGTGAACTCTGAGATCATATTTGTGTTATGTGATTCTTTTGTCTCTCACATTTCATACATAGAGCTAACATGTATGGTTGCATTTTGTAAGTGTTTAATGGGAATTTAATGAAGTTATTTCTTGAATGCATGAATAAAGTCCTCTTGTTAAATGTAGTAATTAGGGTCATAAAAGATTGTAAATATGATTATGGAAAGTATATTGTTAATGTTAATGAAAAGAAGTAGGCATGGAAAGGACTCACTAGGTTATGATGGAATTAAAGCATGTAATGAAAATAGATGCAAGATATATGGTTAAGGAAAAGTTTGAACGTAATGAATGAATAACAATTATTGGATTAACTTGTCATAATTACCTAAATTGTAATTCTAATGGATGAACTTCATTTAGACACATACCTTTTTATCTTAGTAAATGAACATCGTGATATTCGCTCTATTTCACTAAATTGGATGAATTCATTTAGTTATTTATATATCAACCTTAATAAATGAACTTCATCATAATAGCTAAAATTGATCTAAAATGGGAGAACTCATTTAGTTGTTTATATCTTAATCATAGCAAATGTATTTCTTCATATTAACTTTATTTTAACTAAAAAGAGTGAACTCATCGAGTTAGAAATATCTTAACCCTAATGGATGATCTTCATTATGTTATTTAGATTTTTAATCCTTAATAAATGAATGTCATCTTATTAGCTATACCTTAATTAAGTGGATGGACTCATGTGGTTATATTACATTTTTACCTTAATGATTGAACTTCATCTCTTAGCAATATTTTAACTACAATGGATGAACTCATTTGGCTAATTTCATTTTGACCCCTATAAAAGAACTTCGATATATTAGTTACATTATATCTAAAATGGATGGACTTGCCAAGTTAACCATATTTAAACCTTAATGAGTGAATTCTTAAGTTATCTATGTTTAGACTTCATTGAGTAAATTTACTCATGTTAGCCTCATCTTCAACCATAAAAGATGAACGCTTCCTAAATTCCTATAATGTTAATTCACTGAACAAAATTATATCCATTTTTCAAGTAATAACATGTAATTAAGATATCCTTCTTAATTGGATCAAATGTCACGAGTTGAGTTAGGTGTTAAGTTATGTAATCATGATGGGAAACTCCTTAGGTTTGTTTAGTCTTCCGCTATGTCATCTAAGCATTAGATAACTCCATTGTATCATCACGAGGTGTCTTATTAATATATTATTAAAAAAAAATATTTGCACTCCATTTGAGTGTTTTAGCTTTAACCCTTCGGGGTTTCCTGGCGGGGCATTACAAAAATCTGTAAAAGGAAGTTCTCCTTGTCTCGGTCTCCTTTGTCCTTTCCAGCCTTGTATGGTCCTTATATCTACAACTTACACACCAAAAGAAGGGGAAAATTGTGTTGTCAGTGGCTATATAGGCCTTTGCCTTAGTCAAAACCCTTGTTTTGGTGGTTTCCACCTCCACAAATAGCCGATAATGTATTGAAAGTGTGTGTGCAAGAATCTTGTTTGTATGCAAGATCCTAAATGAACAAGAAAGTAAATGTAGAGTTCTACCCTATGCGTTGGAGAGCAAACCCTAAATGCTTGTAAATGTAGATGCAAATGCTTCAAATCACAAATGATCTAGAGATCTAAAGCATGAATGTAAATCTAAAAATGAATGTTATGAAGCTCATACAAAGACATGAAAACAACATGAAACCATACCAAACCCTAAGAGAGAGGTACAAGCCAATCAACAGTTGGTGATCTCCTATTATTATTCAATGTCTTCAAAGCTCCTAATTATTGTTGAAGATGATTGATGAAGGCTTGATAAATTCTTGATGAATGCTTGATTTGTTGTTGTAGACTTCACATAACCTGCACTTTCACTTCACAAGAGGCTCCTTCAATCGCTAGATCTTAGATCCTTCAAATGAGGAAAGGAAGTATTTATGTAGGAGACCCTAACTTTGTTTTGAGTCATAGGCAGAAATAATATTTTTTGCCAATCTCTTGGATTTTAATATTAAAATATCACCAAAACATGCTCCCAAAATTTGTTGAGAAAAAGTTGGGACCATGTTTGTACCAACATGGTCCAACCAAATTTTTGAGGAAGCAAGATATTGTGATTTTAGAGAGAATTCAAGGAGTTTGTGGAAATTTGTGATGTTTTGATATGCAAAATTGGGCCTTGAAGGTCAAAATATGACATAATTAGGGTATTTGGTGAAATGATTAATTGGAGAAATAAAATAAAAAGTGGCACACTTAGAGTAAAGGGCCCAATTTTATGATGTGTAGAGAGATGAGAGAAGGTCTTAAATTTATTTAAATTAATTAATTAAATTATTAAGGGGGAATTTGAAATACAAAATGCAAACACACTAAGGCAGGTACTAATCCTAAGCATGGAATTGTACCACCCAATTAAGGGTGTACAATTTATGACACTATAGTTTCATCTTTAGAGAAGATTCAAGATCCTATTGTATTACAACAATCATCTTATGTCTACCTTTGTTTCCTCCATACCTATTCGGCCTTAGTTTTGGATAAAGCTTCCAGCACTTCGAGTCATCATGTCCCTCCTTCTTGCAATGGGAGCATGTGGGCTTGTCACCCTCCTTCTTGACTGTAGCTATATTTTTCCCCTTTCCTTTGCCTTTAGGTTTACCTTCAAGCTTAGATGTCTTCTTTACAAAATTGTCATTGAAACTATTCTTACCTCTTGACTCTAAGTGTGTGGCTTGAACACATAGCTCATCCAAAATTACTATGACTCAACATCATAATGGTATGTCTTAAGTAAGAATTAAGACCACGTATATACTTGAGCAATGTGTCCTGGGTGTGTAATGGAACATTAAGTGTAATAGCTCATTTCCTAAACTCATAAGTTTAATCTTGGATAAATTGACCTTTAGCTTACTTAAAAGTTTATCAGTTCATAGTTAACTATTGCATATGGCCTAAGGGATAAAACTACTTCTTGAGAGTAGTGACACATTCCATCCAAGTTAAATTGACACTACCATGGTGAGAAATTTATACCCAAGTTCTACTCTCCCACTTGGTAAGAGTTGTTCCTCCCAACCAGAGAGTAGCTAATTGGATCTTAGAAGCATTGTCTACTAGGCCTTGACTTCTACAATACAATTCTACTTGTTGGACCCAATCATCTAACTTCTTAGTATTTAACTCCCCATAATACCTATGTAACTCAAATTTTACATCCAGTTAAATTACACACTTAGATGTACTCTTGAAAGGACTAGCCAAATAAATGGAATTAGAAGGAGAGGAAGGGGATGGAGGAGTTTTTGGAGGTTCACCATCACCTCCTAGTCTTTTCCCTTTGTCCTCTCAATTTTCACAACACTCTTGCTTCAATGAACCTATTCCTTCAAGATTTTTTTATTATTGCCTCTCATGAAAGAGCACTTCTACCATAGCCTCCATGTCAAGAAAGGCTTTCTGAAAACCTCTCTTGTCGAGCTCAAGGTCAACTTTCACCTCTGATATCTTTGTCGATGGAAATGTTTTTTGTTTGTCAATCTTAGGATTGAATTCATCAAGCATGATTTCACCTCGTTGTCTTTTAGATTGTGTTAACATCCATTTCTTCAAACACTAGTCAAATAAGATTTGATATCAACTTGATCTATTAGGATCTATAATAATTGCTCAATAAATGTTAACTTATACAAATGAGTAATTTAAGGTCTTAAATTGAATTTAAAGTTCTTTAAAAAGACATAACATGATTAAAAATGATGGAATTAGGAAAACACAAATATAAGAGAAGACAAGAGGCAACAAGTTGATAATGGAGTTCGCCAAATGGCTACATCTTTGGGTCCCTCTCCAACAGAGTGATCAATCCTTGATTATGCTCCAAATGTTGCTACAAGGCACTTCAATCTATTACAAAGCCTCCACAAGTCTCATGGGATGATAATGAAATACAAAAAAGTTTCCCTCCTTCAAGTACAAATAAAATTGGCTTAAAGCCTCTAAATGCACATAGCTGAACAATTTCACTATCAAAATGCCAATACATCCAATGTCCTTACAAGCCAAAATCTCCCCCCTTAAATACTATTTCATATGCTATTATGGGGTTAACAATAAAATTTTCCCCATATCTCCCATATCTTCCAAGTTTACATTAAAAATATTTAATGATTGGTTCATATTGAACTGAGCCCTTTTAAAAAATTTAAAATATTAATAAAATGTTTTAAATTTTTAAAAAATTAAGTTAAAGGGCTTATTTTGGCTTAATGTGCATAATGGTTTTTAAAAATTTTAATAGTGGGGGGCATGAGCCCTCCTCTCATGGTCTAACCACAAATTCTAAACTTTCAATACCATTTTTTATTTTTAGAAACCTGAAAGTTGTGTGGCTCTAGCGGCCACAAGGAAAAAATGAGGTGGGGAGGTTGCGATTCTAACAACCACCCTCCCAATATGAATTTGGTCATTGTTTAAATAAAATGTAGCTCATATATATATCAACTAGCATCATGTGGCTTAGTGGCTTGGAGTGAATGTAGGTAATGGGAGTTTGTGGGTTCTAACCCCCCATAAGCCATCTTTTAAACAAACCACGCAAATGTCAAGACCGAAGGACAACCAACTTGGGGTTCCTTGTGGCACCTTTCCACTTGTTCTCACCTTGATATGTGGCATGCCCTAATTGGGCGACATACATAACTACCTTGTATAGTCAGCAACATAAAGTGACATGTGTCAATCTACCATTGGTACAAATCAGCCATGTCAGCACCACCGTGTCTTGCTTCGTGTTGCCACATCATCATACGTACTGCCACGTCAGCATCCATATGGCCTAGTCAACCCATATTTTTCAATATTTGATCGACCATATCTTGCTCATACAGACTCTATTTGATGCAATTCAAGTTGTGTTGGGTTAATTTCGGCAAGCTCTTTGACATGGTTATGATTCTTGGAGTATTTGGAATAGGTGAATTTCGTGTGAAAATATCCACCTGAATCATTTAATTATTGACCAGGAATGTATATACTTGGATGATGTCGGCACTACATGTGTCTGCGTCAAGAAATCTTTAAGACACCTATCAGTTGTATAAAGGGAACTAAAAATTAACTAGAACATAAACAATATTGAAACGAGAAATTTGTCTACACAAAAATTATTAGTAACTGGAAAGTTAACTTGACAGTGCTTATAGGTAAATAATGTTATGACTAGGTTGCATCCCTAACATACAATCTAACTATCAACATCATTAACAAATTGCATAAAATAACTAAGCATAACAAGTAATCTATGAAAGTAATGAACAATCTTTCTAATGTACAAAACAAATAAAACTAACTATGAAAGAATTACACTACCTTAAGTGGCCCTTTCTTGAGGAGATGTAACCCCGAATCACAAAATAACTCATAACTTAGCATGTTATCAACCATTTACTTTATTCATCTTTGATAAATGAATAACAAATTATAGTAGTACTTCTATAATTACTCAAAAATCTAGGCAAAATCTAATTTGTATTACATATGCAAGAAGAAGATCTTCTAACTCTAGCAGAACTAGACTTTATACATAGTACATGGGAGTGGACTAATTACTTCTAAAAAATATACTAAGAACATGTGTTAATTCTCCTTAAAATTTAGGATGGAATTCCAATGAGATATTAAAAACAAAAATTAACTTAATAGGAGTCCCAATCCAAGTTGGATTCCTATTCAAAATGGAAAACAACAAGACAAGAACATGCAAGAATTAATACATATGATTTAATGAAGCATAACTCCATCATCATATGAACTCCTACAATTTGTTCATGCATTTATTATTCAAGACAAAAATAGCAAATTTTCATAGAAGTCACGTTTTGTTTGATATCCTTTTGACTTCTTCCACGTGAGTAGCAGGGGTAAATTCTACTTTAGCTGTGAGTTAACTACTAATTCTTTAGTTGCAGGTTAGTATCTCAAAGCAAGAAGTTGTCCACATTACCACCATTTACAACATATTGACATCATATCAACAATGGAAATACACATAGCATATTCATTCATCACATGTTATATATGTGATTAATTAAGTAAAAGCATAGTTCAAGATATAGTCTTAAACATATTAAAGTTTAATAAAAGTAGGTATAAAACTTGTAAAATAGTGCTAATTGTAGGACTCATAAATCTTCTATAATTAAATGAATTCTTTAATTTATTCAATTATTCACTTTTCTAAACAAATATCCTCTAAAAATAAATAAAATTTATATTTTATTTATGTTATCCTCTTGTAAAGTGGAAAATTGGATCCTAGTGACTCCCCACCTAGGAGAGAGAAAGGAAGCCACTAGGATGATTTTCACTTGGGAGGAACTTTACATTCAAAAGAGGGGTTGAATCCACTAGATCCAAATCTAAGGGAAACAAGGATGTGAATTCTGAGTGGATTGCAAATGGTTGAAGTGTGATTTACCCTCTTTTTTAAATGAGAAAGTTGACTTGTTGACTATATGGAAAAGAGAGAGGAAATGAGTGAAGTGAGGTGCTACCAGTTCAGGATCGCGTTGTAACTTCAGATCTAAGCTAATTAAATTGATGTAGATCTGCCCTACAAATTTGGAGAAAAGTCATCGGGACCATGGCGAGAATGTACATAGTCCGCCACAAAATTCGCGAAATGAAAAAGGTTCTTTCGTCTCTGCAAATGAAGCCCAAACCCGCAATTACAGCTACACACCTACAACCTACACAGAAAAAAGAGAAGAAAGGGGGGTTGTGGATAGGATTTTTCCTTAGTCAAACCTTAGTTGAGGAATAAACTTAGAAATAAATTAATTGCAAATGCTTGAATATAAACAATGGAGATGTATACCTTGTAGATCTATAATTTGTTGATGATGATTGCTTTGCTTCTTGAATGTAATCACAAATATTGTATGAAATGGCATGTAACATGACAAAACCCTAACACACACACATGCTTGCAAATTAATGTTGTAATGTTTCTCCCATGGATGAATGAAGAAGACTTGGATGCTTGAATGCTTGATGATGACCTTGAAATCTTGTATCTTCTCCTTATTCTCTCTATCTCTTATCATCTTTCATCCATCCATGAATGAGGGTATTGAATTACCTTTTATACATA
Organism: Cryptomeria japonica; assembly: GCF_030272615.1. Taxonomy (NCBI): domain Eukaryota; kingdom Viridiplantae; phylum Streptophyta; class Pinopsida; order Cupressales; family Cupressaceae; genus Cryptomeria; species Cryptomeria japonica. The sequence goes on from NC_081410.1 coordinate 320,283,660, forward strand.
CCTCAAGGATTAATTTTCAACCATCGAAGGCCGACAAAAAGGAATTGCAAACCCTGAAGACAAAATATACATAGGAGGCTAGACAGACCTAACATAGGGCCACACTAGGAGGTGGGGACAAGGGTTCCACACCCCTATCCTAGGGGGACAGGGGTGCCACACCCTTTTCTTGCCCTATTTTGGGGCCCAGATAGGGTCTAAAGTAGACACAATACATGAGGAGAAAGAGAGAAGGGTTGGAAATGCAAAATTAGGTCTCGGTTAGGGAAGGAGATGTCATCACCAAGGTGAGGACCCAAAATGTGGTTAAAATTGCATGGGTCACAATTTTGTGACACTACATTTAGCCCCCACTTTAGCAGGAGTATGACTTATGCTATTGCTGCCAGTAAAGTAGAAGAAAAGAGAGATGAAGATGAGAGATGCGGAGCAAAACCACAAGGAGTATAAGAAATCACTAATATTGAGGAGCAAAAATCCCCCAATCTTAGGGTCTCAACTCATGCCAACATATGCAAGAGCACACAAAACAAAAAGGCACAAGACACAAAACAAAGACAAAGTGCAAAAATACACATGACAAGAACAAGACACAAGATGAAAAACTAACTAGCCAAAGAAATCTCGAGCTCAGATGTCTCAACAACTAATTAGGACACAAAGAACAATGCCATCACATAAACATGAGCAACCACATAAAAGAGAAAAGATGACATCATCTGTGAACTATCAATAGTAAAACTATGAGTTCATGAGAGGAAGAAGAGAGAGAACATGAATACATACTTTGGTGATCCATGAGAAGAAAAGTGAAGAAGAAAGAAATCATGGATGTCTCGCCCCTAAAAATAGGTGATCCATGGAGAGGACATGGAAAATCTCACCCCTAGAGCTTTCCTAGGTGATCCATGTAGAGAGAGAGAGAGAGAGAGAGAGAGAGAGAACTACGTTAGTTCCACTCAACCTCATGTGCATGTGTGCAAGTGAGGTTCGAAGTGCCTTATAGGATTCTATGCTCAAGTACGCTACAACCTATATAGAATGTATAGTACAAGTGTCAAGAAAGGTGTGATATCTCACTCTAAGAGACCATGCTCTAGTTTTGAGAATAATCACCCCACATAAGAGAAAAGTGGCATCATCTCGCTCTAAGAGACTGTGCTTTGGTTCTGAGAATGACCCACTGTATAAGAGAAAAATGACAACATATTGCTCTAAGAGGTTTCCCTCTAGTTCCAAGAATGTCTCATTGTACAAGACAAGAAGAAGTGAAGAAATATCGCTCTAAGAGACCATTCTCTAGGTCCAAGAGTGACCCACTGTACAAAAAATGATGACATCTTTCTCTAAGAGGTTTCCCTCTAGTTCCAAGAATGTCCCACTGTTCAATGCATGAGAGAAGTATAGTACAAAGGAGCAGTGTGGGTGCCCCCCCTTAACATGTCAATGTAGGCTGATATTGATATCTTAAGGAAAGTAGAACAAGGATACCTACCTTCATCACAAAGAATATATCCACTATGAAACAATGTCATAAATCCAAGCAAGAGAGGGAATACTCTTAAAGAAAGGATAAGATAGTTGAAAAGATATATCTTGACGTAAGTGTAAAGGTGATCCTTGGAGAAGAGATATTTGTTCAAAAGACACCTACCCTCAAGAGGAGATGTCTTAGACAAATATAACATCTTCTAGAACAAGAAAAGGAAAGAACAAGAATGCAATCCTTCCTCCTATTTCTAGGTGAAAGGGATTCTTGATGAGGGATGACTCATGTTTAGCCCCCAGAGGGATGGTTGGATTTATTATAGATGTAAATTACCAAGTGTAAAATAGGTCATAGTCAAGGATTAACACTTCTTGTATAAGAGAGAATCCTTAAGTCAATAACCAACAGTTCTACTCAAGGAATGACATCAAGTAATAAAACTCACACAATCCACTTAATAGGGCAAAGTGGATCCCTAGAGAAAGAGAGAGAGAAGGATTATTTACCCCCAAGCTAAGGGACCATGAGAAGAGCTTACACAATCTACTAGAGAGAGATTAAACATAAGCAAATGTGCAATAAACTTACATGACCACATGCAAGAAAAGACATTAGTAAATGTGAAATACATATCTCAAGAAGTGGTAATCTTTGAAAAGAAGAGAGAAAAAGAATCATATATTCCCCAAGGGGGATTAGTCATAAAATAATACCATTGTAAGAAATGATAATCACATATGAAAAATGTAGCCCCTAAAGGAATAATGATACAAGGGAAAGGAGAAAAAATACTTTCCCCCCAAGTGAGGAGAACAAGGAGAAATATTACACATTTTTTGATGGTGATTAGTTTCAAGTGATATGCCGTCCTAGTAGAACAAATATTTTCAAGGGATACACACTTCTCAAGAGATCATTCCTTGCTAAGGGGCATATCATAGTTGCGAATACTCAACCATAGAAGAGGTAAGATTTCCAAGATAATGAAGGAAAGAGAAGAAGTGTAGTACTCATTAAAGATACCCCTCTCCAAGAAAAGAGGAAAACTAAAGAACAATAATATGCTCACATAAGAATAACCCTATACAAGAAAATAGATCTAATAGTGAATAATGCACAAAGATAGAGATAAATGTATAGAAAGAAGAAGAAAAATGGACTTCATGTTGCTGCCTCAAAGTATGTTAAAGTGAAACAATACCACCACTAATGATAAAGAGCTCCCATTAAATGGGATAATTATGCCATAGGGTGAATAGCAACACGAAGTGAAAAGAAGTGCTAAGGCATGATATTTTTACCAAGAAATACAACTAGATCTTCTGTGAGACAAATGTGTGCAAGATCATATTGTAGTTGAACAAATTTCTTAAATGCATAACATTTTCCAATATAATGTGAATATAAATCATGAAAAATGTAATATTCAATACCTTTCACTTGCTTAAGATTTTTGTTTTTATTTTGAGGAGGAAAGGAAATGTTCTTTTCATATTTCAATCTCCAATAGATTCTTGTAGCTAATTTGTCAGGATGGTAAATATCATCTTCCCATGAAGAAGAGGGTTTGTTAGGAGAAGAAGTTACATTATCCACAATTCTAATTTTGCCCTTTTCTATGCCATCTTGAGTAGATTTTTAAAAATCAGAGCAATCATCAACATTATGGTCATGGATTTGATGATATGAATAAAAATGATGCTTTGAAGAAGAAGCATTATTGTGGGCTCTCTTGATTTGTTATTTTTGAAGGTAATCTTAAATTTTTTGGAGTCTAAGGAATTCATCCATAGAAAGAGGGGTACCACTTCCTAGGCCTCTTGTAGTAGTTTGTGTTGGAGGGTTTATAGGAACACAAATTCCATGCTCAAATTTCCCAATTCGTTGTCCTTTAAAACCTTCTTTTGTAATTATATGAAAGCCAAGACTATAAGAATGTATCAATTGACTAGATGGAGGAACACGATCATGAATTTATTTGAAATTTGATGTGTAAGGAGGCAGAAAGGGATGTGTAGATGAAGGAGGAGTATCATATGGGATGATAATCTCTTTTCCTTTATCAAGCTTATCCTTTTTGGAAGATTGGGGAGGAATATCTTCATCATCTAAAATCTCATTTTTAGTGATTTCTATGCGAGGAGAAAAGTCATGAATAAAATGCATGACATCATCCTCCCTACATAGGCTTTGATGTTGAAGATAGGTCTTAGGAGAATAAGGGGGATCTAAAGATGTAAGAATGTTGATGTTGTCATATTGCCCCCTTGCTCAAGGGTATGTGTAGAAGAAGAAGATGGTGTTGGTATTTTGATGATGTTTAGTTGTTATTGTTATTGATGGACACACACTTATTTGTTGTATGAGTTATTCTCAACTGGTACTATGTGATGTATTGCTCAAACCGGTATTATATGTCATTGTATGTATATTCTTTGTTTGTAGAAGACTATCGGTGTTTTGCAGAAGGAGCTTTACCGGTCAAAGCATGACCGAAGACTTCATGTGGTACGAGGAACCCAAGCGACAACCAATCTTTTTTGGATCAGAACACTATGTTCCAGTTTACCACTCTTTGTTTGTAAACCGGTAATCAGTATACTATATTTTGTTAACCGAAAAACTTGTAAAGTGCGATGAGTTATCATCCACTGACATTGATGCGGTGATTCTATGTCGTGTTACAAATTGTGTCTAGATGCACTGTACCTAGGAAAATGTAGTCTAATCTCATTGGACTGACATGAAATAAGATTCCTATATGAGGACATCATGTCTAGGGTTGTGGAGGTATGTGCATGAAGTGTTGCATAAGAAGATTAGGTCTTTGTAGAAAAGGTATCTTGCGATAGAGGTTGATCAGAAGACTGAAGTAATGCTGCAATGCATTAACAAAGAGCAATCAAGGATATAACTAAGCATTTTGTGCTACTTTGTAGATCACTTACTTGTTGATTACTAATCTCTTTGACAAGTTAGAAACCCTTAACCAGGTAGGCTTAGTTAAGCCTGTTCAAAATCCTCTAACAAGGTGGTTCATAGTTGTGGATATGAACTCCTTTAACATGGTAGTCTTTAACAAGACTTATCTCCTAACATAGATCTGGATTCCTAATAGGATCTGTTCTGGTGAAGAACATTGTAAGGCCTTAATTGGTTTGACCTTAACCAGTCTGGTTGCTATTCTGTAGATAGTAGACTTGTGAGTTTTACTCACCATGGTTTTTCCCATTTGGGTTTCCACGTCAAAATATCTTATGTTATGGTGATTGTGTTATTGTGGGTGAATGCTTTATTTTCTATTTGGCTTGTTTGTGTATTAACCAGTTTACTATTTAAAGGGCTATACCGGTCTGCAATAAAATTTCTTAAGTGTTTGGTAAAGTTATTGGGTATACTAATTCACCCCTCCTCGTAGTATTCATTAGATGGATCCATATTACTTTCCAGTATTTTCTCTCTTGTAGAAAGATCATTGGGTAAAGCAGTAGATCTCATTTCTTTCACACAAGATACCCTAGGAGAGGTACAAGGATTAGGATCTACAAAAGCTTTAAGATGATTAACATAGGGAATGCATTTTTTAACAACATCACCATAATGTAACATAAATGATACATGAAAGCTTTGAGATCTAATAATTTGGAAATCCTAACAACACAATATGACCAAGTGCTATTAAGAAAGAGAAGCAAGAGGAAATGGAAGAAACTCTTATCCGACACAAGATAAATATATGCAAAAAATAATGTAATCACATGTGAAAGAGCAAGTAAATCCAATTTATTAATTTCCATTAAAAAGCCTCTTAAGCGAAATGTGAGTTTGCTGAAAAGCAGATCCAAAATTAGGACTTTTTTATGAAAATTAATTTTTAAGATTTGAATTTGATGAATTTTGAATTTGTGTTTGACCTTAGAGAGTGTTAAAATTGACAAAGTAACCCGATTTTTTGGATTTGACCAGGAAAATACAGTCAATTTCGTCTCCCAAAATTTCAGGAAAAAAGCTGAGGACCGTGGCGGGAATGCACACGGTCCAACCAACTTTTTTTGAAATTTTGAGGGATGATAGAGATTATGATTTTAATGTGGAATCCAAAAAAATAGTCGATTTAGAGATGTCTAGATTGGTCAAATTTGTAGTCAAAGGTCTAAAATAGAAGAATCTTAAAAATTAGGGTTTTATGATTTAACCACTGAATTTTCAAAATAAAGAGATAGATTTGAATTGCAATTTTGAAATAGAAATAAGATCTGAAACAAGCAATGCAAATTTTACACTTCACAAGCTTAATTTTCTCAAAATGAAAAAAATAGGGATTTTATGCAATTAACTTCTAAAATTTGCAAATAGATCAAACTTGACAATGAAAAATTTGAATTTCAAATTGCAATTAATCAAATCTAAGAATGAGAAATCAAAATTAATGTGTAAGACATCGAGTTCACCAAAATGTAAAGTGGAAAATTGGAACCTAGTGATTCCCCACCTAGGAGAGAGAAAGGAAGCCACTAGGATGATTTTCACTTGGGAGGAACTTTACATTCAAAAGAGGGGTTGAATCCGCTAGATCCGAATCTGAGGGAAACAAGGATGTGAATTCCGAGTGGATTGCAAGTGGTTGAAGTGTGATTTACCCTCTTTTGTAAATGAGAAAGTTGACTTGTTAACTATATGGAAAAGAGAGAGGAAATTAGTGAAATGAGGTTCTACGAGTTCGGGATCACGCTATAACTTCGGATATGAGCTAATTAAACTGACGCGGATCTTCCCTACAATTTTGGAGAAAAGTCGTCAGGACCTTGGTCAGAATGTACATGGTTTGCCACAAAATCCGCAAACAAAAAGGGTTCTTCCATCTCTGCAAATGAAGCCCAAACCTGCAATTATAGCTGCACACCTGCAACCTACACATAGAAAAAGAGAAGAAAGGGGGGTAGTGGATAGGGGTTTGCTTTAGTCGAACCTCGGTTGAGGAATCAACCTCGAAAGAAAGTAATTGCAAATTCTTGAATGTAAACAATGAAGATGTATACCTTGTAGATCTGCAATTTGTTGATGATGATTGCTTTGGTTCTTGAATGTAATCACAAATGTTGTATGAAATGGCATGTAACATGAAAAAACCCTAACACACACATGCTTGCAAATGAATATTGTAATGTTGCTCCCATGGATGAATGAAGAAGACTTGGATGCTTGAATGCTTGATGATGACCTTGAAATCTTGTATCTTCTCCTTATTCTCTCTATCTCTTATCATCTATCATCTATCCATGAATGAGGGTATTGAATTTCCTTTTATACATGCCTCAAGGATTAGTTTTCAACCACCGAAGGCCGACAAAGATGAATTGCAAACCCCAAAGATAAAATATGCATAGGAGACAGGGCAGACCTAACATAGGGCCACCCTAGGAGGTGGGGACAGGGGCACCACACCCTGTCATAGGGGGAAAGGGGCACAAGACATGAGGAGAAAGAGAGAAGGGTTGGAAATGCAGAAATGGGTCTTGGTTAGGGAAGGAGACGTCGTTGCCAAGGTGAGGACCCAAAATGTGGTTAAAATTGCATGGGTCATAATTTTATGACACTACACCTCTTATGAAAATATTAAAATATTTTTTATAATTTAATGCTAATTATATCTACACTTCCACCTCTCAACTCCCATTCACTCCAAGTTTAACTACTCAATAAATTCTATCTATCTCCATCATGCATTTAGTTTGCTTCATAATTATATTAATCAATTCTTCTCGTCATATCTCCTACATTACTCTTAAAAAAATTTCATTAGATCTTCATTTTTTATTTATATTAGAAAAAAAATAAAAAAGGAATCTTCAATCATCAATGATTCACAACTGCGGTTTTTGAGCTTTCATATAATCACACTGTTGAAATAGTTCTACAACAATATTGAGAGCAACACTACAATACTTCATTAAAGTCAAGAAGGGAAATGGAGGTAAACATGATGCATGCTTGAAGGTTTATTTTTTCTTTATTTCATTTGTTCTTGCTTGCATTCATACATATTTCACTATTTGGGATGTACAATTTGGTTTATTTCTTAGTGTTTGTGCTTTCCTGTTATTGTTTCATATTGATTTATATTATAATCTCTATATAAATACCATGATTAGATCATTCTTCTTAATGATGCTAAGAATTGGCCTTCATCTCATACTTAATAATACTACCTTATCAACAAATAAATGTGATTACAATGCATTTAATTCCATTCTCCTCTTCACCCCCAACAGGACAATCCTTGTGTACCTCTGAACAACCATGACTTCCCCTGTCCTTGTTCATGCAAAGTAACTCTTTATTCAGCTATTCCTCTCATCTCAAACTCACACTTGGGTTCCTTTGCAAATAACGGCTTTTACTTATGGATGCCCAATACACCATCTAAATGTCTACCATGTCTTGCTAAAATCAAGATGCCATAAAAATATATAGTTTTTTGTTGTTGAGCTACTTATTAAACATCTGATTCATGTAAAATTAAAATTTTACAAGAGAATTGGTTAAACCAAAGGACATAAACAAGAACTTATGATGTTTAAAGTGGCATATGAAAGCAGTATTTTCTATGTCCTCTTGGCAAGCCCATATTTGATGATCTCATTTGTTCTTAGTATATCATAATGATATTTATTTGTATTCTTATTAAGAGATCTATAATATATGCAGATGTCCATATTCTCATCCTTCTTCTTCACAAACACAATTGAAGATGCAAATGGGCTCTTAATTGGGTGGATGTGTCCCATCTCTAGGAGCTCTTTGATTCCCTTTTTGATCTCATCCTTGTGTCTCTTTGGCTATCTCCTCCAAATTTAAAACATGTTTTATGCCTCTTTCAAGAGGCCTTCCCAGAGGTATACCACTTAAAACCTTGCTTTTCTTGGATCACAAATCTACCACATCTCGATGATAGCTTATCTTTTCCTATCCTATAATGGTAGCCATAATCATTATAGACATTTAGAATTGTCCTTTAATTAAATAAATATTTATTATTTATTTAAATATATAGTTTTAATGTCCTCTATTAATTAAATATATATTTTTATTTAATTAATTAATTAATTATCATCTTCTTTCTAATTTTGAGCGCATGTGACAATTTGAGAAGCAAAAGGAATACAGAGAGCCAGTAAGTACATCCTCCTTTTGTCCTGATAGTGCATTTATTACATCATTAATAGGGTAGGAAAGATAGGTAGCCAAAAACTTGACAAGATTAGGTTTTTCTAAAAACATATGCAGTTCTTGGTTTGCCAATGGTGCATGCCTAGGAAAGATGGTAGATTTTTAGGGATAGAGCTATAAATGTAATAAACAGGTATAGTTGATAAGGATAAAGCTACAAATGTGATAAAAAAATATGGTTGATAGGGATAAAGCTACAAATGTGATAAATAGACATGCCTGATAGGGCTAAAGTTGCAAATGTGATAAATAAATGTGGTGATAAGGCTAAAGTTGTGAGTGTGATAAACAAATGTGACTAATAGGGTTAAACCTAAAAATATGATAAATATTTGTGGTTGATAAGGATAAAGCTGCAATGTGATAATTCGATATAGTTGATAGGGTTGAAGCTACAAATGTGATAAATAAATATGGATAATAAGGATGACTACGAGATTGATAAAATCATCCAGCTGCCCCAATAGAAAAATCTTCATCTTTTCATAAGCTATATGTAGCTTTCTAGGGAGAGGGTGATTGGGTCATCCTTCAAGTCATCAAGTCCCCTACCTATCCTTCTCTCACAAAGAAAATATTTCAAAGAACTCCTTTAGGTGTTGTGTATTTTATTCAAAGGAGATTCCAAGTGTGGGCCTAAGTTTAAATGGCATTGGACATTGACCTTAGGCATAGGAAGTGTTTGGCATGTCTTCTTTTGTGATAAGACTAGTAGAAACTCAGGCTTTGAGGAGCCTAAGCCATACCCTTATTATTATTAATCCCATCAACAACCATTGGGCCTTCTTGTTTGTAGTGTTTTCTTAATACAATAATCATGAAATAATCATATTAGGTCACACTTGATTTCCAAAAAAAGAAAATTCAAATTTAGACAAACATTAGGCAAAACAATTTTCACCAAAAATGCAACTCTGGGACATCTTGTCATGTCTATGGGACTTTATATCACATCTCTGAGAGATATTAAAGAATTTGTGGAATATTTTATTACATTTCTATCAATTGTTGTCATGTTTATGGACTCTACAAAATGTGTGCCTACCTCATATTATCGTATATCTGGATTTTGAAACCACGTTTGTGGTATCTAAAATCAATCTTTTGGTACCTCATCTTGTGTATCTAGTTAAAAATAAGTAAAGAAATTTTCAATTGATTCCTTAGGATCCCTGGTCACTCAACCATTAGGTCACCATTGTTGCCTTTTTATTTTCAACCCGTTCAAATCTCAATTCAAAATAGCAACCCTTTCAAAGTCAAAAAGTTATCTTGTTGTCTTCACTATCTTGCATCAAACTTTGATATCACTAGTTGGTCTCTTGCTTAGATCTGTTATCTTCAAGTAGGACATCACTATAGTCACTTGAGTTGGGATAACTTACCTGAGAATTCATCATATCCTAGGAATTCATATCTTTCTCAAGCTATTGATTCATGGCTATCTATCATTGGAACCTTATTTTAGAACATTTGCAAGGAAAACTCCTAACTTTCCACTATCCTAGTCATTGTCATATTCTAGCTCCATCATTATCCTTTTCCATCTTTCCATTCATCCCAGGAAAATAGTTAAAACTAGAGCCCAAAGGCTTAGAAGAGAAGCGCATGAAGCTCAAAGATCTCAAAACATGGAATACTATGATGAGGGTGATTTTTTCATCACTAGAACCTTCAAAAACCATAGTAGTGTGCAAGATTTAGATGATGAGTTCTTAACCTCAATAGAACTTTAAGATCACATATCCAAATCAAAATTCAATAAGTTTCTTAAAGTAATTTTACATGAGGACCCACAACATTATTTCCTAATTCTTGCCCAGGATGGTGTTTAGTTACCTCCCAATTTTGATGTGTCCCAACTTGTAGAGGACAATTAAAATGGTGCTAGTGCTAGTGGAAATAGATATGGAGGTTTTGTCGTGCCTGAGTCACCTTCATCCCTTTTACAAAAACTAAATGTTCCTATCCAAACATGTACTTGACAAAATTATACCCTACAAAACCATGAGCAATCTCATGCCAATAATCTTTATAGTTGAAGAAATACTAATGCATGTACTAATGCCCAACACCAAGGTCACAACCATTGTCACAACCAAGGTCATGAACAAGTACAAATTCAAGATCTTAATCAAAGCTATGATTGTTATCACTAAGGTCTGTACCCTAGCTAAGCCTAGACTCAGCTAACCTATGACACATGGGACTACTTCCAAGTTGTGGGTACCCTATAACAGAAGTAGACCTCCAGAGAGGGTTGGTTTCATTTGAAATTTCCTACAACTATTGATTTTACTTGAGAAAAGGGTAAAAGATGCTTTGAAGATGAAAAATATATATATTGTGCCAAGATATTGTTTCTATTTTAAGGGAAAATTAGCCATAAGTAAGCTAGATTTATCCAAGCTAACCACCAAAGTTGGAATCTAACTAACTAGATCCTTAAGCACAATGGAAATTAATCAAATTAACAAAATAATGAAATGAAGCATCAAAAAACCCTTTTTTTTTCAATCCAATTGGCTTCCATCGCTCTTCTTCATCATCGTGTTGGTGTGGCTCTTAGTATCTGCACTAGAGTACATGTATAAGTTTAGACACAATAATTCCGAAGATAGTGGTTAAAGAAAATTGAGGAGAAATGGACTAAATTTATAGATCCTGGAGGATGAGAATCGATGGTTGAGATTCATTCTAAGATAGAATTGATCAATGGTTGAGCTTTCTTGAGACAAAACTGATTGAGAGTTTAACTCATTTGATTGATGAGTCAACTAGATCGATTGATCTGTGAACTGGTTAGATTGATCAAATGACCGAGTTGATTGATTTGTTAACTAAATTGATTACTCTGTTCCAAAAAGGTAGTTGAGAGTTGAAAAAGATGATTGAGGAGTTAACTAAGTTAACTAGGGAGATGACTGGTTGGGAGTTTAACTCATTTGATTGATGAGTCAACTAGATCGATTGATCAGTGAACTAATTAGATTTATCAGATGACCAAGTTGATTGATTTGTTAACTGAATTGATTACTCTATTCCAAAAAGGTGATTGAGGAGTTAACTGAGTTAACTAGGGAGTTAACTAGGGAGATGACTGAAAGTGAGTGGGAGTTAGATTTTCAGCATGTGTTATAGGATTTCGAGATGAAATTCACATTTCATTTTTATTTCAATTTGAATTTAAATTTTCAAAATGTGAAATGCACATAGAATTAATTGAAATTTGGGGATTTGAATTTTGAATTTGAATAAAAATAATTGGTTAGTTAATTAAATAATTTAATGAAATTATTTAATTATGTAAAATTTAATTAAATAATAAAGATTATTCAATTAAAATATTAATCATAATTAATTAAATAATAAATATTTAATTAATATGAGAAAGGGGGGAAATTATTAATTGATGAGGATAGAATAAAATAATTAGTAATATGGAAGGGTGATGATTAAATTAGTCTAGAAGAATAATAATTAGCTTAATTAAATAATTATTTAATCAATTAAGATAAATAATTAGTGTGTAATCGATGAGACATTTTTAGGTGTCTAAATTTGCCCCTCTTTGAGATAATATCGAAACGACATTGTTTCAAAGAAAACAAAAAATTTATGCCCCAGTGTGCCTTGGCGATGCTTTGGGTGTAAATATGCCCCCTCAAAAAATTGGTCAAGAAATGATGGAATTGAGACCAATTTAACAATACCATGCTAGTGAGCAAAAGTTTCCAATTTCATGCAATTTCAAGTTTGTTTGGTTGTCATACTAGTGTGTTGAAATTCAAGGGGATCATGACCAAAGGAGAGAAAAAAAATCCTAATTTTGAGCTATAAATAAAATTTGACCCCTTGATTTGCTCATTTGCCTTCATTTGAGGTCATTGAGTTCTATGTGATTTTTAACCCTTCTTGCATCCTTTCGAACACTATGGCTAGCTATAGAGCACAATTGCACCTATCAGAGAGAGTTCGTTCATAGCAGAGACCACTCAACACTAGAGGCATGGTATGTGCAAAAATTTTGCCCATTTTTTCCTAATTTTGTCCAATTTTACAATTTTTTCTTAGAGCCCAAAATTTTAAGTGTTGCTCGTTGTTTGTATTTTTTGCTTTCATCATTATCATTGTGCAAATGTTCTTAGTATGTCACAAGAGTATAAGTGTTTCGCAATCATGTTAATTGTGTCACAAAAGACCGATTAATGCGCAATAGTGAATATGATGTCACATAAGCCTTAAACGTTTCACATATGTTTTATTTGTGTCAGAATAGTCATTAGTGCATCGCATCAATGTTAAATATCTCTCATTCATTGAATATTTTGTTTTTTAAATATGTGTGATATGAGATTTTATCATGGAAGTATAATATCTAATATTTTCATGTTTTTTTTCTCCACGAGAGACAATTGGCATACTTGGATGTAGACATACTAGACCCAATGGTCTTGATCTTTGTGATGGGTTACCTCCTGAGGATATTGATTTTATTAGACATCTTGGGTTGTATCATGCACTTCATCTACCTGAGGTTATGACCAACAGGGCCTTGATCACTGTGTTGGTCGAGCGGTGGCACTCAGAGACATGTTCATTTCATCTTCCCACTAGTGATGCCTCGATCATAGTAGAGGATGTCTAGCATATCTTTCACATTCCTATTCATGGCAAACAAGTGGTGTATGATCACTTGTATGGGATTAGAGGACTCTACGATCTATTCAAGTATGAAGAGGGTGATATTCCCATTAGTGGACGATGTGAGATTACATGGGGTCAACTAGAGGACACTTATGATGACTTGACCATTGTACTCTACAGTCTTATAAGAGTTCTTTTGATTCCAAACAGGAGATGTCATGGCCTCCTAGTTGAATGGGGAAGGGTTATCTATGGGATGATCATTGAGAGATGGATCTATGCATGTGGTCCTTTCTTACTTGTCATGCTATATTATCAGATGCATGGGATTGTCTACTTGACATACAGGTCTATCAGTTGCAGTCACATTGCTCTAGGTCTAGGCTTGGGAGCATATTGCTATCTTTTGACCAATTGTACATGTAGCTCTTGAGGCAAACGAGCCATATGCATACATATATACTCCAGGGATCAAGCATAGGGGTCTGGGGAACATTATGTACTGGAGACACCAGATCGATGTTCTACAACATTTCATTTGGAGACCCTATTTGGATTGCCCTAGTTGGGCAGATGACAAACAACACTTGCCATTCTATAGGAAGCATAGGTATCTTATAGGATGCACAATTGACACTTAGAGGATCATCGAGTTACACCTCCTAGGATGAGTGCTTAGACAGTTTGGAGAGGTACAAGGTGTTCCTGATGTGACAACCTATTTCAGTTGGGTTGCATGGGAGGTCTCTAATTGGGGGGCTTGTATACAACCTCATGTAGTAGCTACTGATTTTGATTCACTTAGAGGAGTCAAGTGGGGTTGGGCTGCAGGAGTAGAAGATCTAGGGATGACACCATAGTATGATGCCTGATGGTTGAGGCATAGGCCTATCCCGTTCACAGATCTAACCGTACTGATCACTCCTTAGCATATACGACACTAGAGTCAACAAAGGGGAGATGGAGATGATGGGGGAGGAGATGGAGATGGAGGGAGAGGAATAGCTACCGCTATTATTGTTGTAGGAGGAGAGGAGGAGGATGAGGAGGAGGATAGGGTGATGAAGAGGACCCACAACTTTTGAGGGCTAGGTTCTAGAGTTTAGAGGATGCATTTGCCAGAGAGAGACAAAAAAGGCACAATGATCGAGCTTTGTTCCATAGGGAGTATGCCACTATTTTTACCAAGAGAGATTGTTTATAGAGGGAGTGGGATGATGCGGTTCGAAGAGAAGATTTGACACATGGTGTGTATGAGCAATGTATTTCTCTATGAACTGCATCATGCAAGGATTGGCTTATCCATCTAACCTAGGAGCGCTGGCAATAGGATTATGAGCAGGTTGTACCTGTGGGAGTATGGTGTTTGAGCTACAATGCTTTCATATCTAGGAGGAGATATAGAAAATCAACTAGTTGAGGGACTAGTAGTGTGGGCGTCATGGTTCCACCTAGGGCACCATCAAGACATCTTGGGGAAGGATCAAGTAGGCAGGATCCTCCAACGGATAGCAGTGTCAATTGACACCTTGCTTATTATGAGACTATTTGAGATATTATGATGATGTATTCTAACACATATTCATTTTTGAGATATATATATATATATATATGATATGTAGCTTTGGGGGCAGTTCTATATGCTTGTGTATGATTCTATATGCTTTTGTTTATGATGCATTCCTATGTTTATGATATATGATGTGATGTTTCTTTTTACTTATGCATTATACATGATTTCCGATGTAATGATATGACCTATGATGTGATGACCTAATTGATTCTTATAATGGATGTGAATAATGTTGCCATTTTTGATGATTATGATGTGATTGTCATTGCTAGACATACACTTGCATTGTGGTCAATTTTGTATGAATAAGTTAAAGCTCAACCGGTATGATGCATTATAGTCCTTAGACTATCGATGTTTTGTAGAAAGTGTTTACCGATCTGAAGTGGTATGAAGACCCCAAGTGGTTTGAGGATCTCAAGTGGTATGAAGGAATGAAGCGACAAAACACACATTTCCCAGTCTTCATTTTTGTCAAACCAACAACCGGTATTTTGTATGAACTGGTAATACTCTGTGATGAGTTACCAACCGACATTTCATGATGAGTTACCATCCACCGATTGTTTGACTGTGCCGACACTTCAACGGTACTTTTTGTGTCATGTTACAAAATATGTCTAGATGCATTAAACCTAGGAAATTGTATTGTAATCCTATTGGACCGACATGAAATCATATTTCTTTAAAAGGACATCATGTCTAGGGTTTTAAGTTGTTGCTAGGGTTTAAGGTGGTTGATGAGTTAGAGAGAGTGTGAATGTGTAGAAGACTGAAGTAATGCTAGAATGCATTAGGAACGAGCTATCAAGGATCTAACCAAGCAATCTGTGCTATTAGCTAGATCACACACTTATTGATTACTCACATCTTCAACAAGTCTGAAGCCCTTGACCGGGTAGGCCCAAAAGACTTTTGTAAATCCTCTAACAAGGTGGTTCACATCTGTGGATCTAAAAACCTCTAGCAAGGTAGTCTTTAATCGGACTTATCTCCTAACAAAGATTGAGATTCCTAATAGGATCTGTTCTGGTAAAGAACATTGTATGACCTTAAATGATCTAAACCTTAACTAGTCTAGTTCCTATTCTACAGATAGTTACTTGTGAGTTCCATCTCACCATGGTTTTTCCCATTTGGGTTTCCACGTCAAAATCTCTTATGTTATGGTTTTTTTGCTTTTGTGGGTGAATGCATTATTTGCTATTTGGTTTGCATGTGTGCTAACCGATTTGTCTACTAAACTATTTTATTGGTTTATTGTTAGTCTAGCAAAGTGTTTAAGTACAGTGATTGTTGGCATACTAATTCACCCCCCCCCCTCTTAGTATTAATCAATTGGTATCAGAGCCAACCTTTCTATAAGTTTAACCACTTGGAAAGAGATATGGGGGAATACACATTGAGGGAACTTACTCATCAGCTCACTCAGTCTGAGCAAGCCTATGATGATCTTATGGTCAAATATAAGGCATCTCAAGTGAAGAAGAGAGAACATGCTGAAAAGCTGATGGAGCTATCTGAAAATAGTTCTTCTGATGAATCGGACATGGAAGGCCTGATTCAAGAAGTAGAAAAGTTGAATGAACCCAACTCCAACCCGAGAAAAGAATTGGAAGGACTGACTATTCGAATGTGTCAAGAGCTTGAGAACTGGAGGAAAGCTAAAGATCTGGTCAAAGACAAAGATCATGAAAACTCCAAGTTGAAGCAAGAGATCAGTGCCCTAATTGCTCAACTCCATGCGAGCAAAGTGGAAAAGGAAGATATGCAAGGAGAATAGAACATTGCCATCTCTGAGAATGAAAACCTAATGGAAACAAATGCTGCTATTTCCAAAGAAATCTTTGAGTCAAAGGAAATACTGGCTAAGTTCAACAAGAGTACTGTTAAGCTAGAGCAAAAGCTTGAATCTACCAAACCTATCAAGAATACTAATGGACTTGGCTATTTCGGTCATGAGGAAGGTGAGACCTCTAGTACAAATGTTGGAGCATCAAAGAAACAACCGACATTAAAGGATAAAGGTAAGAAAAAGTTTAAACCTGTTTTCTTTAACTGTCTTAAAGAAGGACATACTGCTAATGTGTGTAGGAGTAAGGCTTACAATAATTTTCCTTATTTTCTAAATGATAAGCCTAGATCCTATAGATTCAATGGTAACTGTTATGCATGCAACAAGTTTGGGCATAGAGCATCTGAATGCAGGTCTGTTATGAACAACACTGGAAGATATCCTCAGAGGCCTCAAGGAGTTGGTCCTAAACCTTTTATGAATCGAAATCACAACCGGTTTGATGCCTTCAATCATTAGTCAAGAAGCGGTGGCTATCAAGCGGCAACCAGATGGAGAGAAAACTATTTGATCTATCATGATCATGGTCACACTGCTACAACATGCAGGAGGAAGAACGGTAACATGAATAATGGACCTTGGAGAGCACCTAGAATGGTCTGCTATCATTGCAAGAAATCGGGTCACATTGCCAGATTCTACAGATCAAGAAAGAACATATCAGATGACATACCGGTCACTCCAGAAGGAAAGATTGACATTGACACTATTCAAGTGGATATGAACAAAACCTGGAAGAAGAAACTAGCAGTGTTGCAAGAAGAACCGGTTTCTACACCTAGTGTGGAAATATTAGAACCGACAAACTAAGCATCAGAAAAGCTTAGGGGGAGCAAATGGTGGAACACTACAAACCCCCAGTTTACACCGGTAAAAGACCTTAACCAGTATGTGATACCTATCATTTGGTAGAAGACCAGAAATGGTAACAAGCAGATTAGGGTTTATGCCCTAATGGTGGAGCATTTATTATGGTAGGTGAGGAATATGTTTTAAAGGAATTTTCAAATCATTTCTCACTATCATTTTTCAAGCAAAGAAGTTTTTCAAGTGCAAAATGAAGAAAAAGTGATTTGTGTTGCGATTCAAAGAAATCTCAAAACCCTAAAGAAGATTTAGAAGTAAATTTCAAACGGTCAAAAGAAGAACTCAAAGTGGTGATTCAGTAACCAACGAAGTGGAAGGTGAAGTGGAATTTGCAAGCCCTAAATTCTCAATTTCCAAAAGGTATTTCTGAATTTTTTTGTTTTGTCATGGCTTCCGCATCTCATGATAGTTCTAGTGCAACTGTCGATTCTATGGATTTCATTCAAAGAAAATTGAAATATAATGCCTTGTCTCAAGTACCGGCTGGTGTTATAGTAGAAGAAGGTATTTCTAATTACATAGACTGCAAGATCAAAGACCTAGGGTCTCTTGTGATCCATTCTCAGCTAGGTCTATTCTGTGGGAAGGATAAAAAGAACAAACCAAAGTATAGCATCTTGGAGAAGAAAAAGCTTCACAATGCGGTTTACTTCCTAGAGGATTTCATAGATGACGACATTCAGATCATTCTGAGTAGAGTTCATGGTGACAAGATGTATCTTGAGAGAATTGATGATGTCACACCACAAGCTATTCAAGTCGTCATCAGTTTCTGTAATACAAGGGAAGTGCCAGCCCTAAGGAAGGTCAGTAAGACTGAAATGTCCAAGCTCACCGGTTCAGTGAGTGACTCACGTGGCATGACCGTCAATTCAATCAAGGATGATCTAGTCAAGTATGTCTGCATGGTGATAGGCTACTGGATGTTCTCTACCAGCAGAATTAACTCTATATCTGCTGCAGTGGCAAATGCCGCTTACCGGATGATTAAAGAAGATGCATCATTTGATTTGTGCACCTGTATGCAAAGACAACTCATGTTGAATCTTAAGTCAATCAAATAGGATAATGCACTAAGATTCAAGTTTGGACAACTACTGGTAGGGTTATTCTTCTACTTCCAAGGTTATTTCCTAGGAGTTGGAGATATTCAGTGGTCTGCCGACCAACCAGTTACCAAGCATATCAAAGAGAGCCTGCAAGAAGTTGGAACTGGTTACCCTGATGTTCTAAACAAGTACTTTGATGAGCCTAAGGATGAGGATATCCAGTGACATTGGCAAGAAATATGAAGAGGATATCTACTTTATCATCAAAGTGGATGAATGTATAATGGAGGCTATTGAGCCTAGACAGGAAGAATTAGAGCCTATGGGCTATGAGGTGATGTATGATATGCTGGACGGGTATGCTTCTACCCTAATCACCTCACCCCTAGATCCCAAGGAAAAGAGAATTGACACCTATCTGGAAAGGGTTGCACTAGTTGTAGAACCTCCTGAAAAGAAAGGAAAGGCAGTGCCTTTGCCATTCGCACCAATTACTGCAGCCAGTCCCAAAGTAACCAAGCAGTCACTTGCAAAGAAGAAACTGGAAGTGGCACCTGCCAAAGTCTTCGAGAGGAAGAGGAAGACAAGGAATAACTCACCGGACTCAGAAGAAACTGTGTCTGAGGAAAAACCCAAGAAGATAAGACAAGCAAAGAAAAAGACAAAGAATGAACTGACGTCATCGACACCAGTAAATATTAACATTTCTTCCTACAAACCTTTGACACATTGTCAAAGAACTATCAAAAATATTAGGAGAAAAGTGATGAATGATTCGATTGATTGTTTTGATGATTTGAATGATGATGAAAAGGAAGCAGTTGAACAAGAAATCATTAAGTGTTTATGTGTTAATGACCGGTCGCCTTCAGAAATTAGATCTGAGACACCAAATTCTTTGTATAATTCCTTAGACAATAAATGGTGCATTGCCATAGAAAAGGAACAAGAAATAAGAGAGAAAAATTTTGCTCAACATTTTCCTGATCTATCAAATTCACGACTTGTTGAAGTTATGAATAAATACAAAGGCCTCTTCTTCATGAGAAGAAGAAAACTCTTGTTACTGGAAGGAAAGGGTCAAGAAGTGATCAAGAATACAGATACTCTTGCTCAAGAAGCTCTTAAGATGCATCAAGTGGCTGAAGCCAACAAGAAGGCTGAGCAAGAACCAACAATAACAAAACCGGACGAAGTGTTTGATAATGAAGGAAACCCGATTACTGAACCCATAGACACTATTGATGTCGATGCTCTGGATGTAGAGGATGTTGCTCAAGGCACACCATCAGAAGCAACATGATAGGAGAAGCAGGCAGAATAGGTAGAAAAGCAAAAGGAAGCAGAGGATAAAAAGGAGGAACCAAAGAAGTAAGTGGAAAAGAAGAAAGCAGAGGAGGATAAAGAAGAGGAGAAGAGGAAAAAGGAAGAGGAGAAGAAGAAGAAGGATGAAGAGGAAAAGAGGAAAAAGGAAGAGGAGAAGAAGAAGAAGGATGAAGAGGAGAAGAGGAAAAAGGAAGAGGAGAAGAAGAAGAAGAAGAAGGATGAAGAGGAGAAGAGAAAGAAAGAAGAGGTAAAGAAGAAGGATGAAGAGGAGAAGAGGAAGAAGGAAGAGGAGAAGAAGCAGCAGGAAGAGGAGCAGAAGAAAATGGATGAAGAAGAAGAGAAGCAAGGGAAAGAAGAGGAAAAGAAAAAGATAGAAGAAGAAAAATTAAGAGCTACAAAGAAAGAAGAAGCGACAAAAAGCACTCAGATGGAGACTCCAAAGGCAACTGATAGTCAAGCCAAACTGGCTGACCTCACCAGTCCCATTGACCTCCAGTCTACAAATGAAATGGAGCTGCTATAGAGCATTAAGGTTTCTCAAGAACGCCTTGAAGTGTTAAGGAGGAAGAAGGAGCAAGATGTGATCCAAGCTGCGGTGGACATTCTTACCAGTTTGTTACTCGGCACAAACCTCCCCAATACTGATTCATCATTGGCACAATTAAAACTCCTATGCACCATAGTGGATGATTAGGTGTAGAGCCTAGAAGAGGTAGTAGAGGAAAATGCCAAGAAAGAGCATCAAAAAGCTCTCAACATTGCCCTGGTGAAGAAGATAAATGAGCTCCAGTCCGATCTGCAAAGAGCACAAAAAGACATAAGGAATGCTCTAGATGAAGGGAATATACTTTTTGAGTAAGATTTTCCAACCCCATCTCTTCTGTGATGATGTGCTTATGTAGAAGCAAAAGCTACAAATTGACCTGTGGCTATATATGAGCATCTTCAAGCTGCCATATGACTCTTTTACAACTTATGGGCAAACCGTTCACCGGTTTCATATCTAGTCTGCCAAAATAGAGTTGGAAATCAGCAACCAGACTCGAGATTTGCAGGAACTCCAACTGGTTCTACTCCCATGCCTGCAGATACTTCAGAAATGCTATCTCAATCTGGATGCCTTAACGGTGACTCAACAGATGAGCACAATTGATGCCATGGAAGAGAAGGTCTCCCAGATGCAGACAGAGAAAGAAGTGGCTACCTCCCTAATTGAGTCTTGGTCCTTATCTATGAAACAATTTTTGCAGGACTTCAAATCAGTTTTTGACAAGTTTTATTCTTTATTGTCATAAACTCGTATTCTTTTAATACTAATGAAACAGGGGCTGGTCTGTAATATTTTGTTGTCATTGTTGGCAAAGAGGGAGAAGTATAAATTTTGAATGTTTTGATGTATACTTTCATGTTATTTCTATTAGGAAGTAGTATACATTGTATTTTCTGCAAAAGGGATAGTGTATATGCTTAGGGGGAGTAATTTTGATTATGGCATATTTTTGTTGTAAAACACTTAGATGTCAAAATTTCCTAAGTGTTGCCATCAATGCCAAAGGGGGAGACTGTTGGCATTTTTGATGATTATGATGTGTTTGTCATTGATGGACACACACTTGCATTGAGGTCACTTTTGTATGAATAAGTTAAAGCTCAACCGATATTTGTTCCAACCGATATGATGCATTATAGTCCTTAGACTATCGGTGTTTTGAAGAAAGTGTTTACCAATCTAAAGTGGTATGAAGACCCCAAGAGGTTTGAGGATCTCAAGCGGTACGAAGGAATGAAGTGGTAGAACACACATTTCCTAGTCTTCATTTTTGTCAAACGAGCAACTGGTATTTGGTATGAACTGGTAATACTCTGTGATGAGTTACCAATCGGTATTTTGTGATGAGTTACCATCCACTGATTGTTTGATGATGCCGACACTTCAACGGTGATTTTTGTGTCATGTTACAAAATATGTCTAGATGCATTGAACCTAGGAAATTGTATTGTAATCCTATTGGACCGACATGAAATCAGATTCCTTTAAAAGGACATCATGTCTAGGATTTTAAGTTGTTGCTAGGGTTTAAGGTGGTTGATGAGTTAAAGAGAGTGTGAATGTGTAGAAGACTGAAGTAATGCTAGAATGCATTAGGAATGAGCTATCAAGGATCTAACCAAGCAATCTATGCTATTAGCTAGATCACTCACTTTTTGATTACTCACATCTTCGACAAGTTTGAAGCCCTTGACCAGGTAGGCCCAAAAGCCTTTTGTAAATCCTCTAACAAGGTGGTTCACATCTGTGGATCTAAAATCCTCTAGCAAGGTAGTATTTAATCAAACTTATCTCCTAACAAAGATTGAGATTCCTAACAAGATCTGTTCTGGTAAAGAACATTGTATGACCTTAACCGGTCTGACCTTAACTAGTCTGGTTCCTATTCTGCAAATAGTTACTTGTGAGTTCCATCTCACTGTGGTTTTTCCCATTTGGGTTTCCACATCAAAATCTCTTGTGTTATGGTGTTTGTTCTTCTGTGGGTGAATGCATTATTTGCTATTTGGTTTGCATGTGTGCTAACCAGTTTGTCCACTAATCTGTTTTACCGGTTTACTGTTAGTCTAGCAAAGTGTTTAAGTACAGTGATTTTTGGCATACTAATTCACCCCCCTTCTTAGTATTCATCAAATAATTGTATACATGTAGCCTAATTGAATGAATTAATTCCATCTAATTAATGAACTAACTAAATGACATGCAAATGATTAATGAATCTAAATGATAAATGAAACTAACTAATGTAAATATACCTTAATATGTAATGAATGCAATCTAACAGATTAACTAAATGAACATATGTGAATGAATGCATAGTAATGCAATCTTACTTAATGAATGCATGAATCTTGTTTTTCGAAATGTGTCAAATTGCTTTGTTTAACATGTAATAAGAAGAATTGTTAATTAATTAGAGTCAAAGAGAATTGATGAGAGAATGACACGTAGAATAAAGTAGAATGATGATGCGAATTAGAAATGATTGAAGTTTATTAAACCACCAATATGTGTGTCTATATTCGTAGAACAACTTATTTACCATTGAGCCTTATTATGTAAAAATGGAGCTTTGCACACCAGGGTATGAAGAACCAAGGTCTAAAGATATGTCATTATAAAAACAAATGCATTGCAGACAAGGAGTGAACCCTCCATTCTGGGTATAATGTTAGGAGTTGAGGTATGTGGGGTAATCACAAGTATAGTTATCCTTCATGGGATACTTTCCAAATGAATGTATTGATCATACAAAGCCATAGCACCATTGCCCCATAATTTCATTGGTCCACACCACAAAAAACAAACAAAGAAAAGGATTATGTCCATCCTGACTCCTCTAGTCACTTGTGGACATCCTTGTGTAGCATAGAAACATGACATTGCTGGCAAATGCACACTCCAATGAGACATTATAGGTGATTGAAGGTTTTGTCATTGATGGCAACCTTACAATCCTATGACACTAGCAAGACAATTCACCGGCACCAGAAAAGATAGACTCTACACCAGCACAAAGACCACCAGCAGCAAAAGGAAGCATACCGACACAAAAGCCAACAAGAATTTTGTTTGTAATATATTTTTTTTCTTATTGTAAAATCGTTATAAGATGACTTGGCAAGTTGTAAAATGATTCATATATATAAGAGATCATTGTAGAACATTTTGTAATAGAAGGAAGGAAATATATAGGTGAAATAAGGCAGACCTATTATGCGAATTATAGGTTAAGGGTTTATGTATGAAGCAGAGCTATAAACGGGTACTAGATCTGGCATAGTAGATGCTATTTTGAAGCAGTAGAAGACATTGGATTTATATAATCCATTTTGTAAGTCAGTGAGACTTTCCATTTTGTAATTGAGTAGTGAGCTCTAGGCACTTGGCCTTCCTGCATGTGCAGGCCCCTCTTGTAGCAGTAATATTCTCTTATTGGCCAGTAAGTGAATATTGTGGGTCACAAATCCCACCGAGGTTTTTCCCACACTGGATTTCCTCGTTAAACTACTATGTTATGGTGTGTTTTTCATGTGGTTGTTGTTATCTTTATGTATTGCATTATTTCTTGTTTACCGGTATTCAGTATTAATATGTTCTACATGTTTTAAGTTAAGAAAATCAATTCACCAGTTAGATACTGATTCACCCCCCCTCTCAGTATCTGTGGGAATCCTAACAATTGGTATCAGAGCCTCATCCTATATTTTCAGAAGCCTAACAGCTTGAGGAAGATCTTGACACTGGTAGAGATGGAAAACTTGATGAAGCAATTAGAAGCAACTCTCTCAAACTATGATGCAGAAAAATTGAAAAATATCAAACTTGAAGATGATCTAAAAGCTACACAGGATATTATTCAAGCACTTCAAGAAAATCTTACCATTTCAAGAAACAAGAGAAGAGAACTTTGTGAAAAGATGCAAAATGAGAATGATGAAAAGGAAACTCTTAGTGACCTAATGAATAAGCTGAAACAAGAAAACATGACAACAAAGAATGAGATGCAAGATATGACTATGAGATTTTGTAAAGAAATTTAAGATAGAAAAAAGAATGAAGAAGACTTGACTAGAAGATTGAATGAAGCTGCACATGAAAACACAAGACTTAGTTATGAAATTTTTATGTTGAAGACAGATCTAATGCATGCATAGAATGACTCAAATGAACTCATGAGACAAAAAGGTATCTTGGAAGGAGAACTGGCTACTACAAATCAACATAAAGAAAAATTCAAGAAAATCTCAGAAGAACTTGGTGACTTGTTGAAGAATCAGAAACCTAATGGTGACACTACTGGTCTTGGCTTCGAAGCTGGTGAAAGCTCTGGTACTGCAAACACACATGATCATGGTAAACTGGTAAGTCAACCTACTGCTTATAAATTTAATGAAAAATGCTCTAATTGTAACAAGTATGGTCATAGAGAAAATCAATGTAGATCTAGAAATTATCAAAATACCAATACACCCACCGGTCAATGTTCAAAATGCAACAAAGTTGGTCATAATTCTGAAAATTGTAGAATGAATGTAAGATGTTATGTTTGTGGAAGATTTGGACACTTATCTAATCAATGCATAACACAAACCAGTATAGGATATGGAAAATCTATTTAGAAAAATAATGTGACTTGTTATGCCTGTAACAAGATTAGACATATTGCAAAATTTTGTAGAAGCAAGTCCTCACCAGTAAATAACAAAGGTCCTAGTTTGAAAGGTAAAGAAAAAGTTGAATAAGTAAAGCAGGAATTCTCAAAACAATGGATCAGGAAATCAGAACTAAATGTTCATAGGAATACTCCTCCACCGGTAGAATAGAGTAACACTCCACTGACAGAAGAAAGTAACACTCCACCGGTAGGAGACTCTTCATCTAACTAAAGACAATTTCCTTGAGGGTTTAGCAATCAAATGTGAAACATGCTATTATTCCATCGGTTGATGGTGAGAAGTTAAAATTACTTCTATACCTCCATATAAGTTAAGTCACTACTTAATCGACAAGCATTCAATGTGGTAGTTGGAAAAAATAACATTATAAATAAGTGTTTTTGGTTCCAATTTCATTTCACCGAGCATTCAAACAATCAAAGAGCACGAAAATTCTTGAGCAAAGACATTTCAAGCAAAGAAGCAAGCAATTCAATAAGGAATCTTTCCTAAGGCAGATAAAGGTATTTATATCCATGGCTTCTTCATTTGTTCCTGAATTCATAGCAAACCCTACTGTAGTCGAAGTAATTAAACGCCCTAGACCTGTATTTCAGTTAGTTCCTAAAATTGCTAAGAAGGATGATAATGTTGGTGCATTTTCTCAAATCGCCAAAGGAGTAGTTTTTGC
The DNA here is from genome assembly GCF_030272615.1 of Cryptomeria japonica. Lineage (NCBI taxonomy): Eukaryota > Viridiplantae > Streptophyta > Pinopsida > Cupressales > Cupressaceae > Cryptomeria > Cryptomeria japonica. Next base: position 320,309,595 of record NC_081410.1, read on the forward strand.
AGAAGACCCTAGAATGTACATTCATTGTCACATAGAAGAATTAGGTGATGAAGAAATCAAGAGCATGTATAAAACTATAATTTGTGATGATTCCGGTAATGTGAAACCTGAACACCCTAGGATTCACTGAAATTCTCAGTATTCTGGATTTCTCTAAGAATGTTATAAGGATAGTTTTAAGCAGGGTTCATGGTGAATTCATCTGGTTAGACTCAGCTCACAAAATCACAAAAGAGGCAATAAAGGCTGTGAAAGGGTTACCCTCCACCAGTAACAGGCCTGATAAAACAAAGAAGGACTCAAATGACCTAGTGACTAACCTAACAGGTGCAACATCTGACAAGAGATCTTTAAGAGTGAATGATGTAACTGACATAAATGTCAGATTCATTAGCATGATTTTAGGCTATAAAACCACACATGCAAATAGGTTAAGCTCAGTCTCTAGCCTATGCATAAAGAGTGCCTATGATATGATCAAGGATAATGCAAAAATAGATGTGTGTGAATGGTTGAAAGATGAGCTTATTGATAATCTTGGAAAAATTAAGAAAGACAAAAAGGGGACATTTAGATTTGGAAACCTACTTGTCTCTTTAATGCTGCACATAACAAAATAGGTGCCCGGTATCGGTAATAAGAATCTTGGTTTTGATATACTGGTAGGCAAACAATTGTCTGATTTACTAAATAACATGGGTGAAAACAGAGAAAATAATATAAATGAGTACTTTCAAGCATTAAAGGCCCAGATGAATACTAGAGTCAGACTTTCACAAGAAATTGTAAATAAGTATAAGAATGAAATATGCTTTGTTATTAAGAAGGATGAGATTTGGATGGAGGTAGTTGTCCCAAGAACCATTTGGGTTACTGAAATGGGTTATGAAACTGATGACAACATAATTGAAACATATGCAAAAGCCCTTCTAGAAGCACCCAAGGAACCTAAAGAATAGGTATTTGGTAGTGCTGAGACTATTGAAAATCAAATTCAATATAAGAAAAGGGTAAAGAAGGTAGAAGCAAAAATAAGAAGAGGATCTAGGAAAGAAAAGGCTATCAAAGAAGATGTACTTAAACAAACCAGTATCACTGAAGATGAGTTACAAGCACAACAACTAGAAACTCACCTTTCACCAGTAGCAACTTCTTTGGAAAGTGACATGCTAGCTGCATTTAAAAGAGTTGTGAGGAAAAGAGAACCTTCATCGGTATCCACACCTTCTCCTAGAAGAACTAGACAGAAACAAGAGGCAATAAGACCTCTGGCTAAGAAGATAACTCCTAAGAAGAAGACATTAACACCCAAAAAGAAGACTCAACAAAACATTGCTCCAATTGACAAACTACTAGATGAAATAACAGAGGATGGACAACTAAAAAACATCAATAAATTATATGATTCATTATCAGTTGATGACAAGGAGAAAGTTGAAAATAGTGTAATTCTACACTTGGACATTTACAAGAAATTTCTAATGCAAGTTGTAGATGAATTACTGGCAAAACTATTTAAAAGACTTGAAGCTAGAAGGCAAGTTGTTGTAGAGCTTGATAAGAAAATGAAAATTGAAAAACTACTTGTTGTTTATCCAGTCAACTCACCAAAAGAGATAGATGATCTGATCTACGAGGCTAACCGGTCAGTATTTTCAACTACACACTGACATGTAGCACTTATGGTTGGTAGAGTAAATGAGGTTGCAGAGGAAACTACAAATGCATGGGACGTATTCCTTGTAGAGAAGGAAAAGTAGGAAGAATATAGAAAACCCAAACACATCAAAGCATATCAGAAGGATAAGGATAAGGGAAAAGGAAAGGTTGGTGGACCACCCAGCATCAAAATAAAAGATAACTTATCCCCACCACCTCTGAATACTCCACCGGTAGTGACTACTGATAATCAACCAGATAGTGAGAGCATGGACATATCAAAAGAGGACACCAATCCTAACTCTGAGGTATTATACACAGTGGACATTGATACTCAAAAGGTCAATATTGTGGTAGACAAGGATACAAATGAGAAGATAGATATGGCTAATGAGCAACCAGTAACTGATGGTACAGAAGGTAAACTAGTAGATGATAACACATAACAACAAGAAGAGCAACAAGCTCCATCACTGCAATAGGTTCATACAGAGTCAGTGCCACCGGCATCAGCTGAGCAAACCAAACCTTTGCTTAAAGAAATGGAAACACAAACTAACCTACCAAAGGTCACCACAAGCAAGGATATTTCTCCCACTGGCGGAATACAGAGTGTTGGCTCTTCAAGTATAGAATTCAAACCAACTAATGTAACAAGATTTCTTTTGGATTCCATAAAGAAGATAACAAATTATAGCTCATAGGCTTACAAGGCAATAGATGACACCATTCCAATTTTGAAAATGATAGAACCAAAATGTAATGTAGATAATAAATATTCTTTGAGTCAACTTGACACTTTGTCTAAGTATATTACTGAAAACACTATGACAGTTGAACAAATAAAAGAGGAAGCATTCAAGGAGAGATTAGAGAAGGAAAAACACAAATTCTTTGAGGAAGAAATAAAGAAGTGTACAAGGCAATTTGACACACTTCTACCAGAACTATGTAGCACATTGAAGGAATTCAAAAATTTGTACAGGGATACATGTAAAACTAACTTTCTGACAGTTGATATAGACAAGAAAATTAACAAGATACCGGAAGAAATAAATCAACTAGCTGACAATTTCATCAATTCATCTGATTCATTATCAGTTTTTTAGCAAAAAATAACAAGTTTTGAGGAAGAGCTACTAAAGTTGGAAATAGACAAAGAAAGAATAAAAGGAAAGGCTAAAGATCTTAAATGGAGACTTAGTCCAAAATTGGACTATCTCACCTCCTTAAGGAATGAAATATCTAATGCTTTGGTTCAAGGACAAAAAAGACCGGTAGAGCAAATGCAACACCTCACCGGTACAGTTTAGAGGATAGAGGCCACAATGAAAGATAGCAAAAAGTTCATTGAGAGCTTGAATCTAGTTTTGGCAGATCTTTTTCAGGTTGTAACCAACCAGTTACAAGGATGAATCAGGAAACCACACTCTATTGACACTTTGAAAACCTTTGTCATTGATGTCAAAGGGGGAGTAGTGGTATGAGAAAAATCCAATAACTTAGGGATCATCTGCTTAGGGGGAGCACACATTTTTGGTAACAATTTTTGGACTTCAATTTTTGGATACACTTCTGAATTTTTCTCATGAGCATTGCCATCAATGCCAAAGGGGGAGATTGTTGGCAAATGAACACTCCAATGAGACATTGTAGGTGATTGAAGGTTTTTTCATTGATGGCAACCTTACAATCCTATGACACCGGCAAGACAATTCACCAGCACTAGCAAAGACAAACTCTACATCGGCACAGAGACCACCGGCAGCAAAAGGAAGCGTACCGGCACAGAAGCCGACAGGAATTTTGTTTGTAATATATTTTGTTTATTATTGTAAAATCATTGTAAGCCGACTTGGCAAGTTGTAAAATGACTCATATATATAAGAGATCATTGTATAACATTTTGTAATAGAAGGAAGGAAATATATAGGCGAAATAAGGCAAACCTATTATGCGAATTATAGGTTAAGGGTTTATGTATGAAGCAGAGCTATAAACGGGTACTGGATCTGGCATAGTAGATGCTATTTTGAAGTAGTACAAGACATTAGATTTATATAATCCATTTTGTAAGTCAGTGAGACTTCCCATTTTGTAATTGAGCAGTGAGCTCTAGGCACTTGGCCTTCCTGCAGGTGCAGGCCCCTCTTGTAGCAGTAATATTCTCTTATTGGCCAATAAGTGAATATTGTGGGTCACAAATCCCATCGAGGTTTTTCCCACACCAGGTTTCCTCATTAAACTACTGTGATATGGTGTGTTTTTCATGTGGTTGTTGTTATCTTTGTTTATTGCATTATTTCTTGTTTATCGGTATTCAGTATTAATATGTTCTACATGTTTTAAGTTAAGAAAATCAAATCACCAATTAGATACTGATTCACCCCCCCCCCTCTCAGTATCTATGGGAATCCTAACAGACATGTCACCAAATGATAAAGATAAAGATTGACTAGGAAAAAATTCAATAGCCATACTGATTCGTGGCTTTTCTTTGATTGTTTGATGTAATGGTTGATAATGTCTGATCTCAGAAAATGCAAACCCCATCTAAAACTGACCTATCTAATTTTGAGTGTATCCTCTTCTATTTAAGACAAGATAATGATAACTTGATATGGATAGTTGATACGATTGATAAGACAACCTGATTTGTTTAAATGCATATTATTGCTTAGATAGTTGTATCCTTTGTTAACTTCGTGTGAAGAATTTGCTTGATATCTGCCAGGGTGCTTGTTTCTTTTAAGAGACATTTTATTGCAAGTTTTTTTAATTGATTTTCATTTTTTTAGTTCTTTTCCAAGAGCTTTTTTGATGTTTTTGTACTTTTTTTAGGATCGTATTTGAATGTTTTGGTTGATTTTTTTAGGACTTTATTTGAATGTTTTTTGTTTGACTTTTGTGTTTTTCAATGTTTTTATTTTATTTTTAGATTATATTTAGATGTTTTTGGTTGATTTTTTCAAGACTATTAATGCTTTTTAGTGAATTTTTCAGGACATTTTATGCTTTTTAGTTGATTTTTTCATGACATTATTTGCTTTTTAGTTGATTTTTTCAGGACACTATATGCTTTTTAGTTGATTTTTTCAGGACATTTTATTCTTTTTAGTAATTTTTAGGTATGCCCCAAGTATGCAAACATGTTATGATGTGAAACTACGTTAATGCATGATGCAAGATGAAGATGCATTTCCTATTTTGAACAAGGATGATTATATGCGCTTATCATTCTGTAATGCACTAATTGAATCAAAGGTACAAAACATTTCAGAGATAGGAGTTCAATCCATTCTCAAAATACTTTGGACCATCCAACTTAACACACTATGTAACTAGGATTTATAAATGCAGATGTGGAAAACTTCCCCATCGATTCTTGAAACTTTTGATCTTCTTTTGCCTATGTTTGTGTAATTGAATTTATTTCAACTCTTATAATCATTAGAGACCCTTAGAATCCTATATGACTAGCTACATGAGATATTCTAACTTCAAAAGAATCTTGGATAGATCCTCGCTACCAGTCAGACATCTATAGCCCTAACAAGGTTATTCACTATAATCTCTCAAATATTGCTCCATTGCCAACTGGTGTTAATAGCCATGATGGAGTTACTCGCATGTTCCTATAGCCAAGCTTTTACTGCACTTTTTTGCATGAAATTTTAGTTATATATCTTTTCTCTTTTTGTCTTGATATTTTTATTTGTAAATAGGCATAGCTCTTTTCTTTTTTCTTTAATCTTGCCTTAGCTTGTAAGTAATAAAACCTACATGGGTGTGACAATTACAACATCGCTGAAGTAGAATTTTGGATTTTCACTAGCCATATGATCAACTAGGTATCTATAATGACTTAGAGAAAACAATTAATGTGTAAGATATAGAAATTGAAATATTTCAAGTAACAAGGCTCAATAGTGAAACTTCTACCCAACCATAGATAAATCTCAATCACAAGGTGACAATGAAGATGAATGACCTAAGATTTTCAACAACTCTATGCACAAGTATCTAAGAAATGAGATGACCTTCACTATGTTTAGTGCAGATAGGTGAATAACTAAGACAATCTCCTTGCTTTATTGATGCAACTATATGCAAATGTAGAAACTATATGCTATGAAGTTTGTGAATATTGATGGCAATTGTCACTCATCCAGTAGTCACCTTCTAAGGTGAATTGCATTTTTGGGTTGTCATTGAAGGCAACTCATATTTAGGAGATAGTATTTCTTCATCTGGACTCAACACCTTATCATTTTGTCTAGATAAGGCCAACCAGTATACACCCTATGGTTTGCACTTGTTAACCAGTAAGTCTTGGTACCGATAATTCATATTATGGGACCTGGTAAAGTCATTTGAGGAATTGAAGGTAGCGTGCCTAGCCGACATCAAACAAGATCATTAAGATAGTTTATAATATACTTTATGATCTGCGAGGAAGCCGACATGATTAACAAGTTATAAGGGTATATAAGAGAGATCACCTAGCAATGGATTAGATATTGATATAATATGATTTGAGATGCGAAAAAGTCAGAGATTGATAGTATGTGAATTGATGAGCGATTGACAAAATATGTGCGCAGTTGAACATATGCAATCCTAACAAGTAGCAGAATAGAGTATCAGTATCACTGGTTCAGTTCAAGAATTCAGAGCTACAACCAGAACTTATCCAACATGGTTAGATGCATCATTTAAGTTCAATTTTGTTATAAATCATTATGTAATGATCTATAAGTTGGTGAGACTTCCATATATGTGTATTTGAGTAGTAAACTCTAAACAGTAAGCCTGTATGCATGTACATACTATTGGAAATTTGGAGGAATTGATTATGTGTTGCATTGATGTATGTCATTGATGTCAACACTAGTTGTTTTGCTGTCTACCGAGTTCTAGTAGAGTGGTTGGTTTATGATATTGATATGGAGATCTTCTCCGGTATGTTTTGACTTATGGAATTAGTTTGGACTAGTTATTCATGTGTTCCTAATGCATATCACATTCAGTTGGTTTGAGATTTGATGATCCAAAATCTATCATTTGTTATAGTAAGCCTTTTGGTTATCAGTAAGGGTTTTACCGATAGAGCTTTGTTGAAGATCTTTTGATGAATTTGATAAGTGTTGGTGTGACTTCTAGAAGGTTATCAGGATGCTAATGGTTATCTTGTTCATGTTCTAGTTGATCGGTGGTTTTTATTTGGCTTATGGTGACCTATTTTAGGTGTGGGCTTATTTTGCTAGGTTATGGACCAGTTTATGTAACATGTTGGTGGATTCTCTCGATGTGTTACTGGTTGGATTTATTGATTGGTTTATGTTTTTTTGGTCTTAGGCCGACTTGGGTTATCATTGGTTTGTGGGATTATGTAACAGAGTTATTGTACTATCTTTTAGGTGCCTGACCTAATTGTTTAGGTCCCGGGTTGGTATATATATGATGTAAGATCTCTTTGTAGATCATGTGGGTTATAGGATTATCTATGTGCGAATAAGGTTGTAATCATATGTAAAGGTTTTAATTGATCATAGGTGATCGAATTGGGTTTGTTTAAGAGGTTTAAGACCTCTGTTATTGAGCTTAATCGGAACTATACTTAGGCATAGGAGATGTTATTCTTGCAGTTCATTCATCTTTTTGGATTATAGTCTGGATTTCTTTTGTAGTCAGTGAGGCTCCTTTGTGATGAGAAGTACACTCTAGGCTATTAGCCTTCCTGCATGTGCAAGCCCCTCTTATTGTAATTGTATACTTACTGCAGAAGTATTATCCGACTATGGGTAGGCTTCCCACTATGGTTTTTCCCTTTACTAGCTTTTGCACGTACAAATATCGGTGTTATGTGTTGTGGATGGATGATAATTGTTCTGTGATTTATGTTTATGCTTAATTGTTATATCTATTATTCCGATATTTGGTTTATGCATTCTGGTAAAAGGTTTTGTATGCTTAAATTTTCATAATCCATTGACAACTGATTCTACTCCCCCCTCTCAGTTGTCCACTGGTTATCCTAACATTTGGTATCAGAGCCTGGTCCTCTCTATAGAGGCTTAACCACTTGAGGAAGATCCTATGGCATCTAATAGTTCATCTGTAGCTATTTTTCAGAGAGAAACTCCTAAGCTTGATTCAATAAATTACAAAGTATGGAAGATTTGGATGGAGACTCATTTGAGATGTATTAGGAAAGAGATTTGGGAGATCACTAAAAAAGGCTATACCACTTATAATTTGGCATTTGGTAATCCTCCTCTGACAGACTTGGATAAGAACATTAAAAATGACTGTAGAGCTTGAGAAGCCCTCTTGAGTGCACTTTCTAATTAGCAAATAATGGGATTAACTGACCAATCATCTACAAAGGCTATATGGGATAAGTTGGAAACTTTGAATGAAGGTGACCCTACTGTTAAAATTGCTAAACTTGATGGTTACCAGGTGAGGTATGAGAACCTAAAAATGGAAGAAGATGAAAGGATTACTGCTTTTATGGAAAGAGTTAATGAAATTGTAATGGAAATTTGGTGTTGTGGTGGATCTCTAAGTGAAGATGAGATTGTTTTTAAAGTATTGAGAGCTTTGCCACCAGCTTACAAGATGAAGGCTACTGTAATTAATGAGCTGAGAACAATGTCTAACACCTATATCAACAAGGATACATTGGTTGGAAAGGTATCTGCTTTCAAGCTTGAAGAATTTGGTCCTCAAGGAGTTGCAAAGATTGAATCTGGTTTTCATGCATCTACATCATCAACCAACAAGAGTGATTGGAAATATTTATATACGAAAGAACTGGAGGATTTGAAGAAAGAAGATGAAGAGTTTGAGCAACTTGAAGCCCTATTTGTTGGAAGAGTACCTAGAGGTCCGACGGGAAGTATGTAGGAAAATAACCTTTTAAATGTTTTTCATGTAATAAGATAGGTCATTTTGTAGCTAGATGTCTTGAGAGGAATTCAAGATTTAAGGAGAACGCTAGAAGATCTTTTAGGCCTAACCATGATTATTAGAACAAGAATAAGTATAGGAGGAACAAAGACAAATCATGTTACTATGTGGATGAGGAAGGTTTGACCGATTCTGATGATGAACCAAAACAAGATTCAGCTAGTGGATCCGATAGTGGAAAGGAATGGGTATTTTTGTCTATCAAGGAAGATGCTCTGGAACTTGTCATTCAAAATGAGGAGAAGGCCCTTGGTGCTAAATTTGAAGACAAGGATGAATGGGTGATAGACAGTGGATGTTCACATCATATGACTGGAGATAAAAGGAAGTTTCTATCTTTGCAAGAATTTGATGGTGGTCTGGTTAGATTTGGAGATGACAAAGCATGCATGATCAGAGGAAGAGGAACTATATCATTGGATGGTAAGCATAACACCGATAATGTTTATTATGTTGAAGGTTTAAGGCATAATATTTTAAGTGTAGGATAGTTGGTGGATAAGGGATTTCAATTATAGTTTAAGGATGGAAAATGCAATATCATCAACAAATCTGGATTGGAAATTGCAATCGGTACTCAAACTAAAGGTAACATATTTCATTTGAACTCCAGTGAGAAGACATGTTTGATTGCACAAATTGATGAGAGTTGGCAATGATATAAGAGGTTGTGTCATGTGAATTTTGATTGCACTATAAAGATCAGTACAACTAAGGTTGTTAGAGATATACCTAAGATTGTCAAGCGCTATAATCCGGTATGTAAGGAATGTCAAATGGGAAATCAAGTGAAAGTCATAACTTCTTTTAAGAGTATACAAGACAAACCTAATGATGTTCTTAAACTTATTCATACTAATTTATGTGGTCCTGCTAGAATAAAAGGTTTTCAGGGTGATAGATATTTTATGCTAATCATTGATGACTATTCTAGAATGATGTGGGTTACTTTTCTAAGGGAGAAATCTGAAACCTTTGAAAATTTTAAGATCTTTAAAGCTAAAGTTGAAATAGAGTCAGGGTTGAAGATTAAATTCTTAAGGTCAGATCAGGGTGGTGAATTCACATCTGGTAAATTTAATAGTTATTGTGAGAAGCATGGGATAAGGAGAGAGTTGTCTGCACCCTAGACACCTCAGCAGAATGGTGTTGTGGAAAGAAAGAACAAAACTATCTTGGATGCAGCTAAAACTATGATGATGGAAGCTAATCTGCCTCATATCTATTGGAGAGAAGTTGTGAGCACAATGATATATACATTCAATAGAGTTCATATGAAAGGAGACACTAGTAAGACACCTTATGAGTTATGATTTGGTCATACACCTACAGTTAAGTGTTTCATAATCTTTGGTAGTAAATGCTATATTAAAAGAGATGATTCCATTGGAAAGTTTGATCATAGATGTGATGAAGGGATATTTCTTGGTTATTCTAATGAAAGCAAAGCATATAGATGTTATAACAAAAGATTGCAGAGCATTTTGGAGAGTGATAATGTCAAGGTGGATGAGCAGTACAAAGATCAAATCAAAACTTATGAGAGAGAATAAGAAGTGGAGATGATCATAATTGAACTGGTAGCACCTATATTGGAACAAAATATTGAACAAGTTACCTTGATAGTATCAAAAAATTCAATAGTAACTGAAGATTAGATCAGAGAAATAGAAAGTCAAAAGACTCCTAGGTATGTAAGGTTAAATCATTCAGAAGGTCAGATCATTACAGACAAGAACAAAGGAGTAATGACAAGAATAAGGTTGGCAACTGATGAGGTATGTTTAATTTCTCAATTTGAACTAGCATCACTTATTGAAGCTTGTAAAGATGAATGTTGGATGAGAGCTATGGAAGAGGAATTATATCAAATAGAAAAGAACAACACATAGACTTTAGTTCCCTAGCCTAAAAATAAGAATGTTATTGGAACTAAATGGGTCTTTAGGAATAAATTGAATGAGGATGGATAAGCTGTGAGGAATAAGGCTAGATTGGTATGTAAAGGATATTCTCAGAAGGAAGGAATTGATTATGATGAGACTTTTTCTCAGGTATCTAGGATTGAAGCTGTGAGATTATTTATTGCTTATGCTGCCCATAAGAAATACAAGGTTTATCAGATGGATGTCAAGTGTGCATTTTTGAATGGAGATCTTGAAGAGGAAGTTTACATTGAGCAACCTAATGGATTTTCACTTTCAGATGACAAAAACATGGTTTGCAGGTTAAGGAAAGCTTTATATGGATTGAAAAAAATCCCTAGAGCTTGGTATGATAGATTGGACAAATATCTTTTGAAGCTTGGTTTCACTAAAGGTAATGCTGATAGTAATTTATATTATAAGATCACTGATGATGACATATTGATTGTTCAAGTCTTTTTTGATGACATCATTTTTGGAGATGAGGATAAGTTATGTATGGAATTCTCTGAAAAATATGAAGAATGAATTTGAGATGTCTATGATTGGGGAGATGAAATTTTTCTTAAATTTCCAGATTACTCAGACTGATAAAGGTATTTTCATCTGTCAAACTAAGTATGGTAGAGAGTTACTGAAGAAATTTGGTATGGAAAATTCTAAACCAATTGGTACTCCTATGGTTACAAGTGAGAAATTGACAAAGAAAGATGCATTAGCTCTGGTAAGTCCTACAAGATATAAATTTATGATTGGAGGTTTGTTATATTTGACTTAGACTAGACTATATATAATGAATTTAGTTTGTATTGTATCAAGATAATAGAGTGATCCTAGAGAGAATCATGAGAGTGTGGTGAAAAGGATTTTTTAGGTACTTGTAAGGAACAATTGAGTATGGTTTGTGGTATCCTAAAAATGATGACTTTACACTATGTGCATACACAGAAGCAGATTGGGTTGGAGATGTTGATGACCAGAAAAGCACATCCAGTGGATCTTTCTTTCTTGGGAAGAAACTTGTTTCATGGATAAGCAAGAAATAGTCATGTACTTTTTAATCCATTGCTGAAGCTGAGTATGTTGTTGCTGCTACTAACTGTACACAAGTTTTGTGGATGAAGAAAATTTTGAAGGATATAAGGGTAGATTGTAATGAACCGATAGTTATTCATTGTGATAACTCTGCTAGTATTGACATATCAAATAATTTGGTATTTCATTCTAAGACAAAGCACATATCAATCAAGTATAATTTTGTAAAGGAGGTGGTGGCAGCAAATGAAGTGAGACTAGTTTATGTGAACACTAAAGAACAAATTGCAGATATCTTCACTAAACCTTTGCTTAAGGATTCATTTGAATACTTTAGAGATAGATTGGGTGTCTCTGCCCCTCTGGTTGAGACTTGAGTGATGTTGATTGGCATTAGTCTAGTATGCATTTATCAAAGCTATCATTCATTCTAGATTGATGTGTTGGTGCTACTACTCAAGGGGAGTAGTCAGTTGTGTGGTTCAATAGATTTATGATTTTTCTTTGATGTTTATGTCAGATTTATGGCATTGATGTCAAAGGGGGAGAGATATATATGTGAAAAATAGAGCTTAACAAGGATATCATTCACAAGGGGAGTTTGGTCTATTGTATCAAAACTTCATTGTTATATTATTTTGGGGAGATTTTTGGATGTCTTCCTTTGGGGGAGACTTATTTGGCATTTCTTGGCACTTGGATGTTTTTCACATCTAGTGTTGTTGTCAATGCTAAATGGGGAGACTATTGGAAATTTGGAGGAATTGATTATGTGTTGCATTGATGTTTGTCATTGATGTCAACACTAGTTGTTTTGTTGTCTACTAGGTTTTGGTAGAGTGGTTGGTTTATGCTATTGATCTGGAGATCTTCTTTGGTATGTTTCAGCTTATGGAATTGGTTTGGACTGGTTATTCATGTGTTCCTGATGCATAACACATTCATTTGGTTTGGGATTTGATGATATAGAAGCTATCATTTGTTCTAGTAAGCCTTTTGGTTACCAATAAGGGTTTTACCGACAAAAATTTGTTGAAGATCTTTTGATGAATCTGATAAGTGTTGTTGGTGTGGCTTCTATAAGCTTATTAGGATGCTGATGGTTATCTTGTTTGTGTTCCAATTGATTGGTGGTATTTCATTTAGCTTATGGTGACCTATTTTAGGCCCAGTCTTATTCTGCTAGGTTATGGATCGGTTTATGTAATGTGTTGGTGGATACTCTCGATGCATTACCGATTGGATTTATTGATTGGTTTATGTTGTTTTGGTCTTAGGCCGACTTGGGTTATCATTGGTTTGCATGATTATGTAATGAATTTATTGTATTATCTTTTAGGTGGCTGACCTAATTGTGTAGGTCCCGGGTTGGTATATATATGATGTAAGATCTCTTTGTAGATCGTGTGGGTTATGGGATTATCTGTGTATGAATAAGGTTGTAATCATATGCAGAGGTTCTGATCAATCATAGGTGATCAAATTGGGTTTGTGTAAGAGGTTTAAGATCTCTAGTATGGAGCTTAACCGGAACTACACTCAAGCATAGGAGATGTTATTCTTGCAATTCATTCATCTTTCCGGATTGTAGTCTGGATTTATTTTGTAGTTAGTGAGGCTCCTTTGTAATGAGCAGTGTGCTCTAGGCTATTGGCCTTCTTGCATGTGTAGACCCCTCTTATTGTAATCACATAATTATTGTAGAATTATTATCTGACTGTGAGTAGGCTTCCCACCGTGGTTTTTCCCTTTACTGGGTTTTGCATGTACAAATCTCAGTGTTATGTGTTGTGAATGGATGATAATTTTTCTATGATTTATGTTCGTGCTTAATTGTTATCTTTGTTATTCTGGTATTTGGTTTATACATTCCGGTAAAAGGTTTTGTGTCCTTAAAGTTGCATAATCTGTTGACAACTAATTCACCGCCCCCCTCTTAGTTGTCCACCGGTTATCCTAACACATACCCCTCTATGTAATAATTGTATACCTTGATCAAGTATATAGATATCATGGGTACCGACCCCACCATGGTTTTTCCCTTTACAAGGTTTTCCATGTATAAATAATGGTTTTATTGTATTTCTTTATGTGTTCATTTGTTTATGCACTTTAATTTTATATTTTGTCATCCAGTTGATCAACAATAAGTTCAAAAATTCATACACCGATAGAACACCGATTCACCCCCCCTCTCAGTGTTCGTGGATTCCAACAAATATGATATGCTTAAGTAATGCAGTGATTTTAAGGAAATGATATGAAAATATAGAAAATTCTAAACTTACCCAATCCTTAGATGTAGTATCATTTTGTTGGCATTATGCAGGAATTGATTATGTGTTGTCATTAATGTCAACACTGCTCCGATTAGACATGGTTTTGGCAGAGGTTATTAGAGATTCTACTCCTGTATGTTCAAATTGTTAGATTTAGTTTTGATAGGATATTCATGATGGTTATGTGTATGTCATATTCAGTTGGTTTGTGATTTGGTGCTCTGGAAGATATTGATTATGTTCTAGTTTTCCAATTGTTGTTCTTGGTTTAGGTGATGATATTTGATGAAATGGTTAACTGATTTTGATCTAGCTTCTAGAAATGGTTCTTATCATGTTGAAGGTGTTCTTGATCATGTCCCAATTTTTTGGTGGCTTCACATTGGCTGGCGTGAAAATTTGGTGATCCTATTTGGGTTCAGTTGGATATTCTGTGTTATTGACACTAAGGGTTTTTTCCGGTTGGTGTAATGTGTTGTGATTCATCTTGGTGGGATTTTTGGTGGATGTAATTGTTTGGTAATTTGAATTAGGTCCATTGTATGTAATGTAAATCATAATATTGGTCCGGTGGTTGATCTATGTATCGTGTGATCTAATTTTTGTAATTATGAATTGAGGGTTGAGGGTTTAGCCGACCTTGTTCTCAAGGTTGATGATTTGTATATATAGGTGATATGTTTATGTGATTTGGGTATCGATATTTTGTCTGCATTATCAAAGAGAGGTAAATATACGAACAAGGATATATCATTCAGTAAAGTGTTGTGGAGAGTTTAGTGTTTCAGGGTAGACATCTGTGCTTAACAAAAACAGTAACCAAGCATTAGAGATGCTATTTTCACTGTTCATTTCCTTCGGATTGTAGTCTGTTGATTATGTAAGTCAGTGAGACTTCCCTTTTGTTTTGAGGAGTATCCTCCAGGATGTTGGCCTAATTGTAAGTGCAATCCCCATTGTAATATTTTCACATACTGCTATAAAAGTATTATTTTATTGTGGGTAGGGTTTCCCACTGTGGTTTTTCCCTTCATCGGGTTTTCCACATCAAAATATTGGTGTTGTGTATTGTGTATTTTTTTCTTTATCTCTCACTGTGCTATTTTCATTTTTCTTTGGTAGAAGGTTTATAATATACATTAATTGTTTAACCTATGGAAAAATTATTCCCCCCCACTCTCAGTTTTCTTCTAGTTCATTCTAACAATTAGTATTAGAGAAAGGTCCTCTCTGCAGAAGCTTAACCGCTTGAGGAGATCCGATGGCATCGAGTTCTTCATCTAATTTCTACCAGAAGGAGAGTCCCAAATTTGATGGCACTAATTATAAATTATGGAAGGAGAAAATGAAGATTCATCTAAGATATGGGAGATAACAGAAAAAGGGTATACACCTCATGATCCTAATTCTGGAACTTCAACACATGCTGATGAACAGAAGAATGCTGGTAATGATGTTAGAGTAAAAGAAGCATTGTTAAGTGCCCTATCAGATGAAAAATTATTGAATGTCATAGAGTTAGAAAATGCAAAGCAGATTTGGTTGAAGCTTGAAACTTTATATGAAGGCAACCAGGAAGTAAAGATTGCAAAACTTGAAAGTTACCAGGTGAGATATGAAAATTTGAAGATGGAAGAAGATGAAAGGATAAGCTCTTTTATGGATAGAGTGAATGAGACTATCATGGGAATCAAATGTTGTGGTGGATCAGTTAATGAGGATGAGGTTGTTTAAAAAATTCTAAGAGTTTTACCTCCGACTTGCAAAATGAAAGCTACTGCAATAAATGAGCTACGAACAATGTCAAATACCCCTGTCACCAGCGAAAGATTACTTGGGAAATTGACTGCTTTTGAACTTGAAGAGCTTGGAGATCAGAATGCTACTAAAACAAAAGCTGCATTTTTAAGGCATCTACCTCCGGTAAGGAGAAGATAGATTGGCAAGTGTTATATGCTAAAGAGATGGAAGACATTGAAAGAGAAGATAGAGAACTTGAAGAATTGGAAGCCCTAATTTCTAGAAGAATCCCTAAAGGACCGGTTGGAAGTAAGTATGAAGGAAAAGTTCCATTTAAATGTTTTTCATGTAATAAGATTGGTCATTTTTCTTCTAAATGTCCTAAAAGAGCTGCAAGGAATCATGAAAGATTTTTGAGGAATTATAAACCTAATCCTGAATATCAGATCAAGCCTAAATAGAGAAGGAATAAGGACAAATCATGTTACTATGCTGGTGATGATGATTTATTTATTACTGATGATTCTGATAATGATGATCCTGTAAGTGGATCTAGTAGTGGAAAAGATTGGGTCTATATTGCTATCAAGGATGAATCTCTAGAACCTATTAGTGACACAATTTATACTTAGGAGAAAGCCCTATCTGCTAAAATTGAAGAGAAACATGAATGGGTTATAGACAGTGGTTGCTCACATCACATAACCAGTGATAAGGGAAAATTCCTGACTCTGCAAGAATTTGATGGTGAACTAGTCAGATTTGGAGACAACAAGGCATGCAAGATCAAAGGAAAAGGAACAATATCCCTGGATGGTAAGAATAATACTGAAAATATTTATTATGTTGAAGGTCTAAAGCATATCTCTTGAGTGTAGGTCAGATGGTGGTTAGAGGATTTCATTTGAAATTCAAGGATGGAACATGCAAGATTATCAATAGACCTAGATTGGAAATTGCATCCGAAACTAAGACCAAAGGAAATATCTTTCATTTTAACTCTAGTGAGAAGATTTGCTTGATTTCTCAGATTGATGAAAGTTTGCTATGGCATAAAAGGATGTTTCATGTGAATTTTGATTGCATAGTAAAGTTCAGTTCAACCCAGGCTGTCAGAGATTTGACCAAGATCATCAAGCCTCATAATTTGGTATATAGAGTGTTAGGATTCCCACAGATACTGAGAGGGGGAGTGAATCAATATCTAACCAGTTTGATGATTTTCTTAACTTAAAACATGTAGAACATATTAATACTATATACCGGTAAACAAGAAATAATGCAATAAACAAAGATAACAACAACCACATGAAAAACACACCATAACACAATATTTTAATGAGGAAACCCAGTGTGGGAAAAAACTCAGTGGGATTTGTGACCCACAATATTCACTTATTGGCCAATAAGAGAATATTACTGCTACAAGAGGGGCTTGCACATGCAGGAAGGCCAAGTGCCTAGAGTTCACTGCTCAATTACAAAATGGGAAGTCTCACTGACTTACAAAATGGATTATATAAATCCAATGTCTTGTACTGCTTCAAAATAGCATCTGCTATGCCAGATCTAGTACCGGTTTATAGCTCTGCTTCATACATAAACCCTTAACCTATAATTCGCATAATAGGTCTACCTTATTTCTTCTATATATTTTCTTCCATCTATTACAAAATGTTCTACAATGATCTCTTATATATATGAGTCATTTTACAACTTGCCAAGTCGGCTTACAATTATTTTACAATAATAAACAAAATATATTACAAACAAAATTCCTATCGGCTTCTGTGTTGGTATGCTTCCTTTTACTGCCGGTGTCAGCAATCTGTGTGCCGATGTAAAGTCTGATCTTGCTAGTGCCAATAAATTGTCTTGCTGGTGTCATAGGATTGTAAGGTTGCCATCAATGACAAAACCTTCAATCACCTACAATGTCTCATTGGAGTGTGCATTTGCCAATGTAGAGAATGTCAAATGGGTAAGAAAGTTAGAACTTATTTCAAAAGCATACATGATAGATCTAATGAAATTCCTGATGTCATTCATACTGATCTATGTGGTCTGACAAGGACTAAAAGATTTCAAGGAGATATATACTTTATGTTGCTTTTGAGGATTATTCTAGAATGATGTGGGTTGCAATTTTGAAAGAAAAATAAAAAGCCCTTGATAAATTCAAAATATTCAAAGCTATGGTTGAGACAGAAATAGGATTGAAGATAAAATGCTTAAGATCGGATCAAGGTGGTGATATTACATTTGGAGAATTCAACAATTTCTGTGAGAAACATGGAATCAAAAGACAATTGTCTACACCTAGGAATCCACAAGAGAATGGAGTAGTGGAAAGAAAAAATAGAACTATCTTAGATGATGCAAGTACAATGATAATGGAAGACAAACTACTTGATGTCTATTGGAGAGAAGTTGTCAATACTGTAATCTACACTTTCAACAAAATACACATAAAAGGTGATACTGATAAGACTCCTTATGAATTGTTGTTTGGTCATACTCCTACTGTCAAATATTTTAGAATTTTTGGAAGTAAATTCTATATCAGAAGAGATGATGCAATGGGGAAATTTGATCCTAGATGTGATGAATGAATATTCTTAGGTTATTCTGCTATGAGAAAAGCATATAGATATTTTAACAAAAGATTGCATAGGATAGTGGAAAGAATAAATGTCAGAGTGGATGAGCAAAGCAATAATTAGATCATATCATATGACTATGGACCAGAAGATGAAATTGTCAGATCAAAACCGGTAATGCAAGAATCAGTTCAGAGAATTGATCCAGTTGCTTCAATAACATCAAAAAATTTTACAATAACTTTTGAAGAGCAGAAAGATCAAAATCTCAAGATAATCCAAAAACTCCCATGTATGTAAAGTTGAATCATTCTGAAGATCAAATCATTGGAGATAACAAAAAAGGTGTGATGACAAGAAGAGGTTAGCTGCTGAAGAGGTATGTTTAATTTCTCAAATTGAACTGGAATCAGTCATTGAACCATGTAAAGATGAGAATTGGATGAAAGCAATGGAAGAGGAATTGAATTAGATAGAAAATAATAACACTTGGGAATTGGTTCCTAGGCCTAAAGATAAAAATGTCATTGGAACTAAATGGGTATTCATAAACAAATTAAATGAAGGACATGTTATAAGAAACAAAGCTAGATTGGTTTGCAAAGGATACTCATAGCAAGAAGGAATTGATTATGATGAAACTTATGCTTTGGTTGCAAGGATTTAAGAGGTAAGACTTTTTATTACCTATACTGCACACACAAACTACAAGGTATATCAAATCGATGTCAAATGTGCATTTCTAAATAGAGATCTTGAAGAAGAAGTCTACATTGAGCAGCCTAATGGATTTTCACTATCAGAAGACAAGGACATGGCTTGTAGATTGAGGAAAGCCATATATGGATTCAAATAAGCCCCTAGATCCTAGTATGCTAGATTAGATAAACATCTTTTGAAACTCGGATTTAGCAAAGGTAATGCTGATATCAATTTAAATTATAAGATTGAGCATGATGAATATGTTGGCAAATGCACACTCCAATGAGACATTGTAGGTGATTGAAGGTTTTGTCATTGATGGCAATCTTACAATCCTATGACACAGGTAAGGCAATCCACCGGTACCAATAAAGTTAGATTCTACACCAGCACACAGACCACTGGCATCGGCAGTGAAAGGAAGCATACCGGCATAGAAGCCGACAAGAATTTTGTTGTTAATATATTTTGTTTATTATTGTAAAATCATTGTAAGCCAACTTGGGAAGTTGTAAAATGACTCTTATATAAGAGAGTTCATTGTAGAACATTGTGAGAAGATAGATGTAATGAATGGAGGAATGTAAATAAGAGAAATAAGGCAGACCTATTATACGAATTATAGGTTAAGGGTTTATGTATGAAGCAAAGCTATAAACCGGTACTGGATCTGGCATAGTAGATGCTATTTTGAAGCAGTACAAGACATTGGATCTATATAATCCATTTTCTAAGTCAGTGAGACTTCCCATTTTGTAATTGAGCAGTGACCTATAGGCACTTGGTCTTCCTGCATGTGCAGGCCCCTCTTGTAGAAATAATATTCTCTTATTGTCCAGTAAGTGAATATCGTGGGTTACAAATCCCATTGAGGTTTTTCCCACACCAGGTTTCCTCGTTAAAATATTGTGTTATGGTGTGTTTTTCATGTGGTTGTTTTTATCTCTATTTATTGCATTACTTTCTATTTACCGGTACACAGTTCTAATTTGCTCTACATGTTTTAACTTAAGAAAATCTTATTACCAGTTAGATACTGATTCAACCCCCCCCCCGCTCTCAGTATCTGTGGGAATCCTAACAATTGGTATCAGAGCTTGGTCCTCTATTTTTAGAAGCCTAACAACTTGAGGAAGATCTTAACACTGGTAGAGATGGAAAACTTGATGAAGCAACTAGAAGGAGCTCTCTCAGACTATGATGCAGAAAAATTGAAAAATATCAAACTTGAAGATGATCTAAAGGCTGCTCAAGATATCATTCAAGCACTTCAAGAAAATCTTACTATTTCAAGAAACAAGAGAAGAGAACTTTGTGAAAAGATGCAAAATGAGAATGATGAAAATGAAACTCTTAGTGATCTGATGAATAAGCTGAAACAAGAAAACATGACAAGAAAGAATGGGATGCAAGATATGACTATGAGATTTTGTAAAGAAATTGAAGATAGAAAGAAGAATGAAGAAGACTTGACTAGAAGACTAAATGATGTTGCAAATGAAAACACAAGACTTAGTTATGAAAATGATATGTTGAAGACAAATCTAATGCATGCACAAAATGACTCAAATGAACTCATGAGACAAAAAGGTATCTTGGAAGGAGAACTGGCTTCTAAAAATTAACATAAAGAAAAATTCAAGAAAAGATCAGAAGAACTTGGTGACTTGTTGAAGAATCAGAAACCTAATGGTGACACTAATGGTCCTGGCTTTGAAGCTGGTGAAAGATCCAATACTGAAAACACACAGGATCATGGCAAAGCGGTAAGACAACCTACTGCTTATAAATTAAATGGAAAATGCTTTAACTGTAAAAAGTATGGTCATAGAGAAAATCAATGTAGATCTAGAAATTATCAAAATACCAGTACACCCACCGGTCAATGTTCAAAATGCAACAAAGTTGGTCATAATTCTGAAAATTGCAGAATGAATATGAGATGTTATATTCATGGAAGATTTGGACATTTATCTAATCAATGCAGAACACAAATTGGCATAGGTTATGGGAAAGATATTCAGAAAAATAATGTGACTTGTTATGCATGTAACAAGATTGGACATATTGCAAAATTTTGTAGAAGTAAGTCCTCGTCGGTAAACAACAATGGTGCTAGTTTGAAAGGTAAAGAAAAGGTTGAAGAAGTAAAGCAAGAATTCTCAAAACAATGGATTAGGAAATCAAAACTAAATGTTGATAGGAATACTCCTCCACCAGTAGAACATAGTAACACTCCACCGGCAAAAGGAAGTAACACTCCACTGATAGGAGAGTCTTCATCTAACTAAAGAAAATTTCTTTGAGGGTTTGGCACACAAATGTGAAACATGCTATTATTCCCTCAGTTGATGGTAAGAAGTTAAAACTATTACTATACCGATAGATATGTTAAGTGATTACTTAACCGACAAGCTTTAAATATGGTGGTTGGCAAAATTAACATTATAAATCAGTGTTTTTGGCTCCATTCCACTTCACCGAGTATTCAAACATTTGAAGAGCGCAAAAATTCTGAGAAAAGGCATTTCGAGCAAAGTAGTAAAGCAATTCAGCAATCAATCTTTCCAAAGGCAGAGAAAGGTATTTATAATCATGGCATCTTCTTTTGTAATTGAATGCATAGCAAACCCTACTGTAGTTGAAGTAATCAAGCGCCCTAGGCCCATTTTTCAGTTAGTTCCTGAAATAACAAAGAAGGATGATAATGTTGGTGCTTTCTCTCAAATCCCCAATGGAGTAGTTTTTGCAGAAGACCCTATGATGTATATTCATTGCCATATAGAAGAATTAGGAGATGAAGAAATTAAGAACATGTACAAGATTGTTATTTGTGATGATTCCGGTAATGTGAAACCTAAACACAAAATAATTGAAACCCTAGGATTCACATAAATTCTCTGCATTCTGGATTTCCCCAAGGAAGTTATTAGGATAGTATTGAGTAGGGTACATGGTGCATTCTTTTGGCTAGATTATGTTCACAAAATTACTAAGGAAGCTGTAAAAGCTGTAACAGGGTTACCCTCCACTGGTAACAGACCTGACAAGACAAAGAAGGGCTCAAATGACCTAGTAATGAACCTAATAGGTGCAACATCCGGCAAAAGGTCTTTAAGGGTGAATGATGTAACTGACATAAATGTGATATTCATTAGCATGATTCTAGGCTACAAAACAACACATGCAAACAAACTAAATTTAGTTTCCAGCTTATGCATAAAGAGTGCTCACAACATGATTAAGGATAATGTGAAAATTGATGTGTGTGAATGGTTGAAGGATGAATTGATTGACAATCTGGGAAAGATCAAGAAGGATAAGAAAGGGACATTTAGATTTAGCAACTTACTTGTTTGCTTAATGCTACATATAACCAAACAGGTGCCTAGTATAGGTAATACGAACCTTGGATTTGACATACCGGTAGGCAAACAATTATCTGACTTATTGAACAACATGGGTGAAAACAAAGAGAAGAATATTAATGAGTACTTTCAAGCATTAAAGGCTAGAATGAACGCTAGAGTCAGACTGTCACAAAAAATTGTAAATAAATATAAGGATGACATATGTTTTGTGATTAAGAAGGATGAGATCTAGATGGAGGCAGTTATCCCAAGAACAATTTGGGTTACTGAAATGGGTTATGAGACAGATGATCACATCATTGAAACATATGCAAAAGTCCTTCTGGAAGCACCCAAGGAACCTAAGGAAGAGGTATTTGGCAGTGCTGAAACCATTGAAAATCAAATTCAATCCAAGAAGAGGGTGAAAAAAGTAGAAGCAATAGTGAGGAGAGGATCAAGGCAGGCTAAGGCTATTAAAGAAGATGTACTTAAACAAACTGATATCACTAAAGATGAGTTACAAGCACAACAACCAGAAACTCACCTTTCACCGGTAGCAACTTCTTCGGAAAGTGACATGCCAGCTGCATTTAAAAGAGTTGTGAGGAAAAGACAACCTTCACTAGTATCTACACCTTCGCCTAGAAGAACCAAACAAAAACAACAGGCAGTAAGGCCCCCGGCTAAGAAGATAACTCCAAAGAAGAAAAAGTTAACATTGTGGTAGATAAGGACACAACCAGTAAGACAGATATGGCTAGTGAGCCATCGATAACTGATAACATAGATAACACTAAAGTAAAACCGATAGATAGTGCCATAGAACAATAGGCAAAACAACAAACAGAGCAACAAGCAGAGCAACAGGCTCCAGCATAGGAATAGGTTAATATAGAATTGGTGCCACTGGCAACTGCTGAGCAAAACAAACCATTGCTTAAGGAAATGGAAACACAGATTGACCTACCAGAGGTCACTGCAAACAAGGATATTGCTCCCACTAGCATAATTCAGAGTGTTGGCTCTTCAAATGCAGGATTTAAGACAACAAATGTAACTAAAGTTGTTTTAGACTCTATAAAGAAAATAACAGATTGTAGTTCATAGGCATATAAGGCTATAGATGACACAATTCCGATTTTGAAGATGATAGCTCCAAAATGTAATGTAGATAATAAGGATTCTTTGAGTCAACTTGACACTTTGTCTAAGTATATTATTGACAACACAATGACAGTTGAACAAATAAAGGACGCATTCAAAGAGAGGTTAGAAAAGGAAAAACAAAAATTCTTTGAGGAACAAATAAAGAAGTGTACAAGGCAGCTTGACACACTTCTACCGGAATTATGTAGCACATTAAAGGAATTCAAAACTTTGTATAGAGATACTTGTAAGACTAACTTTTTGACAGTTGATATAGACAATAAGATCAGCAAGATAAAGGAGGAAATAAATCAACTAGCTGACAATTTTATTAATTCATCTGATTCATTATCAGTTTTTGAGCAAAAGATAATAGGTTTTGAGGAAGAATTACTAAAGATAGAAAGAGAAAAGGAGAGAATAAAAAGTAAGGCTAAGGATCTGAAGTTAAGACTAAGTCCAAAAATGGACTACCTAGCATCCTTAAGGAAAGAAATATTTGATGCATTAGTACAAGGATAGAAAACACCGGCAGAGAAAATGCAACACCTCACCAGTACAGTTCAGAGGACAGAGGCCGCAATAAAAGACAGTAAAAAGTGCATTGAGAACTTGAATTTGGTTTTGACATATCTTTTTTAGATTGTAACCAACCAGTTACAAGGTTGAGATAGGAAACTACACTCTATTGACACTTTGACAACCTTTGCCATTGATGCCAAAGGGGGAGTAGTGGTATGAGAAAAATCCAATAACTTAGGGATCATCTGCTCAGGGGGAGCACACATTTTTGGTAACAATTTTTGGACTTCAATTTTTGGATACACTTCTGAATTTTTCTCATGAGTGTTGCCATCAATGCCAAAGGGGGAGATTGTTGGCAAATGAACACTCCAGTGAGACATTGTAGGTGATTGAAGGTTTTTTCATTGATGGCAACCTTACAATCCTATGACACTAGCAAGGCAATCCATCGACACTGGCAAAGTTAGATTCTACACAAGCACACAGACCATCGGCACTGGAAGTGAAAGGAAGCATACCGGCATAGAAACCGACAGAAATTTTGTTGTTAATATATTTTGTTTATTATTGTAAAATCATTGTAAGCTGACTTGGCAAGTTGTAAAATGACTCTTATATAAGAGAGTTCATTGTAGAACATTGTGAGAAGATAGATGTAATGAATGGAGGAATGTAATTAAGCAAAATAAGGTAGACCTATTATGCGAATTATAGGTTAAGGGTTTATGTATGAAGCATAGCTATAAACCGGTACTGCATCTAGCATAGTAGATGCTATTTTGAAGTAGTACAAGACATTGGAATTATATAATCCATTTTGTAAGTCAGTGAGACTTCCCATTTTGTAATTGAGCAGTGAGCTCTAGGCACTTGGCCTTCCTACATGTGCAAGCCCCTCTTGTAGCAGTAATATTCTCTTATTGGCTAGTAAGTGAATATTGTGGGTCAAAAATCTCACCGAGGTTTTTCCCACACTAGGTTTCCTCGTTAAAATATTGTGTTATGGTGTGTTTTCATGTGGTTGTTTTTATCTCTGTTTATTGCATTACTTTCTATTTACGAGTACACAGTTTTAATTTTCTCTACATGTTTTAAGTTAAGAAAATATTATTACTGGTTAGATACTGATTCACCCCTCCTCTCAATATCCGTGGGAATCCTTTTAGAATATTGATCATTGAAGTTTTTGTTGATGGTATCATTTTTGGAGGAGAAGAAAATCTATGCATGACATTTGCTGATGACATGAAGAATGAATTTGAAATGTTTATGATTGGTGAGATGAAATTTTTCTTAGGTTTGTAGATTGCTTTAACTGATAAAGGTATTTTCATTTGTGAAACTAAATATGTGAAAGAACTGCTAAAGAGATTTGGACTTGAAAACTCAAAACCAGTTGGAACCCCTATGATAATCGGTTGCAAATTGTCAAAGAATGATGAATCTCCTAGAGTGAACACATCTAGATACAAATCAATGATTGGTGGACTATTATACTTAACTTAGACTAGATCAGATATAATGAATGTTGTCTGCATTGCTTCTAGATTTGTATATATCCTTCACCCACCACACTAAAAGATGATGATTTCAGATTATGTGCCTATACAGACTCAGATTGGGCAAGAGATGTTGATGACTGAAAGAGCACTACAAGTGGTGCATTCTTTTTGGGAATAAATTAGTCTCATGGCTTAGCAAAAAACAATCACACACTTCATTATCAACTGCTGAAGCTGAATATGTAGCTACTGCAATAAATTATACTCAGATCTTATGGATGAAGAAAATGTTGAATGATATAAAGATAAGTAATGATGAGCCTATTGTTATTCACTCTGATAATACAACTGCTATTGATATGTCAAATAATTTAGTATTTCATTCCAAATAAAAACACATACCTATAAGATAGAATTTCTTGAAAGAAAAGGTTGAAGCAAAGGAAGTCAGATTGGTATATGTGCCCACTCAAGAATAGATTGCAGATATTCTAATGAAACCATTGCCTAAAGATACTTTTGAATATCTCAGAAATCTATTGGGGGTCACCACCCCTCTGGAAGAGACTTGATGACTTAGAGATGCATCAATTCAGTGAGCTTATCAAGATATCTTCTGATCTAGGTTGATGAGATGGTGCTACTACTCATAGGGAGTAGTTAGCTAATTGGTTCAACCCTTTATCATGGATGTCAAAGGGGGAGAGATGTCCATGTGAAAAACAGATAATCATATTCCAGTTTGGGGGAGATACTTTTTTTATTTCTTGGTGTTTGTTGGAATTCATTGGCACTTGGATGTTTTCACATTCAGTGTTGCCATCAATGCCAAAGGGGGAGATTGTTGTAATTATGCACAAATTTATTTTGTGTTGTCATTGATGTCAAGACTGCTCCAGTTTCTGACTTGCTCCGGTTGGACATGGTTTTGGCAGAAGTTATCAGAGATTCTGCTTGGGTATGTTCGGAATGTTGGATTCAGTTTTGGTAGGATATTCATGATGATTATGTGTATGTCATATTCAGTTGGTTTAGGATTTTGTGCTCTAGAAGCTATTGATTATGTTCTAGTTTGTTAGTTGTTGTTCTTGGTCTCCATTGATGATATTTGATGAAATGGTTAAGTGATTTTGATTCGGCTTCTAGAAATGGTTCTTATCATGCGAAAGGTGTTCTTGATCATGTCTCAATTGTTTGGTGGCTTGACATTGGCTAGCATGAAGATTTTGTTAGGAACCGGAAGGGCAATTGAGAGGGGGGGGGTGAATCAGTTGTCAATGAAAGTCAATCCAATTATAGCTTAATCAAACTTAATACTTAATACCAGTAAACCAAACTTAATACCGATTAACAAATGGGGTCTGCACATGGAGAAAGGCCAACTACCTAGAGCACATTGCTCGAATGGGAGTCTCAATGACTACAATAGGATTGTTAAATCCTAAAATAATGGACTTGTCAAAATAGTATCTCCAATGCTGGATTCAGTACTAGTTAAGCTCTGATAAAAACTTTCAAACCTTCCTTGAACCTTCTCTATGGTCTTCTCATATGATCTTCAATATTCACACATACCATGTTACAATACCATACCATAACCATATCCTATATTTATCTCATAAATGAGATCTTACATATATACAAAACCTAAGACCAAATGTGTAGGTCGGCTCACTAAGAATATTATAATTATTTCAATTACAAATAAGTCTTGATGTGATACAACATGTCGGTTTAATACAATTACAACAATATCCAATCAATAAATCATCTCCATAATGTGTCGTGCTGATCTGGAATAGATAATGCATACTGGTCCATAACCTAGACCAATCTACCGGTAACAA
The DNA here is from genome assembly GCF_030272615.1 of Cryptomeria japonica. Taxonomy (NCBI): domain Eukaryota; kingdom Viridiplantae; phylum Streptophyta; class Pinopsida; order Cupressales; family Cupressaceae; genus Cryptomeria; species Cryptomeria japonica. Next base: position 320,336,883 of record NC_081410.1, read on the forward strand.
CAAATATGTCAACCTGATTAGACCAATAACCAAAAAACCAAAACAAAGTATCCAAACCATATCTTTGACATAATCAAGTGATCTCCAAGTGATAACAAGTCATCATTAGTGCCAGTGAACCATATAACCTATCGGTGACCATATACCGATGATTATGCATAAGTCACTGACCTTGCTGGTGAACACAATGTGCTGGTTCAACAGTAAACCAATATAACCATAGTGCCGAAACAACAATATAGATCTCCAAAAGGATAAGTGTTGACATCAATGACAAAACTAATGAAACACATCCATAATACCAACAATCTCCCCCTTTGGCATTGATGGCAACACTAGATGGAAAAACATCTAAGTGCCAAAACAAAATGCCAAAAACCAAAAACCAACAATCTCCAGAATAGATCAATACCATAATACAAAGAGTATATATATCTCTCCCTCAATGAATAATATCTCTCCAAAGAATTTTTTTCCATAGATCTCTCTTCCCCTTTGACATCAAATTCCAAAGCAATTAAGAAGAAATACTAGAACATACAACCAACTACTCCCCTTGAGAAGTAGCTCTCCTCCATCAAAGAGAGAAAAATATTTCTCTGTTAGTTTCTGTCAATTTGATGCCAATCTTCAATCATCTAAGTCTCTATCAGTGAGGGTATTACCCCAAGCTGCTCTCTGAGATATTCAAAGGTTTCCTTAGGCAAAGGCTTTGTAAAGATATTTTCAATCTGTTCTTTAGTATTCACATAAACCAATCTTACTTCTTTTGCTTCAACATTCTCTTTTAAAAAATTATATTTGATAGAAACATGCTTAGTCTTAGAGTGAAATACCAAATTCTTTGATATATCAATTGCTACTGAATTATCACAATAAATGATTATAGGTTCTTTTTATTTTACCTTTATTTCCTTCAACATTTGCTTAATCCATAATACCTGAGTATAATTAGTTACTGCTACAACATATTCTGATTCTGTTGTTGATAATGATGTACAACTCTGCTTCTTGCTTATCCAAGAAATGAATCTGCTACCAAGAAAGAATGCACTACCAGTGGTACTCTTTCTGTCATCTACGTCTCTTGCCAAATTTGCATCGGTGTATGCACATAAATCAAAATTTTCATCTTTAGGGTACCATAAACCAAGATTTGTTGTGCCTTGCAGATACCGGAAAATCCTTTTTACTGTTGATTCATGATTTTCTTTAGGATTAATTTGAAATATTGAAACAATACATATTGCATTCATTATATCAGGTCTAGTTTGTGTCAAATACAGTAAACCTCCAATCATAGATTTGTATCTTGTCAGATTAATAAGAGTTTAATCATCCTTCAATGTCAATTTATCAATTGTAGTCATAGGAGTACTTACCGGTTTAGAGTTTTCCATACCAAATTTCTTCAGTAGTTCCTTTAAGTATTTTATTTGACATATGAATATACCTCTATCAGTTTGTGAAATCTGCAATCCTAAAAATAATTTTATCTCCCCAATCATAGACATTTCAAATTCTTCCTGCATCTTGTTAGCAAAGTCCTTACACAATCCATCTTCTCCTCCAAAAATGATATCATCAACAAAAACTTTAATAACCAAGATGTCATCATTAGTCACTTTGTAATATAAGCTATTGTCAACATTACCTTTAGTGTAACCAATCTTCAAAAGATATTTGTCCAATCTAGCATACCAAGCTCTAGGAGCTTGCTTCAATCCATACAAAGCTTTCCTTAATCTACAAACCATATCTTTATTATTTGTTAATGAAAATCCATCAGGTTGTTCAATGCAAGATTCCTCTTCAATATCACCATTCAGAAATGCACATTTTACATCCATCTAATATACTTTATAGTTCTTATGAGCTGCAAATGCAAGAAATAATCTAATTGCCTCAATTCTAGCTACCGGTGGAAAGGTTTCATTATAATCAATTACCTCATTCTATGAATATCCTTTACAAACTAATCTTGCTTTGTTCCTGATTAACTCACCATCTTTATTAAGTTTATTTCTAAATACCCATTTAGTTCCAATTACATTTTTGTCTTTAGGCCGAGGAACTAATGTCCATGTATTGTTCTTTTTAATTTGTTATAATTCATCTTCCATTGCTTTTATCCAATGTTCATCTTGACATGCTTCAATAATAGATGCTAGTTCAATTTGAGAAATTAACTATACCTCTTCATTTTCTAGTCTTCCTCTTGTCATAACACCTTGATACTTATTCCTAATTATCTGATTTTATGAGTGATTCAGTCTTCCATACTTGGGTTTATTCACATGCTTTTGTTCTTCAGTCACTGTGGAATTCTCTGATGATGCCGGTGTGACTCGATCCACATTCTGTACCGGTGCCCTCTATAATGGTTCATTTATGATAATCTCAACTATCAGTTCAAAATCTATAGACCTTGAATTTCCTCTAAAGTGTTCATCTATCATCACATTAACACTTTCAATGATCTTCTGCAATCTTTTATTAAAACATTTATATGCCTTGCTCTTAGATGAATAACCAAGAAATATTCCTGTAGACACCTAAAAATGGTCAACGCTTGCGGAGTCATACTTTAAAATTTGCGCATTGCCTTATTTTAGGTTTTTGTGTCGCATTAACATTTCTCCTATGTCACGCACTTGGTCTTTATCATTTGCGAGCACCAAGTCTTTCTTCTACATTCTTCATTCGTCTCGCTCTCAAATTTGGTCTTGTCAACAACACTATCCAGTCATGATTTTGATCGATCGCATCAATGTGCGTGCTCATTTGTCATCATTTTGGACATCGTCAATCCTAATTAGGGTTTTGTCCTCTATCAACCTTGTCATCATGCGATCAATTTGTCATCAATTCTTATCATTTTGTGATCGATTTGTCATCGATTGTTGTCATGTTCAATTTTGTCATCTTGTGATCGATTTGTCATCGATCGTGGTCATTTTCAACCTTGTCGTCTTGCAATCTATTTTGTCATCGATCCTTGTCCTCTTTTCAATCTTGTCATTTTGCAATTAATTTGCCATCGATCATTGTTTGTCTTAATTATGTCAATTTGGATCAATTAGTCATTGTTCCTCGTCAATTGGCACCTTTATCAATCAAATCATTTATTAGCATCGGCCTTTGTCAGTCAGAATCATGATCATAATTGAATCAACATCAATTATCTTTCATCACGACCTAATTGTCATCCTTGCATTGCTAATTCATCTTTTAGGGTTTCATGATTTAATCATTTAACCTTGTTTGTCATTTCTCTCTCTAGGATTATTAAATTATTTATTTATCCTAAATCTTCTCATCGCAATTAAATGCTCATTTAATTGGCTAATTATTCCTCTTTTTGTGAATTAATTAATAAATGACAAATTATTAATTAATTTACTTAATTCTTAATTCCTAATTTCTAATTCCTATTTTTCATCAATTTCTAATTCACATAATTCCCTCCTATTTTTCTCCTAATTTCATGGGAATGACATAGAAGTTTGTCATAATTTGTCATAATTGACAATCAATCAATTCTTGACATAGAAATTTGTCATAAATTGTTATGAATTATCAATCAATCAAATTTTGCATAGAAAGTGCATAATTTGTCATAAATTGTCATAATTGACATTTTTGATTTGCAATTTCTATATGAATTGAATCATGCTAATTTGATCTTTTTCTCCAATTTCTCTATAAATTGGATGAATTTCTTCAATCCCAACTAATGAGAATGAGAATAATCACTTTGTCGAATCAATCACGCTTTGAGTACTCTTGAGCAATCATCTTGTCTACTTGCTTTCATATCATAATCATGCACTAGTAGGTGAGATCCACAAACAAAAGGCTATTTGGAGAAGAAAGAAGAACAATGGAGCCGCATGAAGGAAGCATTCAGATCTACATTTGGTTTGCATAGTCTTTAGTTTTGAATGTTTCATTTTCATGTCTTTATTGAGTGTGTTTAGGATAGATCATTGCAATGAGCTTTTGTGATTGAGCTAAGATTAGTATTTTGATTTGCTTTGATGATTTCCAATTTCCTAGCTACATTAATTGGTGAACTTGATGTGAACTAACCCTCTAATCATGTCTTGAGTGGCTTTTGAGTTGATTTGCAGGCCAAAAACCCCAAAACAGGGTAATGCAGGGCTTTCTGGGGACTTCTGTGCCTGTGTGAGACAACCTGCACCTATGTCAAGCAACCTACACCTGTGTTAAAGACATTCTATGCCTATGTCATGCATTTTACGCCTGTGTTATGAATTTTGCGCCTGTGTAAAGTCCAAAAATAGAGGTAAAAAAAGCAATGTTTTACTTGAAAATTGTTTGTTTTGCTTTCTGTTTTCTGCTTTTTGGTTTTTGGTACTAATTCTCTATGCAGCACCTTGGCATACACATGGAAAAGACAAAAAATGAAACTGCTAACATGTTTTATGCAGATTCGATAGTCAAAGACTAAATATATCAAACTTCTGACTTGGGTTTTGTAGGTTGCATTGGATTACAACTAAACTTTATGTTTGCAATTAATATTTTAGGCACCTAGTATGATTTCTAAATAGGTTGGAATGAATGTGTGTTTTCTTTGATTGTTGAGCGTGACATTGGAGTAGGAGAGTATGCTCTCATCCTTCTTAGGGTGATCAGAAATCTAGATCTTTGATACCATGCTCATTGTTTTGATTGTGTGCCACCTTTAGAGGGCCTGCCTTCTTGACCATTTGCTTTTGCAAGCAAGTGACAATCGTGAGAAGGGAACGACCCAAAGTGAGTATGGCTAGAATACTTTGGCATTCTAACTCACTATAAATAAATACCTGATGATGAGCGAAAGCTTTGAAGGAAGGGTTACGTGGGAATTGCAGTTACTTGGGAAGTGATGACCCTTGAACTCTTTCTCATATCAACATCTAAGTAGGGCCTCATGGTCTAAATCATGCTTGCGCGACTACATTTGTTTGGTATCTTGGTGGGCTTAATGTCTCAATCATGCTTGCGTGACACTAAGGAGTAACACTTAATAGAAATCCTTACTAAACACCTTGTTTTTAGAGGCCAAAAAACCCTTCTAGTTGCTTGAGAAGGACAAGTTTGGATACTTGGAAGAGATACTAAGTTCGCCATGGGGAGATTTCCATGGGAACTAATGCTTGGCTACCTTGAGAAGTGAGTGCCATGGAGGGGAGCCTGTGGGGTCAAGCATCTATGTATTCTCCTTGAATCCCATAATGAGTCTACCTCTCAAGTACCTAATGTCCTTGCCTACCATAAGAAATGTGGGAATGAGCATGATTGTCTTGATTCTAAGTGGAATTATCTTGTCTTGTTTGCTTGTCAAAATTTGAATTGTATCTCATTTCAAAAACAAGACAAATTGATTCAAAACAAGGTTAAACCCGAGAACATTTCATCCAACAAAGTTCAAAACACCTCCAAACATGGTTGTCAAACATTGTTCAAAATCTTGTCTCAACATTCATGTCACTTAGATTTAGGTTCATCTTAGGTTTGCATTTTGCAAAGTCATTGTCAACTATCAAGGTTAAGTTTCATCTTAAGTCATACTCCTTTGCATGTCAATAAGGGTCATTCATTTGCATATGTCCTCTTGCATTAGAGTAATACCATTGTCATACATTTGCATTTGCATACCCTAGGTCTCTTCATTAAGCTTAGGTCATTATCATATCATATTAGGGTTAGTTGAATAGTAATTGTCCCTTTGCATATAGTGTCAAAGCTAGGTTTTGTCATACTTGAGTAATCCAAATCTTTGATAAACCTAAGTCATTGTTAGGAAGTCTAGACCTTATCAAAATTTTGTCCTTTTGTCATCAATATCATTTTTGTCAAACCTAGCTTAGTATCCAAGCATATAGGTGAGACATTGTCAATTTGTCCTTTTGTCACTTGGTCCTTTTGTCCTTTGAGGTCTAGACATCATTTCAATTTCCTAAGGGTCTCTTTTAGATTTGCATTCAAAAGTTTGTCAAAATCTCAACCAAAAACATAGGTTGCATTCTTGCCATAGATTGCATTTTCATCTATTTTAGTTTGCATTTAGTTGCATATCATACATTATCCTTGAAAAAAAAATTCCAAAAAAATATTGCATTGCATAGTGACATGTCTACTGAAACAAGGTTCCAAGCACCAATGATGCAACAAAGTTTGACATATCAACCGACAATGCAATCACAATTCTATCCAACCCAACAACAAAGCAACATTGATCAAACTTTTTATGACGAAACAAGTCTCCAAATACAAAAACTAGAGGAGAAACTAGCTCAAGAAAATGAGATTTTGGAACAAAGAGTGAAAAACATTGAGAAGAATAGATCACAAATGTCCAAAATGTTTCGGAAATTTCCAGGTCGAAATCCAAAGATTGAGCCAATTGATGTAAGATCTCTTCTTGAATGATAAGACATACCAGCTCTCCTCTCCCAAATAGAGATGATGAAACAATTTCAAGAAAAGAGACAACATCAATTTCAACATTATGTGCCTCCACAACAAGAACAAGAAGCTGTTTACTATCAATCAGATTTTCAACCATCACAACCAATTGTTCAACAGTTCGAACATTTCCAATAGACACAACCAATGGTCCAACATATACAACCAACACAACCAATGGTCCAATTTCAACAATATGTCCAACTAACTATACAATGTCCACAAATGGTTCAACCAATGGTGGAATATCAATGTCAACAACCACAACCAAACATTCAAAAACAAAGGTTGCAGCACACACCAACCCAAGTTTCAAACATGTCAGAACAATTGAACCAAGTCCAATATCAAAACATGACATCAAACCAAGACCAAATTTTTGCCAAACAAGTTCAAATTCCAGATACAACCATGTCAAAACCTCGAAAGAAAGGTGGCTTTATTGCAATGATCTTAAGGAAATTACCAAGTGAGTTCTTTGAGGAAGATCAAGATAATACACTTATGTCTAGCAATGCCTCATCCCCCAATAAACAAATTGACTCTCCAGTGGCATCTATCCCTACACCTTTAGAAGTTTCACAAGAACCTTCCATGTTGTCCTCATCAAACAATACACCCAAGGACGCAATTATCCAAGAGCTATCCATAATTGATTGCCAAGATAATCCAATTCATGATGCACATCCTTGTCATGTTTCAAAAATACTAGACCCAATGCCACCATGCACTTTATTACCATTACCTACCCCATTCGAAGTCCCTCTTCCTCATGTTCAAGCATCGATTCCTTGCCAGAATCCATCACAAATGTTCAAAGTGCATCCCCTTCATGCCAAAACATTGATCCCTTGTCAGAATCCTCCATGCATATCCAAAGTCCAACCCCATGTCAAGAAGATAATTTAGAGCATGAAGAAATGAGTCCTAAAGAAACTCAAGATCAAGATCTTGAAACCTTATCATCCCATCCAATTGTTGACCAGGACCCCATGTTCCCAGACACTCATGACGATTCCCCTATTCTTGTCCATCCTATCCAAAGTCCTATTGACACTCCATTCCCCAAGCAAGATCAAGATATTCCAGTCCATCCAATCCCAAACGATCCCCTTCCATTTCATGAAAAAAATGTCCTTTCAAATCCCATTGGCATTCCACTTCCTAAGAAAGATCAAGATATCCCTTCCATCCTTTCCGATGATCCCATTGAAAGTCAAGAGAAAAGCACCTTTAAAGAGGAATCCAATGATCTTCCTCCTTGTCAAGATCAAAGTATCCTTCCAAATTCATTTCCAACACAAGACCCTATTATTCCTTTAAATCCTCCACAAGATCTTTTTGTTCCTCCATCTCCTTGTCTTAATGCTCCATATACACTCCAAGATCGCATTTCTTTTGATGATCCCATTATTTTTCCCATTCCACCTCTTGAAGAGCCTATCATTGAACCATGTCCACTACACAATCCTAGTCCCCCTCATGATCCTAATCCCCTTCATGATTCTAATGTGTCAGTGCAAGATGTTCATGAACCCTCGACATGCATAATGGGTTCTTCCACTTTGGTCCAATCTGATCCACTTCAAGATCTCATTATTTCTCTCATATCATATCCACCTCATAATGGACTTGCATCTTCTTCCCAAAGAAAAGAGTATCCTACAAGTCAAGATATTCATAAAGGAAAAGGAGTAGACCTTCATGAGAAAGAATGCCTCCATATCAAAGAAGATCTTAAGGGTCATGTCTACACAACTCACTCTCAAGACGTTGGTATCGCTCCATCAAAATCAAAACATATCCCTTCCCCATCATACCTTCCATCCATCTTAGGTCCTTATATCCCTTTGTCCCCTATGCAAGGTCAGCAAAGGTACACATCCTTGAGTAGATTTCATCCATCCAAAAGAAGTCCATTTCATTCATATCCATCCATGCATTCCTTTCCCCCTCCAAGCAATTTGGATGCTAAGTATAAAAGTCATAAGTCTAGCAATCCACATGTATTCAAGGATCAACATGTCCAATATAATCGACATGTCAAAACAAAGAACAATATGATCTATAAAGAAAAAGAAATATACAAAAGGCCACAAAGGCCCATTGCTCAAAAACAAAATTTAAAATCTATATGGGTTCCTAAATCCCTTGTGCAAGCAATGCACTCCAAGGAACCACAAAAGCATGAAAAATCAAAAACCATGTGGATCCCTAAGCAGCTCCTTGAAGCACAAAAGCCTAAAGAAACATCCAACTTGGCATCCAAAGTTGCTATTCCTCCATCCAACCCTCTCAAATTTGTTCCTCCATCACCTTCTTCATCCATTTTGGGCCCTTATGTCCCAAAATCCCAAGCTATTCCTCCATCCAAATCTCACAATCTGAGATCCATTTTTCCTCCATCAATCCATCACCCCTCAAGGTGTGTGCCAATGTCGATCTTGCCTTCATTTCCATCCACTAAAGCCCAATTCTTCCAATACCCTACCTATTATCCAATGCATATTTTCCATCCTTCGATCCCTCTGATCCAATCCTTTGCATAAATCCTCGCCTTAGTTTCATCTTATTTTCCATGTCCTTATCCTACCAACGTCTTCGAGCATACTTTTAAAGGTCATGGTCCATTTTTTTCAAGGCTACTATCCAAACAAAAAGATGTTTGAGTCCTTCTTCCATCCCCTATCATGTGTCCATCTTCTATTGAAAAAGTCAAAATACAAAAAAAAAAAGGTGAAAAAAAGAAAAACAAAAAAATAAAGAAAAATAATTCGTCCACTGGTGAAAACCTGGCAAACAGGCGCCTTGGGCAAGTACCATGATGAAAACCTGGCAAACAGGCGCCTTGGGCAAGTACCATGATGAAAACCTGGCAAACAGGAATCATGTGTAATCTATGAACTTCTTGCACATCATACTTGGGGGCAAGTTTTATCCTATCATATCCTTTTGTCCTTCATTGTTCCATTATCCTATCGAACCCCTATCATTACCCTCCATTATCCTATTGTCCCTCATGTCTAGTTTCCCTTTCCACCTTTGATCTTGACAAGGCTGAGGATCGTCATGAGCAGCAAGAATCTTGTTTGCAGCTTTTAGTCCATCATAGCTTTTGGTTATTTATCCATTTGCTTATTACAACCTTTCATCCATATTCCCTATCTTATTGCAACTTTCTGCCACTATCCCTTAGCCAATCCTGACCTTCAATCCATGTGCCTTATCCATTCTTGGTCTTGTTTATCCTATCCATATCTTATCACTATCCATACACTCTTTTTCATTCCTTGATCTTGATCTGAAATAAAGACGCAAAAATTTAAACATAGTTTCAAAAACCTCTTGACATGTCCCTCATGCCATGTCACTGCTTTACATTGCCATATCTAGTCTCTTGTCCCATCACGCAATAGCCCTTGAAAATTGCATCTATATTGTCTCCATGATAAAAGGCCTTTGTCTTCCCTCTATCCACCATCATTTCAGAAAGCTTGTTTATTCACCTGTCATATTCCTTGCCTTGCTAGACATTGGGGGCAAAATCATAAAAACAAAAAAAATTGAAAAATGTCCTAAAATAATTCAAAAAAAATTGAAAAATGTCCTAAAATAATTCAAAAAAAATTGAAAAATGTTCTGAAATAATTCAAAAAAATTGAAAAATGTCCTGAAATAATTCAAAAAAAAAATTTGAAAAATGTCCTGAAATAATTCAAAAAAATTGAAAAATATCCTGAAATAAAAAAAAAATTGAAAAATGTCCTGAAATAAAAACAAAAAAATTGAAAAATGTCCTGAAATAAAAACAAAAAAATTGAAAAATGTCCTGAAATAAAAACAAAAACATTGAAAAATGTCCTGAAATAAAAACAAAAAAATTGAAAAATGTCCTGAAATAAAAATCCAAAAAAATCAAATACTATCTTGAAATAATCCCTAAAAAGTCAAATAAAGTCCTAAAAAAAAAAAATGAACACAAAAAAATTGTAAGAACTCAAAAAGCAAAACAAAAAAAATATCCCCTTTGTGCATCGACAGATCATTGAGCATCCCTCCAATGACACACAATCACACATTGTGCTTTAACTCAAATCATGCATTAACAGATGAACTTTTTCAATCAAACCAAGCATTCAAACTGATCAAAATTGTCATATCAATCAACATCAATATCATTTATCCTTGTCACTACTATCATGGGTCTTATATAGGGTGTGGTATACTCGAAACCAGACTATGTCCTGTCTTAGACGGGGTACCGCATGTCCTGACACTAGACAGCATGATCGTCCGATCAGCACTTTCAACTTTTGACAATGAAGATCAAGATGTTTGTTTGACTTGTTGGAATTAGCGAGTCTTATCATTTATTGATTTATTTTTGATCATGTTCCTATGTTGCTCGATGATGTCACTGAGTGATTTAGAGTGACCGGGATGGTTCATGGTCTCTTTCTTTTTTGTTGTGATTGCTGTTTGTCTACAATGTGTCTGTCTTTTGCAAAAAGGGTTGCATTTCAGCTCTGGCCTTCAATGCCACGATGCTACGCATCCATTTTGCTATATTAAAATAAAGGTTCTCACCTACAAAGTGCATTACTGAAAGCAAGTTTTTCTTCGTCTCTAACTGTCCTTTGTCTCATTTCTTCTTACTAACATTTCTTCCGTCAGTTCGGATAGTCAGTTCGGTCTAGTGCTCTGATTTTTTATTTTTCCATACACATATACTGCATCCTGCATCCATTTGGTTAGTACATTTGCATTCTATCAAGCATCACATCAAGCATTTTATCCATTTCATATTATAAATGCATCAAACACACATAAAAAAATACATCCATACATGTTCCATAATGGTACATAAATAGTGCATAAGTCTTCCATACATGGAAAATAACATCAGTCATAACACATTGCATCCCATCATATCGACGCATATCATATCATATATCAACATAATATCAGAGTACAAAATTGGACTGTCTGTCCTAAGTATGGCCCGTAGGCTGACCACAAAATGTCAAACTACATAAATGTCCACTGTCTGTCATAAGGAGCACATGCCTCTGTCACTGGGTGCTCCCTCTGTCCTCCTCATCCCTATCATGTCTCGCAAATGATGTCCCTCCTGGTCCTGGCTGTGGTGGTCTCATAGGTCCGCTCACCCCCATGCTGCTCAATGACCTCCGAGAGCGTGCCCTACTCTCTATCCTTGATCGTGCCCGATATGAAGCTGCTCTCTACTCTAGTGGAACGACACCCTCATATAGTGTCCTCCAATGGCGTATCTCCTCTCTGGTCTCTACCAGCATTTGTGCCATCTCACGTGCACTGGCATCCCTAATCGACCCAATGAACTCAGTGACTCTCTGTTCCTCTCGCTGTGCCTGAGCTATTGCTGTATCTCAAGCCACTGTGAGTCTGGCTATCTCCACCCGGAATTGATCCTGTTGTCTCTCTAATGTCGCAATGTGATCATGCTGACTCGCTATGGTAGCCCTGCACATCTCCATCTCCTCTATCCTAGCTGTCTCCGGCTCTATGGGTATATCCTGCAATGCCTCCTGCTCATCATCCCCATCCTCATCTCTATCCTCATCATCCCCATCCTCATCTCCATCCTCATCATCCCCCTTCTCATCTTCATCCTCGTCATCCCCTCATCCTCATCCTCACCCTCATCCTCCTCGTCCTCATCATCTCCCTCCTCCTCTCCTATGAGTGGGAAGTCCTCCTGCCTCCTAGGTACTGGAATGTCAAGATCTGTCAATGGCACTGGCCACCATCGTGCAAACCATCTCTCATACTCCTCTATCATCCCGGCGTCGACCACATCTAATCTCCAATCCCACTGTCTCTGCTGTAGCTGTGAGCAATCAGCATATGTTATGTGTGGCTGAATCATACTCCCTCACTGACTCGTCTTTCTATGAGATCGGGCAAAATGTGCAGTCCTCCTAGGTACATCCTGCCTCTCTCCAAACTATCGTCTGACTCTCTCTAGTAGGTACAACTCAATCACTCTCTGGTGATTCACTGGTCACCCAATTAGGTACCTCTCCTGTCTGCAATACGGTAACTCCTCACTGTCATTTGACCATCCCGGACAATCACAATATGGCCTCCATATGAACTCTCTCAATCTATCTAGCTCATGTCACCAATATAGTATGTATCCAAACGGACCCTGTCTTAGTGCTCCTCCATAGCAGTACACATATGGTCGGTGTGGTACTACCTATCTCTCTGTAATCAGTCGACATATGGCTATGTGCTTAAATGCCCATACCTGTAGCAATGTGACTCCACAGTTCAAAGTCTGCACTCCCTGATATGCTATCTGATGCAACTGAAAATATAGCATGGCCAGTACACATGGTCCCCATGCATACACCATACCCTCTGTCGCCATCCGCTCTAGCACTCTTCCCCATCCAATAGGGAATCCATGTCCTTGTCTATCTCCTACTAGTAGACATGCTATAACCACTGCTATCACCACATACCGTCAATCATACTCTGATGCCATGGTCTCCCAGCCAATCTCCCTCTCTATGTTATCCAGATCATCTGCGTCGCACTCAAATAATCTGCACAATGTGTCTCTCCCTATCACTAGGCCATACTCTATCATCTCTCCATGAATCGAAATGCGGAGGATATGCCATACATCCTCCAGTGTCACAGTCGCCTCTCCAGTCGCCAGATGGAAGGAGGAGGTCTCCGAATGCCATCGCTCTGCCAATGCGGTAAGCAGTCCTGTGTTTGCCCTAATCTCAGGCATGAACATGATATAGTATATCCCTAGTCTTGCTAATGTATCTTTGTCCGTGCTCCTGAGTCTATGTCGTAGCATGAAGCAGTCCGGTTGGTTCTCTCGTGTGATCAACGAATACTGTCGACTCTGCATCACAATTGGGGCATATTTTGTCAATTTTAGGGTTTGCTCCTATGGGTTGCATTTCCTCATTTCATCCACAAATTAGGGTGTTTTTCATCTAATCTGACCTATCCTACCCTTATCCCCCCTTTCTGGATCATTTGCATGTCGTTTTGGACCAAAATTACGGTTTCCATTGCACAATTGCGCTTGTGTTATGAGTCCTGCGCCTGTGTCATGTAACCTGCACCTGTGTCTCCCTACACAAGCGCAGAAGACATCACACAAGCATAGGATTCGCCCTACACAAGCGCAGAAGTCAGTTTCTGCATTCCATGTGGGCCTTGCAATGTCCCACAAGCAAGTCAAATTCATAAAATTGAAAATATGGGTTTTTGAGATACATACCGCTGCTCCCACATCATCCGGTCATCTTTAAGTACATACACGTTCTCTGAGGTGATTCGCCATTGGAATGTTCACCATCTCTCTGCAGGTGTCCTTGTCTAGAGCAACAAATTGTCCTCTTTGGCTAGTGCAAATGAGCAATTTTCACTCTCTTGGTCCCATTTATAGATCTTTGTCAGTGCATAGATGGATGTGCACCCTCTCCATCTTCTATTGGTCGTGGTCTTTTGCATCATCAATTGCTTGTCCTTCATGCATGCGATCTCTGATTCTCAGTCTGTTTGATCCTATCATTTTTATCGATCAATTGGCCTCTTTTCTGCATGTTTCTGGCCAATTCCTCGAGGGGGCATGCATATGTCATTATTATTGTCTGGGGCATTTTCATTATTGTTCTTTGAAACAACACTTAAAATCGCATTGTCTCAAAGAGGGGCAAAATGTAGACAACTAAAAATGGTCAACGCTTGCGGAGTCATACTTTAACATTTGCACATTGCCTTATTTTAGGTTTTTGCATCGCATTAACATTTCTCCTATGTCATGCACTTGGTCTTTATCATTTGCGAGAATCGAGTCTTTCTTCTACATTCTTCATTTGTCTCGCTCTCAAATTTGGTCTTGTCGACAACACTATCCAGTCATGATTTTGATCGATCGCATCAATGTGCGTGCTCATTTGTCATCATTTTGGACATCGTCAATCCTAATTAGGGTTTTGTCCTCTATCAACCTTGTCATCATGCGATCAATTTGTCATCAATTCTTATCATTTTGCAATCGATTTGTCATCGATCATTGTCATGTTCAATCTTGTCATCTTGCGATCGATTTGTCATCGATCGTGGTCAATTTCAACCTTGTCGTCTTGCAATCTATTTTGTCATCGATCCTTGTCCTCTTTTCAATCTTGTCATTTTGCGATTAATTTCCCATCGATCATTGTTTGTCTTAATTATGTCAATTTGGATCAATTAGTCATTGTTCCTCGTCAATTGGTGCCTTTATCAATCAAATCATTTATTAGCATCGGCCTTTGTCAGTCAGAATCATGATCATAATCGAATCAACATCAATTATCTTTCATCACGACCTAATTGTCATCCTTGCATTGCTAATTCATCTTTTAGGGTTTCATGATTTAATCATTTAACCTTGTTTGTCATTTCTCTCTCTAGGATTAATAAATTATTTATTTATCCTAAGTCTTCTCATCGCAATTAAATGTTGATTTAATTGGCTAATTATTCCTCTTTTTGTGAATTAATTAATAAATGACAAATTATTAATTAATTTACTTAATTCTTAATTCCTAATTTCTAATTCCTATTTTTCATCAATTTCTAATTCACATAATTCCCTCCTATTTTTCTCCTAATTTCATGGGAATGACATAGAAGTTTGTCATAATTTGTCATAATTGACAATCAATCAATTCTTGACATAGAAATTTGTCATAAATTGTCATGAATTATCAATCAATCAAATTTTGCATAGAAAGTGCATAATTTGTCATAAATTGTCATAATTGACATTTTTGATTTGCAATTTCTATATGAATTGAATCATGCTAATTTGATCTTTTTCTCCAATTTCTCTATAAATTGGATGAATTTCTTCAATCCCAACTAATGAGAATGAGAATAATCACTTTGTCGAATCAATCACGCTTCGAGTACTCTTGAGCAATAATCTTGTCTACTTGCTTTCATATCATAATCATGCACTAGTAGGTGAGATCCACAAACAAAAGGCTATTTGGAGAAGAAAGAAGAACAATGGAGCCACATGAAGGAAGCATTCAGATCTACATTTGGTTTGCATAGTCTTTAGTTTTGAATGTTTCATTTTCATGTCTTTATTGAGTGTGTTTAGGATAGATCATTGCAATGAGCTTTTGTGATTGAGCTAAGATTAGTATTTTGATTTGCTTTGATGATTTCCAATTTCCTATGCTACAATTCCTTCATCACTTCTAGGATCAAATTTACCAACATACTCATCTCTCCTAATATAGCATTTTATTCCAAATATTCTGAAGTATTTAAGAGTAGGAGTATTATCAAACCATAGTTCATAAGGGGTCTTAACGATTTAAACTTTGATTTGAACTCTGTTGAAAGTGTAAACTGTTGTATTCACTACTTCTCTCCAATACACATGAGGTAGATTTTCTTCCAATATCATGCTTCTAGCTGCTTCTAGAATAGTTCTATTCTTCCTTTCCACAATTCTATTCTACTAAGGTGTCCGGGGTGCTGATAGTTGTCTTTTGATTCCATTCACTTCACAAAATGTATTAAATTCCTTAGATGTAAATTCTCCCCCTTGATCAGATCTCAAACATTTGATTTTCTTATCGGTTTCATTCTCTACCATTGCCTTGTATAACTTGAATTTTCCAAAAGCTTCTAATTTCTCCCTGAGAAAAGTAACCCAACGCATTCTAGAATAATCATCAATAATTAGCACAAAATATCTATCTCCCTATATACTTCTTGTTCTTGTCAGACCACACAAGTCAGTATGAATTAAATCAAGAACATTATTGGTTTCTCAGAAACACTCTTAAAGGTTGTTCTAACTTTCTTTCCCATTTGACATTCCTTACATACCAGATTATGAGGTTTCACAATCTTAGGTAAATCCCTTACTGCCTTAGTTGAACTGATCTTTACTATGCAATCAAAATTCACATGACAAAGTCTCTTATGCCATAACCAACTTTCATCAATATGTGTAATCAAACATGTCTTATCACTATTATTCAAATGAAAGATATTACCTTTAGTCTGATTACCGGTTGCAATCTCCAATCCAGTTATGTTCATGATTTTACATTTTCCATTCTTGAATTATAACTGAAATCCCTTTTCAACTAATTGATCAACACTCAAAAGAATATGTTTCAAACCTTCAACATAATAAATGTTGGCAGTATTGTGCTTACCATCCAAAGATATAGTGCCTTTTCCTTTGATTAAACAAGCTTTATCATCACCAAATCTTACTAGACCTCCATTATATTCCTAAAAAGATAAGAATTTACTCTTATCACCAGTCATATGATGTGAACATCCACTATCAATGATCCATTCATCTTTTTCCTCAATTTTAGCTGTCAGGGCCTTCTCTATCGGTGGGATAGTAGGTGTTAGTTGATCTTCTTTTATTGCAACAAATAACCATCCATTGTCTGTCGGTTCTTCATCAGAATCATCTATAACTCCTTCATCAACATAGTAATATGATTTATCTTTGTTCTTCTTAAATCTGTATCTCTGATATTTAGGGTTAGGCTTATATGATCTTTTAGCTTCCTCTCTCAATCTGACCAACTTTGTTACAATTAAAACATTTAAATGATGCTTTACCTTCATACTTACTTCCAACTGGACCTTTAGGAATTTTCCTTGCAAATAGTGCTTCAAGTTCTTCCAATTCTTCATTTTACCTCTTGATATCTTCAAGTTATTTTGAATAAAGTGAATTCCAATCAGATTTGTCAGATGATGATGATGATGCTATAGATGATGATGCTCTGAAGGCTAAATTTGTCTTAACTATAGCAACATGACCAAATTCCTTAAGCTCAAATGCTGAAAGTTTTCCAACCAAGATATCTCTAGATACTATTGTATTAGGCATTGTTCTCAACTCATTAATAGAAGTTACTTTCATTTTGTATGCAGATGGAAAATCTCTTAAAACTTTAGAAACAATTTCATCTTCACTTAAGGATCCTCCACAACATTGTATTCCTAAGACAATTTCATTAAGTCTTTCCATAAAATTATAAATTCTTTCATCTTCTTCCATTTTCAAATTTTCATACCTGACTCGGTAACATTCCAGTTTTGCAATTTTGACAGTGATACCTCCTTCATTCAATGTCTCTAATTTATCCCAAATAGCTTTAGCAGTAGATCAGTTTGATAATCCCATAATTTGGTGACCTGATAATGCGCTCGAAAGTGCTTCTCTTACTTTGCAATCATTTTCTTGATCTTTACCCAAAGTTGGTGGATTAGGTTGATTCGGAGTAGGACCAACATAGCCATTCTTTGTAACTTCCCATATGTCTCTTCCAATGCAATTTAGATGTGTCTCCATTCTGATATTTCATACACCATAGTTAGTTCCATCAAGTTTAGGACCGTCCTTCCTGAAAATGTTTGTTGCCATAGGATCTCCTCAAGCTGTTAGGCTTCTGCAAAAAGAGGACTTAGCTCTGATACCAATTGTTATGAACCAGAAGGGCAATTGAGAGAGGGGGGTGAATTAGTTGTCAATGAAATTCAACCTAATTATAACTTAATCAAACTTAATACTTAATACCGGTAAACCAAACTTAATGCCGGTTAATAGATTAGTAGTTAATATCAATATCGGTGAAACTTAATGCATGAAATAGAAGGAGAAACATCATCCACAACACATAACACAAATATTTTGATGTGGAAATCTTGTAAGGGGAAAAACCACCTTGGGAAACCTTACCCACAATCAGATGATATTACTATAGATAGTATGTGTATACAAATGGGGTCTGCACATGCATAAAGGCCAACCGCCTAGAGCACTCTGCTCAAATGGGAGTCATAATGACTATAGTAGGATGGTTAAATCCTAGAATAATGTATCGCTCAAAATATCATCTCCAATGTTGGATTCAGTGCCGGTTAAGCTCTGATAAATACCTTCAAACCTTCCTTGAACCTTCTCTATGATCTGCTCATATGATCTTCAATATTCAAACATACCATGTTACAATACCATACCATAACCATATCCTATATTTATCTCATAAATGAGATCTTACATATATACAAAACCTAAGACCAAAAGTGTAGGTTGGATCACTAAGAATATTACAATTAAATCAATTACAAATAAGTCTTGATGTGATACAACATGTCGGTTCAATACAATTACAACAATATCAAATCAATAAACCATCTCCATAACTTGTCATGCTGATCTGGAATAGATAACACATACCAGTCCATAACCTAGACCAATCTACTGGTAACAACAAATATATCAACCTAATTAGACCAATAACCAAAACACCAAAACCAAGTATCCAAACCATGCCTTCGACATGATCAAGTGATCTCCAGATGATAACAAGTCATCATTAGTGTCGGTGAACCATATAACCTGTCGGTGAGCATATACCAATGACTATGCATAAGTCACTGACCTTGCCGATGAACAGAATGTGTCGGTTCAACAGTAAACTAATATAACCATAATGCCAAAACAACAATGTAGATTTCTAGAAGGATAAGTGTTGACATCAATGACAAAAATAATGCAACACATCCATAATACCCATAGATTTGGTGATCCTATTTGGGTCCGATTGGATATTTTGTGTTATTGACACTGAGGGTTTTTCCCAGTTGGTGTAATGTGTTGTGATTCATCTTGTAGAGATTTCTGGTGGAAGTAATTGTTTGGGAATTTTAATTAGGTCCATTCTATATAATGTAAATCATAATATTGGTCCCGTGGTCGATCTGTGTATTGTGTGATGTAATTTTTGTAATTATGATTTGAGGGTTGAGGGTTTAGCTGACCTTGTTCTCAAGGTTGATGATTTGTATATATAGGTGATATGTTTATTTAATTTGGGTATCGATATTTTTTCTGCATTATTAGACAAAGGTAAATGTGTGAACAAGGATATATCATTCAGCAAAGTGTTGTGGAGAGTTTGGTTTTGCAGGGCAAACATCTATACTTAACCAGAACTGTAACCAAGTATTAGAGATGCTATTTTCATAGTTCATTTCCTCTAGATTGTAGTCTGTTGATTATGTAAGTCAATGAGACTTCCCTTTTGTGTTGAGGAGTGTCCTCTAGGATGTTGGCCTGATTGCAAGTGTAATCCCCATTGTAATATTTTCACATACTGCTGCAAAAGTATTATCTGATTGTGGGTAGGGTTTCCCATTGTGTTTTTTCCCTTGACCGGGTTTTCCACATCAAAATATTGGTGTTGTGTGTTGTGTATTTTGTTTCTTTATCTCTCACTATGTTGTTCTCATTTTGCTCCTGTAGAAGGTGTATAATCTACATTAATTGTTTAACCCATGGAAAACTAATTCACCCCCCTTCTCAATTTTCCTTTGGTTCATTTTAACAAGTTTAAGTTACATGTTGTTCATAGGATCAGGGAGTGGAGCTCCCTCCATTTTTGTCAAATTATAGGGGTCATTTCCAAGGACCCTTCTTGTCACAAAAGGACCCAACCAGTTAGGCTGAAATTTTCTTGGTTTATTCCATTCTGCTAGGTTCCTTTGGTTATCTTTAGGAACTATATCCCCTACCTCAAAGAATCATGGTATTACTCTTTTTTTATAGCTTTGTTTCAATCGGTTTTGGTAAAATTGCAAGCGATTCAAAAAATTGTTTTTTCATCTAATAGTTTTAACTCTTGCAAACATGTGACTCTATAGGCCTCCTTTGATATGATTTTCTTCAAGGAGACTCTTAGTGATGGCAATTCTACCTTAATGGGAAAAATATCTTTTGAACCATAAACCAAGGAGTAGGGTGTATCACCTATAGTTGTGCATACACACGTCTGATAAACCCAGAGTGTAGGATTTAGCTAAATATGCCAATCTCGTCCTGCTTCATTGATAACCTTCTTTAAGATTTTTAAGATAATTTTAATAGTTGCCTCTACTTGACTATTGCTTTGGGGATAATAAGGTGTTGCAAAATGTTGTTGGATGTGGAACTAATTGCAAAGTTCACTCACTTCTTAGTTTTTGAATGGTCACTTATTATCTGTAACGATGTAGATGGGGACTCCATATCTACAGATGATATGATTCAAAATGAATTTTGCTATTTGTTTTCCTTTAGTATAAGCTTGAGGGATTTCCTCTACCCATTTAGTAAAATATTCAGTAGTTGTGAGTATGAACTTGTATCCATTAGAAGAGGTAGGGTTTATCTTCCCCACAAGATCTAGTCCCCATTGTGAGAATAGTTCCATGGTGATGTAATGTTGGAATAAATGAACACTAAGAGGGAGGTGAATTAGTATTCTACAATTTTCAAATTTATTAAACTCATTCTTAAACAATCAAATGCATAATAAATAAAGTAAAATGAAGAAACTCAAAGAAAACAACCAAACAACCCTAACATTGGAATTTTTATGTGAAAACCCAGAAAGGTAAAAACCATGGTGGGATTTGAACCCACAATATTATTATACTATGGTCAGAAGTATTATAATATTACATAAAGTGAAACACACTTACATTCAGGCACACTACCTAGAGCTCATTTCTCTATTACAATGAAGGGTAACAACTTCGACGGACTCACTTTCCTACAAGTGAAATAAAAGAGAGATTACAATGTCTGAACTGTAATGTAGCATCTACACATGCCAAAGATTAGTTCTAGTTAAGCACAATATGACTATCTGATAGCACTCTATCTTTCTACCCTGTTCAGTTGCACGGTATTTATATCAAAGCACCAAATCTGCATTCTGATGCTCTTCACACTTCATACTTCATTATTCACACATTACACATTCAACAACACACAAAATGCATATGCTGACCCAAAATAGATGATGACAAGCTTCACACATAATGGAACAATTACCTCTAACACAACACCAATCATCGAAAACAACTCAAGCATTCTAGATCACATGATACCCAGTTGATCAATACATTAGCTCTATTTTTCCGGAATCACTAGATACCAGACCTTGAATCTTGCACTAGAATCGACACTAAAGGCTGGAATTGCAAAGTAAGCTACCTCAATCATCCAATCAACTACTCCAATCACTACAACCAAAACTATATGATTAGAAATGAGTTGTTCTTAATGAATTTGCATACTATGCCCACATTCTACCAGTAACTGAGTTCCCCCTTCCAAACTCATTCCTTAAGACAATATGACTTCTAGTAGAACAAATCTACATGAACTAGATAGGATAACTAGACCGAGTTACCATCAATGACAACCCCTAAGAAATCTCCATGTATCAAACATTATTGGAACAATGTCTCTTGCCAACAATCTCTCCATTTGGCATTAATGGCAACACTGTGAAAAATGACAAGTGAACAAAACTCCAAAACTACAATCAATCCAAAAAAAATGTGCATACTCAACTTTCCCCCCCTGAGAATATACACCATTTTCCATTGCTCTCTTCCCCTTTGACATCAATGGAAAATATAGGAATCTGCCAAAACTTATGTACAAAATAATATATACAGTGATTTACATGAATTTCAATTTATTAGCATAGGTTATCTTTAAGGACTTTAGATACTTATTCCATCTTCTTAGAAAATAATCCAAAACATTAATCAAACCACAAAACATCTAAGCTTGCAATTCTATGCCTCTAAGATCTGAGGGTACCGGTATACCCAGAGCACTTACTACATCTTGTTGGCTACCAAGAAAAGTGTCTAATTGAGGAGTGATAAGACTCCTCAATTCACCCACTCTGCTTATTATCTTCTCCTTATCTATATTCAAGCTCTTGATTTTATCAGTTAAATCTATGATCTGAGATTCAAGAGTACTGGAAAAAATTGAATGAGTGACAAAATATTGTGAAATGCCAGCCAACTACCTTTCACATTTCTTAATCTTTTTGTCAACATCTAGGGTAAACTTTGGCAAAATAAGACATGACTTGAAAATCTGACTGCCTTCATCTAAAGCATCTTCAATACTCTTCACAATAGTCTTCAAACTGACCTTATTACCTTCAACCACATTCAAATTTAATTTCATTCTCATTTTATTAAATCTTTTCAAAACTGCTTCATCTACCACTTTTGTGAGGCCCTACCCCGAGCCATCATAGCATTTTAGTTATTTTCATGTTGGACCTATTATTGATACTATATTTTGATGCATTATGGACATAGATTTTATATGATCCAGTGTTTGGATAACATTGATATGATTATGTCATTTACTTTTATTTGCAGTACTTTATTTTGATGCTTGGAATTATGGATGCATGGTCTATAAATGATTTAATTCCATGATTATGATGATGATGTCATTTAGTAGATTATTTTATGTGGATGTTATCAAATAATTGGATACTTGATTTTTATAATTGAAATTGTATGTGATGTCTGAATTGTATTCTTTTTTGATAATATTATATGTGATTTTTGGAATTACTAATGTGCAAGTGAGATTTGTAGGAAAATTATTCCATGTGACCATGGAAACTATTTAGAGAACCAAGCCTAGACCTATGTGCATTTGTGAAGCCAAGGGTTGTCTATTTGGAGAGACAACACCTCATTTGTAAATGTTATGCTTGGGTGTGTGTTTAATTTATAAATTTCAAAAAAAGGGACATTTGCCATGTGTATTTTAGTGATGTGTAAATATTTTTGTGGTGTCACTTGACACATGTGTTGTAAGATGATTTTGAAATGACATGTCTCTTTGGAGGAAATTTATTTTACCAATGCATATTTTTTCAATTATTCTAGTATGGTCCCAAGAAAGTCTTGGATAGGGGGCCATTAGAAAGGTAAACTTAGGGTTGACCTGTAGGTAAACTTTGGGTGAATTTCTAGGGGGTCAAACTAACTCCTAGGGTCAAGTTAGGGGCATTTTTAGTGGGCCATATGATGTACCTATGGATGAAGGTCAAATTTAGCCATGCGTCCACTCCCTAGGGCCTATTTAGCCTCCCCAAAAATTGAGTTTCCCAAGTTGGCCGAATTTCAACTCTAGAGGAGACTTCCTAGGTTAGATAACCCTCTTCATGAGTGACATTGATCTTCCCCATTCCTTTTAACTTTTTTGAGGTGTCTTGGCTAGAGAGTTTGTAAGGTATTGGGGAGACCAACCAATGAACATCCTTCACCTTTCCCAAGTGGGTTGGAAAGAGTGATGGGTGTCTTCATAGGGAATAGTTTTGGAGGAAGAAGTTTGATCACCCACTCTCCATTTTGGAGACTTATATTTTTGAGCAATTTTTGTAAGTTTTTTTGGGAGATTTTGGCTAAGTCTTGAGGGGAAAAAATATAGTGGATTTGGGCAGCTCTCCTACAAGATTCATCATCCCTTTTGGCAGATTTAAGGTTGGTTGTTTTCTAGCTCATGTATATTATTGTAATGTTGAAAAGATTGCTTGTTATAGATTATTTTCATTGTTGATATCTTAGTGTGTTGGAAAGATGTTGATTTCTTCCCTATGTGTTCTTTTCCTTTGTTATTGTATTTTTTTTGTTGAGTTTTGTTTTGGGAGTTTTCAAGGCCAAACTTACCCTTGGGAGGGAAGAGTGGCCTTGGGGTGAAGGGTTGTTTGACAGCCTATGAGTGTAGAGGCTCTCTTTGGAAGGGAGTGATTTACAAGGGGTTATGGGACCCTTGCTGCATAGTATATTTGTTTATGAAATGGGGGTCATAAGGGGAGTTTGTTGGCTTGTATGCCTTGGGGGGCATAAGGAATTATAGGGACAAGTTTGGAACTTGTGGATGTGTTTATTTGTAGCCTTGCTATGGCATTAAGCTCTCTACTTGCAGAATTCTCCCCTAGGTATATGGTCCACCTTCACCCTACTTGAAAAGTCACACAAGTGACATTGTTTAACCTTGGGATGAGAGTGTTAATGTTGTTATGATTTTTCTACTTGTATGTGTTTTGAATGTGTGTTTCCTATCTAGCCTTGGTTCTCCTAGCTTGGGGTTGGCTTCTTGTAAGCCTAGGTTGGGAGGTGAGCCTCCAAGGTCACAACCTGAAAGCTTTCTATTGTAGGTTTTCTTGAGAAAAGAATTGGAAGGGAAGCTGAAATAGTCCTATTGTTTATTGTATTTTAGTTGCAAAAAAGGAGAAGAACTTCTTATTGTATTTAGTTGCAGAAAATAAAATGTAACTATTAGAATAGTTTTACCATGTAATAAAGACGTATTTTACATTTGAAGTATTTATAATTTTGCAAAAAGAAGAATTTGAGTTATTTCATTAATTCTGTTTATTGCTTGTGAAGGATAAAAATAAACTTGCTTTCTGTTTTTATTTAAATAGTAAAATGAAAACTTGTTAAAAAGGGAAAAATAGATGTAGCTTTAAGTTGTTTCATTTTGCTTTCATGTTATTCCCTAAGAAAAAAAAAGAAAGAAATGAAATCATCTAAATGTTAGTAGTGCAATTTTATTAAAAGAAAAATATTTATTTCTGTCTATAGTTAAACACAAAAAATTATTATGCAACTTAGAAATGGTATTTAATCTTGCAATGCTTCTTGTTGTTAATAAACAAATGGATTTTAGAAGAGATAAAGTGCAGCTGTAAACAAAATCATTTATGCTATATTTACTATTCTGTAAATACATTTATTGTTGTTAAATATTTTTTCTTTAAATCTGGAAAAAGCATGTGAAGTGGAAAATAGTCTAATCTAGATATTTTTATTTCATATCAAAAGAAAACTGCATGTTAATGAATGAAAATAAAAAAAATTACTTCTATTTTGTTATTTGAAATAAAAAAAGTTAACTCTCTGTTATTTTTACTCTATTCTATTATTTAACAATAACCTACCATAATGCTTTGGAAGAAACAAATATAGTCATAAGAAAAAATATATATATAATTGTATTTTAAAGTTTATGCCTAATGTTCTAATCTAAACATTAAAACCTGTTTTAATAAAAATGCACATGTTCATATATATATATATATATATATATATAATTATTTTGATATATTATATTCTGGAAATGAAATATGTGAAAATTTATGTTCTGGTTTATTTCATATATCTGCATGTTCACACAGTCACACACACACACATATATATTTATATGGGCACTTTTATATATATTTTTTAAACTTAAAATAAAAGAAAAAAATAAATAAAAATGAATTAAAAATAGAGGGTTGTATGTTGCCGTGAACTCCCTGTGGGTGTGTCCATGGGGGGCTTGGACTGCATTGTGGGCCGCAACCCACAGGGGTGGTCTTGATCGCCACTATGGGCCGCGGCCCAAAGGGGGGCCTGTGACGGCCACTATGGGCTGCAACCCATAGTGGTGGTCTCGGCCGCCACTACAAGCCGCGTCCCACGGGGGCGCCCACAGCCACTACTGTGGGCCACAACCCATAGTGGTGGTCTTAGCCGCCACTGTGGGTAGCCACCCGTAGTGACCATCGCCTCCCTCTTGCGAACTGGGACCCTTTTAAACCCTTTGTCGCCCCAATGAAACCTCGGCCTCCCTGGTAAATATGGCCCCATGGTTAAACACTCGGCCCCCTTCTTTGCTTGACTGCCATGGCCGCCACCTGCACACACACACACAAAAAAAAAAGAGAGATAAACAAGCAACCCTAACCCAATTTTGGGTTAGGGTTAGCTTGAAAAGAAGGAAATGAAAAGAATAGGGTTAGTGTATTAAGAAGAATAAATAAACCCTAGCTAGGGTTTGTAATAAAATAATAATATAATAAAATGAGGGGAGAATTCTTTTTAAAATTTGAAAAAGAATTTCCCCCCATTTATCTATAGTCAATATATAGGATTAATTAACCCCTAATATTGACTAGGGTAAAATTGGTTCTTAATGTAGACTTTTGAGGGATTATAATTGAAATTGGGGATTAATTTTTATATAGCAATATTATTCTCATAATTGATTAAATTTTATTAACAAGGCTTATTAATGATAATTTTATATAGTTAGTTTTGATATTTAATTAAATATGGATGTTTGCGTTAAAATTCCTTTGGGGGAATTTATTACTAGAATTTATTAAATGTATAATGTAAAATTTTAGCCTATGAGGTCATTGTTGGCTGAATATTTAATAGTTGAAATTTAAATGTCTAAGGGGACTTAAAATTTGACTTTAGTATAAAATAAATTTATTTGGCAAATATTATAATTGATTTGGTTAACTTTATTAGTTATATTTAAAAGTATAATCGCGTACGCTCAATTAATTATTTTTAATATGAGTTAACATTATTTTTTATTTAGTCTTGAGTATTTTAAATGTTATTCAGATAACTAATATCTCTCGATTCTTGTTGGAGAATTTTAATTAGGGAAAATTAATTAATTAAATTAAATTAATTAATTAAGTTGTGATGACCCTTTTTGGGAATAATTAGTCTACTCTAAAGCTTAACGCTATAATGACAGGGTTGAATTAAATCAACTTAGTAAACCATTCTATTTAACCAAGAGTTAACCCTTAGTTAGGACAAAACTTATTTATTCCATTTTAAATGTAGATTATTTAATGTATTTATGTTGTTTTAAAAAAAAATGTTGTTTCATTTTTGCCCAAAAAGTTTGGGCATGACATTTTGGTATCAGAGCGAGGTTTCCAACACTAGGAACCTTTCTCCATTACATTTTGCTTTTAATATTATTTTCTTTAAGAATTGTTATTAATTTTATTTATTTACTTTATTTTATTTTATTGATCATTAAGGATGCCGCCAGCTACGCGACAATATCGTAAGTGCGATAGGGGTCCTAGACGTGCTCGCATGGCATGCGAGGACATTGTGCAGGATGAGCTAGATCCAGAAGGGGATCGGGAAGCTCCTCCCAAACAACTGATTGACACCAATAGAGAGATTCTGGTTGCACTCCAGAACCTGATAGGCATAGTTCAGGATAGACTCCCAGCAGTAGATCGTCAGGCAGAGCACCAAAATTTTGGGAGTCATAGATCTGCAGCAAGGGAGTGGATTAGGAGTCCACCTCCTAACCGTATAGAGGCCCAGGCTGAGTATGACCCTGAGTCAGTCCATCTATCTGAGGCACCTCCAATAGTGGCACCAGTTATTTTTGAGAGAGTACCTCGTGATCCTGGGGATCAGATCAAAGAGATTCTACATCTTTAGCCACCATCATTTACAAGATCTACTGATGGGGTAGAGGTTGAGGCTTGGCTTTTAAGTCTAGATAGGTGCTTCAGATTATATCCCTATGAGAGCAATTTGAAGGCACATATTTCCATTCACCTTCTGAAAGGAACGACTTCCACATGGTGGAGGCAAGAGGAGTACAAGAATGATTTATTTGGGGACACTATTACTTGGGAAATCTTTGGGTTGCCATGGAGAAGGCCTTGATATCCGAGGAGATTTAGGGTAGATCGCAGGATATGCGAGATCGACATCAGAACCAAAACCCTATAACATAGTCTTTTGGGTATCAGAAACCCCACTGGAAGGGTAACCATAGGAATTCATTGGGGTTCTTTAAACCCCCTCCTCTGCAGTAGCCACAACAGAATCAGAGGCAAAGGCCTCCACAAGGTCAGCAGGGCTTTAAGCCGAAGCAGTGGCATTCACAAGGTCCTAGGCGCGACCAGCGATCACAGGGTCCTTACACACCTCCGACATGGACTCAGCAGTCCTCCCGGGGTGGTTTTAGTGGTTCAAGCAGGACAGGAGGACATAGATACTCTAGGCCAAAGGGAGCTCAGTTCCAGACATGTGGTGCTTGCTTCACTTGTGGGGCCATGGGGCACATGGCGAGAGAGTGTCCATAGGGTCAGATGGCAGGCAATCAAAGGATGTCAGGTTCCAAACCTATACTTGGGGACATGGGTAAGTCCCATAGAGTCTTCACAATGATTGACAACCACCAGGTAGAGCATTAGGCCATAGTCATAAAGGCCATAGGTATGGTCAGAGGTAGCAGTGTTTCTATCTTGTTTGATTCAGGAGCTACTGATTCTTTTATATCTCCATTGGTTGTAGAGTGTTGCAGGCTAGTGGCATCTAGGCAAAGTGTTAGTTGTGAAGTGGAGTTGGCTTAATGAGCTAGAGTGTCTGTTGAGTCAGTGGTTAGGGGTTGTCAGCTTCAGATTGGGAGTTCAACCACCTTAGTAGACCTGTGAGTCACACCTCTAGGATCTTATGGCATTGTTCTTGGCATGGCTTGGATATATGCCCATAGAGTGAAGATGGATTGTTGCTAGAAAAAGATTGAGTGTGTGGATGATCAGGGTACCTCCATAGTTATTTCAGGGATTCAGAGGCTCGTATCACTTTGTATGATTTCCACTATGCAGCTTAAGCAGAGCATGCGAAAGGGATGTTAGTTGTTTCCCATCACCATTAGTGATAGAGAGGAAGAGAATGAGATGGAGCCTTCCCTAGATGATCATCCCATCCTTGAGGAATTTGTAGTTGTGTTTCCTTTCGAGCTACCTGGTAAGCCACCTAGCAGAGAGATTGATTTTCACATAGATCTTGTACCAGGAGTTGAGCCGGTTTTGAGAGCACCATATAGGATGACCACAAATGAGCTTAATAAGCTCAAGATGCAACTTGAGGAACTCTTAGAGAAGGGTCACATTCATCCTAATGTCTCCCCTTAGGGCACACTAGTCATCTTCATGAAGAAGATGGATCCCTTCAGTTATGTATGGATTACAAGCAGTTG
Organism: Cryptomeria japonica; assembly: GCF_030272615.1. Taxonomy (NCBI): domain Eukaryota; kingdom Viridiplantae; phylum Streptophyta; class Pinopsida; order Cupressales; family Cupressaceae; genus Cryptomeria; species Cryptomeria japonica. Next base: position 320,366,101 of record NC_081410.1, read on the forward strand.
AACAAAGTGACCATCAAGAACTGATATCCCTTGCCCAGGATCGATGACTTATTTGATCAGCTTCAGGGTGACAAAGTGTTTTCCAAGATAGATCTGAAGTTAGGGTACCATCAGTTGAGGATCGTAGAGAGCGATATCCACAAGACCACTTTTCGTACCAGGTATGGCCACTATGAGTTCATCGTGGTTCCATTTGGTCTTACGTATTCTCCAGCTATATTCATGAGTCTCATGAATGGGGTATTCTGCACTTTTCTTGACCGGTTTGTGATTGTGTTCCTTAATGACATATTGATATATTATCGGAATGAGAAGGAGCATGAGGAGCACTTGAGACAGGTATTGTAGTGCTTGAGAGACAATTAGTTGTATGGCAGTTTGTCAAAGTGTGCATTCTTTAGATCAAAGGTCAAATATCTAGGACATGTTATATTTGGTGATGGGATCTCAGTTGACCCATCAAAGATCAGAGCTATTATGAATTGGTCAATGCCATCTAGTGTGACATAACTTAGGAGTTTCATAGGTCTAGTAGGGTACTACAGACGCTTTGTTGAGTGGTTCTCTAGGGTTGAACATCCTATTACATCCCCTTAGTGAAAGGGAAAGAAATTAGAGTGGACAGAAAGTTGTAAGAGAGCTTTTCAGGATCTAAAAAGGGCACTCACTAGTGCACCTATTCTTGTTGTGCTAGACCCCTCAGCTGATTTCATGGTATGCACAGATGCATCCTTGGATGGATTAGGAGCAGTCTTTATGCAAGAGGGTCGAGTTATAGCATATGAATCTAGGAAGCTTAAGAATCACAAGCTTAACTGCCCTACTCATGACCTTGAGCTTACAGAAGTAGTGCATGCACTTGTGAGGTGGAGACACTTCCTTTTGGGTCATCATTTTGAGCTTCATTCACATCATCAGAGCTTGCAGGACATATTCACTCAGCCTAATCTTAATGCTCGTCAGAGGAAATGGATGGATTTTTTATGTGAGTATGATTTTGATTTTCTCTACTTCAAGGGGAAAGAGAACGTGGTCGCAGATGCCTTGAGTAGGAGATGCCATGAGATGTACTCCATGTCTATAGACACATATTTGAGAGGTTGTATATTACAACAGCTGCTAGAGGATGAGTGGTATTTAGAGGTATGTCAGGTAGTGTGATCTCAGGAGACCCTGGAAGGGAAATATGCAGACTATTCATTAGAGTCTGATGGACTACTATGCCATAGAGGGTGCATCTATGTACCTTCTTCTAGAGGATTGCATGATTTCATTATATTGGAGGCTTATAGAGATCCTTATGTAGCGCATCCTGGAGTTAAAAAGATGCATGTAGATTTGAGACAGTTATATCATTGGCCAGGTATGCGGCAATTCATTGTTGTACTAGTAGCTCAATGCCTTGAGTGCTAGAGAGTCAAGGCAGAGCACCACCATCCAGGTGGGTTACTCCAGTCTCATGCGATACCAGAGTGGAAGTGGGATACTATATCGATGGACTTTGTCATTGGTCTTCCTCTGTTAGCACGTCGGCATGATGCCATCATGGTGACAGTTGACAAGTTGACCAAGGTGGCCCACTTCTCACCAGTTCAGACTACCTTCACAGCACCAGTAGTGGCACAGGCATTCTTGTGGGATATTGTTAGACTTCATGGTGTTCTATGCAAGATTATCTCAGACAAAGACTCCCTCTTCACTTCTTCCTTTTGGAAGGCGTTATAGGTAGCCATGGGTACCAGACTCAACTTCAGTACAACCTATCATCCAGAAATGGATGGGTAGATAGAGAAGGTAAAACAGGTGTTAGAAGACCTACTCCATATGCATGTCATGGATCATCAGACCAGATGGGAAGAGTACCTTCCTTTAGTAGAGTTTGCCTATAATAATGGGAATCACACCTTTTCAGGATTTGTATGATAGACCTTGCAGGACACCTTTGAGTTGGGACCACATTGAGGATAGAGTAGCCATAGGTCCTGAGATGGTTTGTGATATGGAGAAATAGGTGATTTTGATTAGACAATGCCTTAGAGAGGCACATGATAGGCAGAAGAAGTATGCAGATGCGAAGAGGATAGACCATAGCCTCATGGTTAGGGATAAAATTTTCTTGAGAGTGCAACCGCATAAGAGTCCAATCTGTTACAAAAAGGGTTCTAAGCTTGCACCTCACTTTGTTAGACCATTTGAGATCCTTAAGAGGATAGGACCAGTTTCATATCATCTAGATTTGCTACCTAGCCTATCACACATCCATGATGTGTTTCATGTATCAGTTCTGAGGAAGTACATTTATGATGATTCTCATATTCTGGATTGGGATGCCTTGCAGGTGGAGTTGGATGGGCAGCTCGCTTTGGAGCCCATCCATATTTTGGCTCGCCAAACACTGTCTCTTCGAGGTCAAGAGATGGACCAGGTTAGGGTCTAGTGGGATTGTTATGATAAGGTTACAACATCATTGGAGGAAACAACGTAGATGAGATCTCAGTACCCCCATCTTTTTTATGAACTCCAGGAGGAAGTTCATGCCTAGAGGGGGAGGGTGTGAGGCCCTACCCTGACCCATCATAGCATTTCAGTTATTTTCATGTTGGACCTATTATTGATACTATATTTTGATGCATTATGGACATAGATTTTATATTATCTAGTGTTTGGATAACATTGATATGACATTTACTTTGATTTGCAGTACTTTATTTTGATGCTTGAAATAATGGATGCATGCTCTATAAATGATTTAATTCCATGATTATGATGATGATGTCATTTAGTAGATTATTTTATGTGGATGTTATCAGATAATTGGATACTTGATTTTTATAATTGAAATTATATGCAATGTTTGAATTGTATTCTTTTTTGATAATATTATATGTGATTTTTGGAATTACTAATGTGCAAGTGAGATGTGAAGGAAAATTATTCCATGTGACCATGGAAACTATTCAGAGAACCAAGTCTAGACCTATGTGCGCTTGTGAAGCCGAGGGTTGTCTATTTGGAGAGACAACACCTCGTTTGTAAATGTGTTTTAGTTTGTAAATGTTATGCTTGGATGTGTGTTTAATTTAGAAATTATTTAATTTATAAATTCCACAAATAGGGACATTTTCCATGTGTATTTTAGTGATGTGTAATAATTTTTGTGGTGTCACTTGATACGTGTTGTAAGATGAGTTGGCAATGACATGTCTCTTTGGAAGAAATTTATTTTACCAAATCATTTTTTTTCAATTATCCTAGTATGGTCCCAAGAAAGTCTTGGATAGGGAGCCATTAGAAAGGTCAACTCAGGGTTGACCCATAGGTAAACTTTGGGTGAATTTCTAGGAGGCTAAACTAACTCCTAGGGTCAAGTTAGGGGCATTTTTAGTGGGCCATATGATGTACCTATGGATGAAGGTCAAAATTAGCCACGTGTCCACTCCCTAGGACCTGTTTAGCCTCTCCAAAAATTGAGTTTCCCAGATTGGCCGAATCTCAACTTTAGAGGAGCCTTCTTAGGTTAGATAACCCTCCTCATGAGTGACATTTCTCTTCCCCATTCCTTTTACCTTTTTTGAGGTGTCTTGGCTAGAGATTTTGTAAGGTATTGGGAAGACCAACCAATGAACATCCTTCACCCTTCCCAAGTGGGTTGGAAAGAGTGAGGAGTGTCTTCATAGGGAATAGTTTGGGAGGGAGAAGTTTGATCACCCACTCTCCATTTTGGAGACTTATATTTTTGAGCAATTTTTGTAAGTTTTTTTGGGAGATTTTGGCTAAGTCTTGAGGGGAACAAATATAGTGGATTTCGGCAACTCTCCTACAAGATTCATCATCCCTTTTGTTAGATTAAAGTTGGTTGTTTTCTAACTCATGTATGTTATTATAATGTTGAAAAGATTGCATGTTATAGATTATTTTCATTGTTGATATCTTAGTGTGTTGGGAAGATGTTGATCTATTCCCTATGTGTTCTTTTCTTTTGTTATTGTGTTTTTTTTTCTTGAGTTTTGTTTTGGGAGTTTTCAAGGCCAAACTCACCCTTGGGAGGGAAGAGTGGCCTTGGGGTGAAGGGTTGTTTGACAACCTATGAGTGTAGAGGCTCTCTTTGGAAAAGAGTGATTTACAAGGGGTTATGGGACCCTTGCTGCATAGTATATTTGCTTATGAAATGGGGGTCATAAGGGGATTTTGTTGGCTTGTATGCCTTGAGGGACATAATGAATTATAGGGACAAGTTTGGAACTTGTGGATGTGTTTATTGGTAGCCTTGCTATGGCATTAAGTTCTCTACTTGCAAAATTATCCTCTAGGTATATGGTCCACCTTCACCCCACTTGAAAAGACACACAAGTGGCATTGTTTAACCTTGGGATGGGAGTGTTAATGTTGTTATGAGTTTTCTGCGTATATGTGTTTTGAATGTTTGTTTCCCATCTAGCCTTGGTTCTTCTAGCTCGGGGCTGGCTTCTTGTAAGCCTAGGATGGGAGGTGAACCTCCATGGTCACAACCTGAAAGATTTTTATTACAGGTTTGCTTGGGAAAAGAATTGGAAGGGAAGCTGAAATAGTCCTATTGTTTATTGTATTTTAGTTGCAGAAAAGGAGAAGAACTTCTTATTGTATTTAGTTGCAGAAAATAAAATGTAACTATTAGAATAGTTTTACCATGTACTAAAGATGTATTTTACATTTGAAGTATTTATTTTTTTGCAAAAAGAAGAATTTTAGTTATTTCATTAATTTTGTTTATTGCTTGTGAAGGATAAAAATAAACTTTCTTTCTATTTTTATTTAAATAGTAAAATAAAAACTTGTTAAAAAGGGAAAAATAGATGTAGCTTTAAGCTTTTTCATTTTGCTTTCATGTTATTCCCTAAGAATAAAAGAATAAAAAGAAATGAAATCATCTAAATGTTAGTAGTGCAGTTTTATTAAAAGAGGAGAAATATTTATTTCTATCTATAGTTAAACATAAAAAATTATTAGGCAACTTAGAAATGGTATTTAATCTTACAATGCATCTTGTTGTTAATAAACAAATGGATTTTAGAAGAGGTGAATTGCAGCTGTAAATAAAATCATTTCTGCTATATTTACTATTTTGTAAATACATTTATTGTTGTTATATATTTTTTCTTTAAATCTTGAAAAAACATGTGAAGTAGAAAATAGTCTAATCTAGATATTTTTATTTCATATCAAAAGAAAACTGCATGTTAATGAAAGAAAATAAAAAAAATTTACCTCTATTCTGTTATTTGAAATCAAAAATGTTAACTGTATGCTATTTTTACTCTATTCTGTTATTTAACAATAACCTACCATAATGCTTTGGAAGAAATAGATTTAGTCATAAGAAAAATAAAATATTTAATTGTATTGTAAAGTTTATGCCTAACGTTCTAATCTAAACATCCAACCTGTTTTAATAAAAATGCACATGTTCATATATATATATATATATATATATATATATATATATATATATATATATATATATATATATATATATATATATATATATATATATATATATATATATATATATATATATATATATATAATTATTTTGATATATTATATTCTAGAAATGAAATATGTGAAAATTTATGTTCTGGTTTATTCCATATATCTACATGTTCACACAGTCACATATATATATAAATGGGCACTTTTCTATATATATTTTTTAAACTTGAAATAAAAGAAAAAAATAAAACAAATAAAAAATAGAGGGTTGTATGTTTCCGCGCGCTCCCTAAGGGTGTGTCCACATGGGGCTCGGGCCGCACTGTGGGCCGCAACCCACAGGGGCGGTCTTGTCCGCCACTGTGGGCTGTGACCCACATGGGCGCCTATGGCCGCCACTGCGGGCCGCAACCCATAGTGGTGGTCTCAACCGCCACTATGGGCCGTAACTCACAGGGGTGCTTGCGACTGCCACTGTGGGCTGCAACCCATAGTGGTGGTCTGGGCCGCCACTGTGGGTGGCCACCCGCAGCGACCGTCGCCTCCCTCTTGCGAACTGCGGCCCTTTTAAACCCTTCGTCACCCCAATGAAACCTCGACCTCCCTGGTAAATATGGCCCTGTGGTTAAACACTTGACCCCCTTCTTTGCTCAGCTGCCATGGCCGCCAGATGCACACACAAAGAAAAAAAAAAAAAGCAACCCTAACCCAATTTCGGGTTAGGGTTAGCTTGGAAATAAGGAAAAGAAAAGAATAGGGTTAGTGTATTAAGAAGAATAAATCAACCCTAGCTAGGGTTTGTAATAAAATAATAATAAAATAGAAGGAGGGGGGGATTCTTTTTAAAATTTGAAAAACAATTTCCCCCCATTTATCTATAGTCAATATGTAGGATTAATTAACCCCTAATATTGACTAGGGTAAAATTGGTTCTTAATGTAGACTTTTAAGGGATTATAATTCAAATTGGGGATTAATTTTTATATAGCAATATTATTCTCATAATTGATTAAATTTTATTAACAAGGCTTATTAATGAGAATTTTATATAGTTAGTTTGCATATTTAATTAAATATGGATGTTTGGGTTAAAATTCCTTTGGGGGATTTTATTAATGAAATTTATTAAATGTATAATGTAAAATTTAACCTATGAGGTCATTGTTGGCCAAATATTTAATAGTTAAAGTTTAAATGTCTATGGGGACTTAAAATTTGACTTTAGTATAAAATGAATTTATTTGGCAAATATTATAATTGATTTGGTTAACTTTATTAGTTATATTTAAAAGTGTAATCGCGTACGTTCAATTAATTATTTTTAATATGAGTTAATATTATTTTTTATTTAGTCTTGAGTATTTTAAATACTATTGAGATAATTAATATCTCTCGATTCTTGTTGGAGAATTTTAATTAGGGGAGATTAATTAATTAAGTTGTGATGACCCTTTTTGGGAATAATTAGTCTACTCTAAAGATTAATGCTATAATGACAGAGTTCAATTAAATCAACTTAGTAACCATTCTATTTTACCCAGAATTAACCCTTAGTTAGGACAAAACTTATTTATTCCAATTTAAATGTAGATTATTTAATGTATTTATGTTGTATTAAAAAAATTTATTGTTCCGTTTTTGCCCAAAAAGTTTGGGCATGACATTTTGGTATCAGAGCGAGGTTTCCAACACTAGGAACCTTTCTTCATTATATTTCACTTTTAATATTATTTTCTTTAAGAATTGTTATTAATTTTATTTATTTACTTTATTTTCTTTTATTGATCATTAAGGATGCTACCAATTACGCAACAAACTCATAAGCGCGGTAGGGGTCCTAGACATGCTCGCTTTTCACTTGAGAACATTGTGTGGGATGAGCCAAATCTAGAAGGGGATTGGGAAGCTCCTCCCGAATAACCGATTGACCCCAACAAAGACATTTTGGTTGCACTCTAGAACCTGATAGGCATAGTTCAGGATAGACTCCCAGTAGTAGATTGTCAGGTAGAGCACCATAATTCTGGGAGTCATAGATCCGCAGCTAGGGAGCAGAGTAGGAGTCCACCTCCTAACCGTATAGAGGCCTAGGCTGAGCATGAGCCTAAGTCATTCCATCTACTTGAGGCACCACTAGTAGTGGCACCAGTTATTTTTGAGAGAGTACCCCATGATCTTGGGGATTAGATTAGAGAGATTCTACGTCTTCAGCCACCATCATTTGCAGGATCTACCAATGGGGTAAAGGCTGAGGCTTGGCTTTTAAGTCTAGATAGGTGCTTTGGATTGCGTCCCTATGAGAGCAATTTGAAAGCATGAATTTCCATTCACCTTCTGAGAGGAATGGCTTCCACGTGGTGGAGGCAAGAGGAGTACAAGAATGATTTATCTGGGGAGACTGTTACTTGGGACATCTTTACAGAGAGATTCAGAGATAGGTACCTATCAGAGCACTATAGGTAGCATAGGATGGACAAGTTCCATGACCTTCAGTAGAAGGGTCTCTCCGTGTCCCACTATGAGAGCAAGTTCTTCAAGCTCTTACCCTATGTAGACTACCTGAAAGATGAGAAGTTACTCATCAATCGGTTTATCAGATGATTGAATGTTGGGATAGTAGGACCAGTCAGGATGGTAGCTCCAGGGAGCCTTCGGGTTGCCATGGAGAAGGCCTTGATATTAGAGGAGATTTAGGGTAGATTGCTAGACACGTGGGATCGACATCAGAACTGAAACCCTATACCACAGTCTTTTGGCTTTCAAAAACCCCACTCAAAGGGTAACCATAGGAATTCATTGGGGTCCTTTAAACCCCCTCTTCCATAGCAGCCATAGGAGAATTAGAGGCAAAGGCCTCCATAGGGCCAGTAGGGCTTTAAGACCAAGCAGTGGCATTCACAGGGTCCTAGGCATGACCAACAATCACAGGGTCCTTACACACCTCCGACACACTCTCAGCAGTCCTCCAAGGGTAGTTTTAGTGGTTTGAGCAGGACAGGAGGACAGGGATACTCTAGGCCACATGGTGCTCAGTTCTAGATGTGTGGTTCTTGCTTCACTTGTGGGGCCATGGGGCCATGGGGCACATGGAGAGAGAGTGTCCACAGGGTCATATGGTAGACAATCAGAGGATGGTAGGTTCATAACCTATAGTTGGGGACATGGGTAAGTCCCGTAGAGTCTTTGCAACGGTTGACAACTGCCAGGCAGAGCATCAGGCCATAGTCATAGAGGTCATAGGTATGGTCAGAGGTAGCAGTGTTTCTATCTTGTTTAATTCAGGAGCTACTGACTCTTTTATATCTCCATTGGTTGTGGAGCATTGTGGGCTAGTGGCATCTAGGAAAAGTGTTAGTTGGAAAGTGGAGTTGGCTTTAAGAGCTAGAGTATATGTTGAGTCAGTGGTTAGGGGCTGTCAACTTCAGATTGGGAGTATAACCACCTTAGTAGACCTTCAGATCCAAGATAGATTGTCACCCAAAAAAGATTGAGTGTGTGGATGATCAGGGTACCTCCATAGTTATTTCAGGGATTCAAAGGCCCGTATCACTTCGTATGATTTCTACTATGCAGCTTAAGCAAAGCATACGAAAGGGATGTTAGTTGTTTTCCATCACCATCAGTGATAGAGAGGAAAAGAATGAGAAGGATCCTTCCCTAAATGATCATCTCATCATTAAGGAATTTGCTGATGTGTTTCCTTCCAAGCTACCTGGTATGCCACCTAGTAGAGAGATTGATTTTCACATAGATCTTGTACCAGGAGTTGAGCTAGTTTTGAGAGCACCATATAGGATGACCACAAATGATGGATTACAAGCAATTGAACAAAGTGACCATCAAGAACCGATATCCCTTGCCCAAAATCGATGAATTATTTGATCAACTTTAGGGTGCCAAATTGTTTTCCAAGATAGATTTGAAGTCAGGGTACCATCAGTTGAGGATTATAGAGAGCGATATCCACAAGACCACTTTTCATAGCAGGTATGGCCACTATGAGTTCACCATGGTTCCATTCAATCTTACAAATGCTCTAGCTGTATTCATGAGTCTCATGAATGGGGTATTCCACACTTTCCTTGACTGGTTTGTGATTGTGTTCCTCAATGACATATTGATATATTCTCAGAATGAGAAGGAGCATGAGGAGCACTCGAGACAGGTATTGCAGTGCTTGAGAGACAATCAATTGTATGGCAGTCTGTCAAAGTGTGCATTCTTTAGATCAGCGGTCAAATATCTAGGACATGTTATATCCGGTGATGGGTTCTTAGTTGACCCATCGAAGATCATTATGGATTTGGGTTGCCACCAGCTTATCATAAGCCCATAAGGCATATTTCTAATCAACTACATCACCCAAACCCTGAAAACCATCCTTGATTTGGGTTGCCACCAACTTATCATAATCCCATTGAACCTTTCTAATATCAGGAATCTCATTTAAGAAATACAATGCCAAACAAATGATCAAGGAACCAAATTTAAAAACATGCTTCTTGTCTTGTTTGATCTTATTTATATTGCTCATTAGCTCACTAAGAAGCACTGCATACAAGTCATACTTCTTATCTTCTTCGAGTGTCTGATAAGCTGCATACATAGTAGTACTGGATATTGAATTCTATTTTCTTGATTGATAAACCTTGTAACCAATAACCATCAAATCAAATCTCACATCAAATTCTACAATGTCACTAATTTTCATTGACCAACTTTCATGCTTGGAACCAGTTACCTGCATTACAATGGTGTTCTTTACATATCAGAGTCTAGGAACGTCACCAGTTGCATTCAAATAGGTTAATGCTTGAATGACTTGCTTTGTGATCTTGTGAGGTTTTTCTATCCATATAAGTTCATCATGAATTCAACTTAGAACATACCTCACCCATTCAGGCTCATCAAATAACGAGAAGTGAATGAACTGAATGAAACCCTTATCCTCCAAATTCTTGAAATCTGATTTCAAATTCCTAAAATCATCAACCATGTGCTGAGCATATAGAGATAACATGTCTGAATTACCCAATTCCTTGATGTTGCAATGTATTTATGCCCTAATATCTTCATTGTGCAACACGATGTATGGTATAGAGAAAAACACACCATTCAAATTGTCTTCAACTAACTTAAACATATGTTTCTTGAATATAGGCCTAGCTCTTTCAGTGATTTTGACAACAAAAGGGGTTGCTACACCAGATGATGATGCCATTTCAAAATTTAGGGTATGAACTGATAGATTTGAGAATGGATAAATACATTTTCAATCACAACCAAATGAAAGGAGTCTCTATCGAATTGCTAGAAGGTCGGATTTTGTTTTATATCTTTTTCGCTTTGCTGCTTTGCTCTTTTCTCTCGTTCACAATCTAAAAAATGAATAGTAGAATGCCTTTTTATCTTTCAAAGACCTAACTTTCATTTTCAATAAATGCTTAACCCTAAAGCTTTCTGGATACCTTACTTTTCATGAAATCTTCCACCAGAATCTCAAATTTCTAGTAATTCTTTTGGATATCATCTGCATATCTGATCTTGATCTTTTGCAATCTTCCACAACCGATTACAGATCTCAGAGAGGGGAGCTTGAATATTTTACATGAAAGAATCCCCGTAAGGCCAAAATGCCCTAGTTACCGGATGAGGTTCCCACATCGGAATTAGGTGTGGAGCCATTCTGAATAGTAGAATCTTCTTTCTTAACCCACATCTTCTTATGTTGATCTTTGATTTCTTCCACCTTTTCTTTTCCTTTTTCATTTGAATTGTTCTTGTTCACCAGACTATTGTTACTCATGTTCTTACTTCTACAGTATTTTACAATATGATCGGATTTATTGCATGCATGGAAAACAACATTTCTTTGAACAAGCTTGAAGTTCATATGATTTGGTTTCATCCTACATTGGTTAGAAATGTGCCCAAACATTCCACAAGCATAACATTTCTTATTTTGAAAATTATTTATCACTATTCTGCACATGTTTGACTTATGACTAAAATTATTGCATATGAAACATTGACCGGTAAAGGTAGAACCATTATTAATCTTACTTCTGCATTGACTTTTCATATGACCAAATTTACCAAAAAACAAAACATTTACCATTGAATTTATAGACATTAGGCTGACTTACCAAAAGTTTCTTGATCTTCTGATGATTTCTTTGTCCATAACCAGAGGATTCTCCTTTCTCAAATCCAATTCCTTCCATATCTTTCCCATGTCTGTCACTTTCCAGCATCTCACCTAACCAGGCTACACTGCCATTGAATTTTTCTTTATACTCATTAGTAGTAGAAGCCTCATCTCTCAGAATTATGATCTTCCTTTCAAGTTATTATCCATCATTATTGTATTGCATCAATTCAAGCTTCAACTAATCATTCTCATATGTCAATCTACAACATTAACCAGATCTATCCTTCAACAATTGAATCAAATTTTCTTCACTCTTGTTTTGATCTTCAATCTCCTTTGTCATCTTCACCACAATGGATTACATCTCATCCTTCAGGGCTGCGTTATCTCTAGCAAGTTTCTCACATTCATCTACCTTATTTTTGTTAGGGGTCCCACAGATACTGAGAGGGGGGGGTGAATCAGTATCTAATCGGTGATTGTAATTTCTTAACTTAAAACATGCAGCACATAATATAACAGTGTACTGGTATGCAAGAAATAATGCAATAAATAGAATCAAGAACATCCACATGAAAAGTACACCATAACACAAGATGTTTAACGAGGGAACCCGGTGTGGAAAAAACCTCAGTGGGATTTGTGACCCACAATATTCACTCACTAGCCGATAAGAGAATATTACTTACAATAGGGGTCTGCACATGCAGGAAGGCCAACTGCCTAGAGCTCACTGCTCAATGGGAAGTCACACTGACTTACAATAAGGATTATACAAATCCGATAACTTGTACTGCTTTACAATAGTATCTTTAATGCTAGATTTAGTACTTGTTCCCGCTCTGTTCTTTACATATACCCCTTGACCTATATTTTGCACATTAGGTCTGCCTAATATTTCCTTTTATGCTCATGCATCATTATTACAAATGTCTATAATGATCTCCTTTATATATAAGAGTCATTTTACAATTTTCCAAGTCGACTTACAATAATAAACAAAATATTGTATAACAAAAATCCTGTCGGCCTTAGTGCCGGTATACTTTCTTTCTTCTGTGCCGGTGCCAGTGTAGAGTGTGATCTGCTGATGCTGGTGCACTATCTTGTTGGTGTAATGTTTTGCCGGTATAATGTCTTTCCAGTGCCATAGGATTGCAAGGTTTCCATCAATGACAAAACCTTCAATCACATACAATGTCTCATTGGAGTGTGCATATGCCAACAATCTCCCCCTTTGGCATTGATAGAAACACTCATGAGAAATTTCAAAAAGTGTTCAAAAGTGTACAGTCCAAAAATGTTACCAAAAATGTGAGAGCTCCCCCTGAGCATATGATTCCTGTGTTTTGAACTTTCTCATCCCACTACTCCCCCTTTGTCATCAATGACAAAGGTCGTCAAGATGTCAATAGAGTTTGTAGGTTCAACTATCCATAAACTCAACCTTGTAGCTGGGTGGTTATAATCTAAAAAAGATCTCCCAAAATCAAGTTTATACTATCCATAAACTTCTTACTATCTTTTATTGTTGTCTCAATTCTCTTCACTATACTGGTGAGATGCTACAAATGCTTTGCTGGTGTTTTGCTTCCCTGTGTTAATGCCTCAAAAATTTCCTTCTGCAGAGATGCTAAATAGTCCAGTCTTGGACTTAGTTTAGATCTCAAATGTTTTGCCTTGTTTATTATTCTTTCTTTCTCTCTTTCCAATTTGAGCAGTTCTTCCTCAAAATTTGATATCTTCTCTTCAAAAACTGATAGTGTATCAGGTGAGTTGACAAAGCTGTCTGCAAGTCTATTTATCTCATCCTATACCTTGCTTATTTTCTTGTCAATATCTACAGTCAAAAAGTTTGTTTTACAGGTGTCTTTGTACAAATTTTTGTATTCTTTCAACAAACTACATAATTCCAGTAGAAGTGTGTCAAAATCTCTATTACACTTCTTTATTTCCTCATTAAAGAATTTTTTCTTTTCAATCTCTACCTTATCCTTTACTGAATCTTCCTTTATTTTCTCAATGTTCTCTGAGATATATTTACACAGTGTGTCCAATTGTCCTAAAGAATCTTTGTTATCTGTATTACAGTTAGGTGCAATTACCTTCAAAATTGGTATGGTATCATCAATTGCTTTGTAAGCCTGTGAGCTGCAGTCGGTTATTTTCTTGATAGAATCAAGTAATACCTCAGTCACATTTGTTGATTTGTATGCTGATGATGATCCAACGATCTGAGTGCTAGTGGAAGTTACCAAGCTTGTATTGACCTCTGGTAGGTCAGTTTGTGTCTGTATTTCTTTAAGCACTAGTTTTCCTACTTCTCTGGTTGCCTGTGGCACTGTTTCCTTATGTACCTATTCCGGTTGATGTTGTTCTGGAGCCTTTTTCTCTGTTTGTTTCTCAGTATGTTGAATTGCCTTAGTCTGTGACTCAGCCTCTACCTTTTTCTCTGTATCTTTCTGCCGGTTTCTCTATTTCCCCTACTACAGGAGGCTCATTAGCCATATCTGACTTATTAGTTGTATCTTTGTCTACTATTATGTTGATCTTTTGAGTATCAACATTCCTATTATATAGGACTTCATAATTAGGATTGTTATCCTCTACATCCATACTTTCTGCTACTAGTTGTTCTTTAGTAGTTGTTATTTTCAATAGTGGGGGTAGGCTGTCTTTAACTTTGATGCTTGGTGGTCCACCAACTTTACCTTTCCCCTTGTCTCTATCTTTTTGATATACCTTTATAGGTTTAGGGTTCCTGTACTCTTCTTGTTTTTCTTTGTCAACCAAGAATATATCCCATCCATCTTCTATTTCCTCTATCACTACATTAACTCATCCTATCATTAGTGAAATATGCCGGTGTGCAGTAGAGAATACTGACCGGTTTGCTTGAGCAATCAAATCATCAATTTCTTTTGGAGAGTTTACCGGATATACAACAAGTAGCTTCTCAATTTTTATTTTCTTATCTAATTCTATCACTGCTTGCCTTCTGGCCTCAAGTCTTGAATAATTCATCAGGAATTTCATTTACTACTTCCATCAAGAGTTTCTTGTACATGTCCATATGCAATATAATACTGTTCTCAACTTGCTCTTTCTCATCAGCTATTAGAGTGTCATAAATTTTCTCTATGTTCTTCAGTTTTCCTTCCTCTGTGATTTCATTTAGCAGTACATCAAGAGGGGCCAAGTCTCTGTTTGTCCTTTTCTTCTTCTTAGGTGTCAGTTTCTTCTTTGGTATAGCCTTTCTAACCACAGATCTCACTGCTTGTTGCTTTTGCCTTGTTCTTCTAGGTGAAGGTGTGGTTGTCGGTGAGGGATCTCTTTTTCTTACAACTCTTTTAAAAGTTGTTGGCATGTCACCTTCCGAAGAGGTACCTACTGATGATAGATGAGTTTCAGGTTGTGGAGCTGCCAATTCATCCTCTGTTATGTTGGTTTTCTTCAATACATCTTCCTTAATGGCTTTTTCTTGTCTAGACCCTTTCCTTACAAATGCCTCAACCTTCTTTACTCTTTTCTTTGATTGTATTTGGCTTTCTATAGTCTCAGTACTACCAAATACTTCTTCCTTAGGTTCATTGGGGGCTTCCAGAAGTGCTTTAGCATATGTTTCAACTATTTGATCATCCGTTTCATAGCCCATCTCGGTTACCCAAATTGTCCTTGGGATGACCACTTCCATCCAGATTTCATCTTTCTTAATAACAAAGCATATATCATCTTTGTATTTGTCTACTATTTTCTGAGATAACCTTACTCTTTTCTTCATTTTGGTCTTTAATGCTTGAAAAAAGTCATTAATATTGTTTTCCTTGTTCTCACCCATGTTATTGAATAGTTCAGTCAATTGTTTTCCTACTAGTATGTCATATCCAAGTTCTTTATAACCTATACCGGGAACCTGTTTTGTTATGTGTAGCATTAGGCATACTAACAGATTTCCAAATCTGAAAGTTCCTTTCTTGACCTTCTTGATCTTTCCAATGTTGTCAATTAGTTCATCCTTTAGCCATTCACATATGTCAATTTTTGCATTGTCTATTACCATATCATAAGCACTCTTAATGCATAAACTTGAAACTGAATTAAGTCTATTAGCAGGAGTGGCTTTATAACCTAATATCATACTGACAAATCTCACATTGATATCTTTTACATCATTAACCCTTAGAGACCTCTTGTCGAATGTTGCACCAGTTAGTTTTGTAACTAGGTCATTGGAAACCTTCTTGGTTTTATCTGGCCTTTTATCGGTGGTCGGTAACCCTGTGACAGCTTTCACAACTTCCTTGGTGATCTTATGGATTGCATCTAACCAGAAAAATTCTCCATGTACCTTGCTTAAAACTATCCTAATCACATCCTTTGGAAATTTAGGAATGCTAAGGATCTCTGTAAATCCTAGGGTCTCAATGATTTTGTGTTCATCTTTTACATTGCCTGTGTTATCACATATCACGGTTTTATACATGGTTTTGATTTCCTCATCTCCTAACTCTTCAATGTTATAGTGGATGTACATTTGGGGTTCTTCAGTGTATACAACTCTCTTAGGAATTTGAGAAAATGCACCTAAGGTATCATCCTTCTTTGCTATCTCGGGAACTAACTGAAATACAGGCCTAGGTCTTTTTATTACTTCAAAAACAGTAGGGTTTTCTATGTATTCAATTGCAGAGGTGGATGCCATGATTAAATACCTTTTACTACCTTGGATGGATGATTTCTTGGAGTGTGATTTCTTCTTGCTCGAAATGCCTTAGCTCGGAGTCTTCGCGCTCTCTGAAAATTTGAAATCTCAGTGAAATGAAATGGAGCCAAAACCTTAACTTTATAGTGTCTTTTCACCATCTACCACATTAATTGCATGTCGGTTAAGTATTTAATTAACATTGTTTGCCGGTAATAAGTAATTTTCAACTTCTTATCTCTAACCGAGGGAATAATAGCACATGTATCAATAGATTGCCAAACCCTCAAGGAAATTCTCTTCAATTAGATGAAGAACTTCCTGCTGGTGGAGCACTTCTCTGTCCTCTCGGTGAAGCATCACTCTATCCTGTCGGTGAAGTATTGGTTTGTTCTACCGGTGGAGGAGTATTCCCAATATTTAGATCAGCTTTCCTAATCCATTGTTTTGAGAATTCTTGCTTAACCTCTTCAACTTTTTCTTTACCTTTCAAGCTAGCACTTTTGTTGTCTACCGGTGTTCCTTTACTTCTACAAAATTTAGCAATATGCCCAATCTTGTTACATGCATAACAAGTTACATTATTCTTCTGAATAGCTTTCCCATAACCTATGTCAGTTTGTGTTCTGCATTGATTTGATAAATGTCCAAATCTTCCACAAACATAACATCTTACATTCATTCTGCAGTTTTCAGAATTATGACCAACTTTGTTGCATTTGGAACATTGACCGGTGGGTGTGTTGATATTCTGATAATTTCTAGATCTACATTCATTTTCTCTATGACCATACTTATTACAGTTAAAGCATTTACCATTGAATTTATAAGCATTAGGTTGTCTTATTGGTTTGCTGTGATCCTGAGTATTTGCAGTACCGGAGCTTTCACCAATTTCAAAGCCAATTCCATAAGTGTCACCTTTAGGTTTTTGAATCTTTAGCAAGGTGCTAAGTTCCTCTGAGCTTTTCTTGAATTTTTTTTGTGTTGATTTGCAGTTTCCAATTCTCTTTCCAAGATTTCTTTTTGTCTCATCAATTCTTTTGAGTCATTCTAAGTATGCATCAAATCCATCTTCAACATGTCATTTTCATAGCTAAGTCTTGTATTCTCATTTTTTGCATCACTTAGTCTTTTGGTAAATTCTTCTTCATTCTTCTTCCTATCCTCAATCTCTTTGCAAAATCTCATAGTCATATCCTGCATTTCATTTTTTGTTGTCATGATCTGTTGTTTCAACTTGCTTATCATATCATTAAGTGATTCCTTTTCATCATTCTCATTTTGCAATTTTTCACAAAGTTCTCTTCTCTTATTTCTTGCAACAGTAAAATTTTCTTGAAGTGCCTAAATGATATCCTGAGCTGCCCTTAAATCATCTTCTAGTTTGATATTTTTCAATTTCTCTGCATCATAGTCTGTAAGAGCTCCTTCAAGTTGCTTCATCAGATTTTCTATCTTTACTAGTGTCATGATCTTCCTCAAGCTATTAGGCTTCTGAAAATAGAGGACCATGCTCTAATACCAATTGTTAGGGGTCCCACAAATACTAAGAGGGGGGGATGAATCAGTATCTAACTGGTGATTGTAATTTATTAACTTAAAACATGCAACACATAATATAACAGTGTATCGGTATACAAGAAATAATGCAATAAACAGAATCAAGAACATCCACATGAAAAGTACACCATAACACAAGATGTTTAACGAGGAAACCCGATGTGGGAAAAACCTCAGTGGGATTTGTGACCCACAATATTCACTCACTGGCCAATAAGAGAATATTGCTTATAATAGGGGCCTACACATGCAGGAAGGCCAACTGCCTAGAGCTCACTGCTCAATGGGAAGTCACACTGACTTACAATAAGGATTATACAAATCCAATAACTTGTACTACTTTACAATAGCATCTTTAATGCCAAATTCAGTACCAGTTCTTGCTCTATTCTTTACATATACCCCTTGACCTATATTTCGCACATTAGGTCTGCCTAATATTTCCTTTTATGCTCATGCATCATTATTACAAATGTCTATAATGATCTCCTTTATATATAAGAGTCATTTTACAATTTGCCAAGTCGGCTTACAATAATAAATAAAATATTGTATAACAAAAATCCTGTCAGCCTCAGTGCCAGTATACTTTCTTTCTTCTGTGTTGGTGCCGGTGTAGAGTGTCATCTGCTGATGCCGGTGCACTATCTTGTCGGTGTAATGCTTTGTCGGTATAATGTCTTGCCAGTGCCATAGGAATGCAAGGTTGCCATTAATGACAAAACCTTCAATCACATACAATGTCTCATTGGAGTGTGCATATGCCAACAGTTTTGTAGGGATTTATTGTTAATGCTTTTCCCTTCTTTCTCCATCAGTTCCTTTCTCTTCTCTCTTGTTGTGCTCACTTTCTCTTTCAAAGTCTGAATGAAACTTTTAGTTGCTTCCAAACTTCTCCTCGGGCTACTCTTCTCTTTCATAGCTGCATCAAGATCTTCAAGTGCCACAATAAGTTGTCTCTGCAAACTGGAGTCCATTGATTCAATATTTCAGATCTTCCTCAAGTTATTAGGCTTTCTCAAAGAAACTAAGCTCTGATACCAATTGTTGGAATCAATAAAAATTGAGAGGGGGGGTGAACGAGTGTTCTGCAATTTTCAAATTTATTAAACTAATTCTTAAACAACCGAATGCATAAGAAAGAAATTAAAATAAAGAAACACAAAGAAAACAACCACACAACCATAACACCCATTTTTTTATGTGGAAGCCTAGAAAGGGAAAAACCACGGTGGTATTTGAACCCACAATATTATTATACTATGGTTAGAAGTATGATAATATATACATAAAGTGGATTGCACTTGCATTTAGGCACACAAACTAGGGTTCACTACTCAATTATAATGAAGGGTAACAAATCCGGAGGACTCACTATCCTACAAGTGAAATAAAATATATATTACAATGTCTGAACTGTAATGTAGCATCTACACATGCCAAAGATCATTTCCAGCTAAGCACAATATGACAATCTGATAGCACTATGTCTTTCTACCCTATTCAACTGCACAATCATTTACCAGAGCATCAAATCTACATTTTGATGCTCTTCACACTTCATACCTCAATATTCGCACATTACACATTCAACAATACACACAAACTAATCATCTAGATTGAAATTATATATTCACATCAACAAAAGAGATCTTAACCAATTCGGCTTCACAAAATTGCAAAAAAAGAAATGTGTAGTAACATGTCGGCTCAATCCGTCCACAAATGCATATGTGGACCCAAAATAGATGATGACAAGCTTCACGTGCAATGACACAATTACCTTGAACACAACACCGATCACCAAAAGTAACTCAAGCATTCTAGATCACACGGTACCCAACTAATCAATACATTAGTTCTATTTTTTCAAAATCACCAGATACTGAACCTTGAATCTTTCACTAAAATTGACATCAGAGGTTGGAATTGCAAAGTAAGATGCCTCAATCATCCAATCAACTACTCCAATTACTGCAACCAAAAATATATGACCGAGAATTAGTTGTGCTTAATGAATCTATATACTATGCTCAAATTTTGTCGGTAAGTGAGTTCCACCTTCTAGACTCACGCCTTAAGACAATATGACTTTTGATAGATCAAATCTACATGAACCTAATAGGATAACTAGACTAATTTTCCATCAATGACAACCCCTAAGCAATCTCCATGCATCAAACATTACTAGAATAGTGTCTCTTTCCAATAATGTAATCGGTTGAAGGTCCTGGGTAGGTGCATGAATCAAATCTCCATGTATCTGACATTGTCTGTATTTTTTGACATATTTGTAAATATCCTTCTGATAACTTAATGACGAGTGAATAGTACCAAACTGGTACTGAGAGGGGGGGTGAATCAGTACAAACAAAAATTTAGTCCAAAACCAGTTTGACAACAGACACTTCAAATGACTGGCAGATAGTGACACCGGTTTGAAACAGAGTGCAACCGGTAAAGCTAAGAATGTCTGAGACAAGCATTAACCGATTACTCACTTTAGCTTTTCACTCAACTCGAGACTACACTACCATTTCACCCTTATGCATAAATAGGTAATCTATCATCAAATCATAATAATAGCTAGTTCAACGTGTTTTATTGACATGCATAAAACACAGAACCATCATATGCTTGACAGACAATAGAAAAGCATCACACAAGACACACATATTTTTCATGTGGAAACCCAACTGGGAAAAACCACGGTGGGGATGAATACCCACAAGCTATTTTTGAACTCTTTAGAAGTCCGCTCTGTTAGGAGCCTTGTCCGGTTAGAGACATTACAAAAGCATCTGCTAGGAACTGATCCTGTTAGAGATCACCTGGTTAAGGGTTAAACCCTGTTAAAGGTTACCTTGTTAGAGGATTTCAAGAACTCAATAGCTAAAGGATTCTGAACTCAGTAGCTTTGAGTTACCCTGTTAAAGGATTTTGAGCAAGCCGGTTAAGGCTACCCTGTTAAGGGATTTTCCAACTGTTGAGGTGGTTAGAGATCAACAGGTATTACAATGATCTGGTAACATCACTCAATGCCAATGTAGATCCACTTAATCTCCTCTTCACCTTTTGCACTTACACTCTACAGGTATCACTTCTCTCCTTTTGGTCTAGCAAGAATCACGTATCCCTTCTCTTGGATACACACACACAACTTTTGCCAACAATGTCAAAAAGAGACACAACATCGACCTTATAGGAAAACGGATAGGTCGGTAGCATAAACCCTAAACCCTAAACCTCTTAGGTTAAAGAATTCAAACGGTTCAATCCTGACCATTGAGCACACTGCATTAAATGCAGCAGATCTTGATCCAAACTCAAGACATTCTCCATCGTCCATTTCCATCGATTTTATGGTGGCTGATAACCCATCACATGTTATCACCGTTTTACCGACTTCGCACATTCTCGAGGTAGATAGGAACAATATCCCTCATGCAAGATCCTTTACGCACACAGGATTGCATGGCAACATGATCTGTTCTTCTTTACAATGCTAACTCATCACACAATATCATCGGTTGAGCCACACAGGCTTGAAGCAAATTAACTAGAAACCCTAAAGTTGAGACTACCAACCGATAGTCATAAAATACTTCCATATGCCAATTCCCATAACTATATGCTGGTTCATCATGAACAAGCACACTGCTTCACTTTCGCACAAATACTGGTTCATAGTGTTATATCAGTTCTCACATATGTCAGTTCACACCTCTTCTTCATACTGACATCAATGACAACATACAATGTCATTATGTCCTCATACCAGTTCACATCCATTATGTCCTCATACCGGTTCACATAATGCCAACAATCTCCCCCTTTGGCATTGATGGCAATATACAAAGATATCTCTCCGCTTCACATCTTCTCCCGCAATTTTTGTAGATATCTTCTCCCCCTTTAACAACAATGCCAAAGTGGAGGCACAAGCTACCCTATTCCATTATGTTGCTCCCCCTGAGGAGTAGCATACTTCAACACATCAATCCAAAATAAATTTGACTATGCAATACCTGACTGATGTGGAGCATATGCTTTTAGTTCACCTCCTGAAGGGGCAATACCCCTAATTCACCTCTTAAGTATGTAAATGTAGTCTTTGGGAGAGGCTTGGTGAATATGTCTACTAATTGCTCCTTACTGGAAACATGCTCCAGTGCAATCTCTTTGTTCTGAACCTTTTCCCTCAAGAAATGGTACTTAGGCTCAAGTGCTTGGTTCTAGAATGTAAAACCAAATTCTTGGAGATATTAATTGCACTGGTATTGTCACAAAATATACTTACAAGTTCAGATATAGGAACTTTGAAGCCATTCAATACATGCTTCATCCAAATTATCTGAGTGTAGTTCATGAAAGCTGCAACATACTCCACTTCTGTTGTAGGTTGAGAGATACAACTCTTCTTTTTACTCATCCATGAGACTAGTCTACCACCAAGGAAGAATGCACCACTGGTTGTGCCCTTCTGGTCATCTACATTACTAGCCCAATCAACATCTGTGAACACCTTCAGGTTAAAATCATTATTGTATGGATACCATAACCCATGGTGAATAGTTCCTTTCAGATACCTAAGAATCCGCTTGACTGCAACCAAGTGGGATTCTCTTGGAATTTTCTGGAATCTTGTAGTAATGCCAACTGCATGTGCAATATCCAGTCTTCTATGCACTAAATAATGCAACTTACCAATCATTGATCGGTATTCCTTCTCATCAACCAATGTAGAGTCATCCTCTTTGGATAGTTTACAACCGGTCACCATCGGTGTACCAACCGGTTTTCTATCTTCCATGCCAAAGGTCTTCAACACCTCTTTGACATACTTGGACTAAGTGATAAAGATTCCATCCCTCATCTGCTAGATCTATAGTCCAATGAAGAACTTAATCTTACCTATGAGTGACATCTCAAACTCTTTCTTCATCTCATCTGCAAATTCATGACTCATCTTGTCATCTCCACCAAAGATAATGTCATCAACGAATACCTCATAAATCAGGATCTGATCTCCTTCAGACCTCAAGTAGATATTGCTATCTTCACTTGTTCTCTCAAATCCAATCTTCACAAGATGGGAATGTAGGTGTTCATACCATTCTCTAGGTGCCTGCTTTAGCCCATATAAGGCTTTATGTAGCCTACATACCATGTCACTGTCTTTAGATAGGGAAAACCCATTTGGTTGCTCTATATACACCTCCTCTTCAAGTACACCATTTAGGAATGCATGTTTTACATCTATTTGATATACTTTGAAGCCTTTAAAAGCTGTATATGCAAGAAGCATATGAACTCCTTCCAATCTGGCTATAGGAGAAAAGGTTTCTCCATAGTCTTCTCCTTCTTCTTGAGCATATCCTTTGCATACCAATTTGGCTTTATTTCTAATCACTGTGCCATCCTCATTCAGCTTATTTTTGAAGACCCATTTGGTACCAATGACATTTTTATGCTCCAGTCTAGGTACCAAAGACCATGTACCATTTTTCTCTATCTGGTCAAGTTCCTCTTCCATTGCCTTGATCCAGTCTTCATCTTTATGTTCTTCTTTAAATGATTTAGGCTCAAATTCAGAGATCATACATGAGTTTTCTCTGACCTTTCTTCTTGTAAGGATTCTTGCATCCTTATCTCCTATGGTCTGATTAGGATCATGATTCAGCTTGACATACCGAGGAATGGTCTTGATGGATTCCTCTTGCTTTTCTTCTTCATCCTTATCTCCATTAGTATCAGCATCTATATTTGTCGGTGTAGGAAAACTGTTACTGGTACTCGGTTGACTGACAACCGGTTCCCAGAAGGTTGCAACCGGTTCATTTACCGCTTGCTCACTGCCAGTTTCCTCAGTTTTCTCAGAGGTTTCATCAACTCTTACATTGACGCTTTCCATAATTCTCTGAGTCCTATTGTTGAAACACTTGAGAGCTTTGCTCTTGGTGGAATATCCAAGGAATATTCCCTCATCACATCTCGCATCAAATTTTCTCTGGTGTTCACTCCTCTTGATGTAACATTTGCTACCAAACACTCTAAAGTAGCTAACCACAGGTGTCTTATCGGTCCAATACTCATAAGGAGTTTTATCCTTACCTTTCTTGATGAGTACCCAGTTCATTGTGTAGACTACAGTGCTCACCGCTTCTCTCCAAAAGGTGTGAGCTACCTTTCCTTGAATCAACATGGTTCTAGCTACTTCAACCATAGTCTAGTTATTCCTTTCTACTAGGCCATTTTGCTGTAGAGTCTGGGGGGCAGACAATTGCCTCTTGATGCCATGTTCTTCACAGTACTTGTTGAATTCACCCGAAGTGAATTCCCCTCCTTGATCAATTCTCAGGCACTTGATCCTTTTACCACTTTCCTTCTCCACTAAAGCTATAAAAGCTTTGAACTTTACAAAGGCTTCAGACTTGTCTTTCAAGAATGTGACCCACATCATTGTTGAGCAGTCATCAGTGAGAATCATGAAGTACCTATCATCCTGCACACTTCTAGTTTTCATAGAGCCACATAAATCAGTATGCACAAGATCAAGCAAGTTGTCAATAGTGAAAGATTTACCTTTAAAGGTTGAGGAAGACATTTTCCCCAATTGACACTCTCTACACAAGGTATTATCCGGCTTGCTTAGCACTGGCAACCCTCTAACTGCCTTGATCTTACTAGCTTTCACAATGTTATCAAATTTTACATGGCAGAGTCTCCTATGCCATATCCAGCTATCATCAAATTTTGTCATAAGACATGTACTTATATTTGCATTCAGATGAAATAGATTACCTTTGGTCTACATGCTGATGGCCACCAATTCACCATTCTTTCCTTTGATTCTACAAATTGCATTCTTGAATTTCAGAGTGAGGCCACTGTTATTCAACTAGGCAACACTCAGAAGGTTGTGTCTGAGACCATCAACCCAATACACATTGTCAGCACTACTCTTTCCATTCAGAGAGATGGACCCTCTACCTTTGACCATGCATGGTGCATCATTGCCAAAGCAAACCACACCACCATCATACTCCTCCAAGGATAGAAAATTGCTCTGGTCACTAGTCATATGGTGAGAACAACCACTATCAAAGATCCATTCATTGGAATTATCAAACCTAGAGACAAGAGCCTTCTTGTCTGACACATCTTCCTTGATAGCAACAAACACAATATCTTCATTTTCTTCATCCTCTGATTCTTCCTGTGACACCTTCATCAACTACCACAAAACAGTTTCTCCGGTTTCCTCCTTTGAATTTCTTGAACCTTTTCGGTTTGTCCTTGTTGTCACCATTAGGATAGTTTACAACAATATGTCCTATCTGGTTGCAAGAAAAGCATTTCAAAGGTAGCTTACCTTTGTATTTGTCAGTTCCTTTAGGAAGTTTCCTAGCAAGGAGAGCTTCAAATGCCATCAAAATCTCCTTATCATCCATTTCTCTACTCTATCTTGGTTCACCACTAGTGCTAGCTTCTTTTCCTTTTCTGGATGGTATAGCAAAAGCTTTAAAAGTTGATTTAGCCTTTTGAACACTACCATCAAAACTATTTAGCTCATAGGCTGTCAACTTTTCTATGATGGAGTCTAAGGTTACCTTAGTATTGTCTATTGATCTCAGCTCCTAAATAGCAGCAACCCTTAATGCATAGACCAACAATAGGGATCTCAAGACTTTGTTTACCACAGTGGCATCTTCTATTTTACCACCTACACTCTTGATATCTCCAACAACGGTTTTGATCCTTATTCCACACTGTTGAATGGTCTCACCTTCAACCATCCACATATCTTCAAACTCCCCTCTAAGGCTTTCTTCCTTAGCCTATTTTACATGCTCATCACCACCATAGATATTTTCAAGAGTATCCCATACCTCTTTGGGATTTACCTTATCCTGAACATCAATAAACTCAATGTTAGATAAACTACTAATTAGGGCTTCCATGACTTGCCCATTCTCCTGCATCTCTCTCTTTTGGTCATCGATAAGGGTACCAGTAGGAGCAACATAGCTCCAGTGTTGAGCACCCATGCTTCTGATGAATATCTTCATTCTATCTTTCCATATACTGAAATTTTCTCTATTAAACTTTGGACCTTCCCTCTTCATCATTAGACTAGGATCTTTACCTCAAGCAGTTAAGCTTATAGCACATAGGATCTGTAGAATGCTCTGATACCAATTGATAACTTAATGATGAGTGAATAGTACCAAACCAGTACTGAGAGGGGGGGTGAATCAGTTTAGACAAAAATTTAGTCCAAAACTGGTTTGACAACAAACACTTCAAATGACTGGCAGACAGTGACACCAGTTTGAAACAGAGTGCAACCGGTAAAGCTAAGAATGTCTGAGACAAGCATTAACCGATTACTCACTTTAGCTTTTCACTCAACTCGAGACTACACTACCATTTCACCCTTATGCATAAATAGGTAATCTATCATCAGATCATAATAATAGCTAGTTCAACATGTTTTATTGATAGGCATAAAACACAGAACCATCATATGCTTGACAGACAATAGCAAAGAATCACAAGATAAAAGCATCTGTTAGGTCCCGGAGATAGCTGAGAGGGGGGGGTTGAATCAGTTGTCTAATAAATTCAAATCAAAAACCATTAAACCAATTTAATGCTTAATACCGATAAACCAGTTGACTATGCCGATAGACAGTGTTAACAGTAAATTGTTATACTAGTAAAGATTAATGCATGAAACACAAACATAAAGTCATCCACAACACATAACACCAATATTTGTAAATGGAAACCCTATAAGGGGAAAAACCATGGTGGGAAACCTTACCCACAATCAGATGATATTACTGCAGATAGTAAGTGTACATAAATGGGGTCTGCACATGCAGAAAGGCCAATAGCCTAGAGTTCATTTCTCAATCACACAATGGGAGTCACGCTAACTACAGTTGGATGGTTAAATCCAATAAGAATGTACTACACAAAATAGCATCTTCATATGCTAGATTCAGTACTGATGTAATGCTAATATGCTTCTACAAAAACCTAGCTTCACCTTCAAATGATGTCTTCATGTATACCTCTGCTTAATCTCGCATATACCTTCTCACAATCCTTTTTCTACATTCCACATTTGATCTTACAAATAAGATCTTACATTTATACCATAACCTAAAACCAATTTTAGTAGGTCGACTCTACAAGATATTACAATAAAATCATTTTGTAAACAATATAATATCCAATGCAATAACCGATTAAACATGTTGGCTTAATGCATTTACAACAATAATAAATCATCTCTATAGAGTGCCATGCTAATCTGGAAAAGGTAAACCTGCTGGTGTAACCCTAGGTAACCCTGGACCTATTTTCCGGTAATAGTAAATATGTAAATATGAATATACCAATGATTAATTCTTCAAAACAAAGTGTCCACACAATGTCTTCGACATTACCAAGTGTCTTCCATATCATTCCAAGTGTCAGTGATCATTATATCCTGCGGGATACCAGTAACTATGCAATAGTTACTTGCTTGCTGGTGAATGTTGCCAGATCTCCAAAGTGCTAGTGTTTTAGTAGGTGTTGACATCAATGAAAAAACCATACCAAAATACCAACAATCTCCCCTTTTGGCATTGATGGCAACACAAGATGGAAAAACCATCAAAGTGCCAAAACAGAAATGCCAAATACCAAAAATCAACAATCCTCCTAAACAACAATTTCTCCCCCTGGGAGCAACATGTGTTTATCCAAGGATAAAAGATAATGTGTTTTTCCATAGATATCTCTCCCCCTTTGACATCAAATGCCAAAGTTACAAAAATCAAGTTCATATACAAAATACCAATCAATTCAATATACCAACTACTCCACCTGAGAAGTAGCTTCCTCATCAAAGATCGGAGTAAAAGATTTGTCTTTTAATTCTGTCAGTTGATGACAATCATCAACTGTCTAAGTCTCTACCAGTGGTGGTATGACTCCAAGCTGATCTCTGAGATATTCAAAAGTCTCCTTAGGCAAAGGTTTTGTGAAAATATCTGCAAGTTGTTCTTTAGTATTCACATAAACCAGTTTTATCTCTTTTTCTTCAACTTTTTCCCTTAGAAAATTTAGTTTGATAGAAACATGTTTTGTTTTAGAGTGTAATACCGGATTCTTAGATATATCAATTGCTGCAGTGTTATCACAATATAAAGTAATAGGTTCCTTGCATTTTACCTTTATGTCTTTCAACATTTGCTTAAACCATAGTACCTATGTACAGTTAGTTGCTGCTGCAACATATTCTAATTCTGCTGTTGATAAAGATGTACAACTCTATTTCTTACTCAACCAATAAACTAATCTCTTTCCAAGAAAGAATGCTCCGCTGGTGGTTCTTTTCCTATCATCCACATCTCTTGCCCAATTTGCATCTGTGTATGCACATAGATCAAAATTTTCATCTCTAGGATACCATAATCCAAGATTTGCAGTGCCTTGTAAGTACCAAAAAATCTTTTTTACTATTGATTCATGATTTTCCTTAGGATTACTTTGAAATCTTGAAACAATACATACTACATTCATAATATCAGGCCTGGTTTGTGTCAAATACAGTAAACCTCCTATCATAGATTTGTATCTAGTTGGATTAACAGGTGTAGATTCATCCCTTTGAGATAATTTGTCATTTGTAGTCATAGGTGTGCTTACCAGTTTAGAGTTCTCCATCCCAAATTTCTTTAGTAACTCTTTCAGGTACTTGGATTGACTAAAAAATATACCTTTGTCAGTCTGTGAAATCTGCAATCCTAAAAAGAATTTTATTTCTCCAATCATAGACATTTCAAATTCTTGCTGCATTTTAATAGAAAATTCCTTACATAATCCATCTTCTCCTCCAAAGATTATATCATCAACGAATACTTCTATAATCAAGATGTCATCATTAGTTATTTTGTAATATAAATTATTGTTTGCATTTCCTTTAGTAAAACCAATCTTTAAAAGATACTTATCCAACCTTGCATACCAAACTCTTGGGGCTTGTTTTAATCCATACAGAGCTTTTCTTAATTTGCAAACCATATCATTGTCATATGTCAAAGAAAATCCATCAATTTGTTCAATATAGACTTACTCTTCAAGATCTCCATTCAAGAATGCACATTTAATATCCATTTGATAAACTTTGTAGTTTTTGTGAGCTGCAAAGGCCAAGAATAATCTGACTGCCTCAATTCTAGCTACCAGTGCAAAGGTTTCATTGTAATCAACTCCTTCTTTATGAGAATATCCCTTACACACTAATCTTTCTTTATTTATTACAACCTTACCATCTTCATTAAGTTTTTTTCTAAATACCCATTTGGTTCCAATTACATTTTTATCTTTGGGCCGGGGAACTAATGTCCAAGTATTATTTTTCACTCAATTTGTCCTAATTCTTCTTCCATAGCTTTAATCCAAAATTTATCTTCACATGCCTCATTAACAGATGATGGCTCAATTTGAGTGGAATCCTCTAATGGTATCGGGGTAACTGGATCTTCATTCTATATCGGTGGATTTAGTGTAGGTTCATTTGTCACAACTTCTGTTGCCGGTTCAGAATCTATATACCTTGAAGTTCCTCTGAATTGTTCACCAATCTTTACATTTGTACTCTCAACAATTTTCTGCAATCTCTTATTAAAACATCTATATGCCTTGCTCTTAGATGAATAACCAAGAAATATCCCTTCATCACTTCTAGGATCAAATTTGCCAATATACTCATCTCTTCTAATATAACATTTACTTCCAAAAATTCTGAAATACTTAAGAGTAGGAGTATTACCAAACCATAGTTCATGAGGGGTCTTACCGGTTTCACCTTTGATGTGAACTTTGTTGAATGTATAGACGGCTGTGCTGACTGCTTCTCTCCAATACACATGTGGTAAATTTGCTTCAAATAACATACTTCTTGCTGCATCTAAGATAGTTCTATTTTTCCTTTCAACAACTCCATCCTGCTATGGTGTCCGAGGTGCTGATAGCTGTCTTCTGATTCCATTCACTTCACAGAATGTATTAAAGTCCTTAGATGTGAATTCTCCTCCTTGATCTGATCTTAAACATTTGATTTTCTTACCAGTTTCATTTTCAACCATTGCTTTGAACAGTTTGAACTTTCCAAGTGCTTCTGATTTTTCTCTAAGAAAAGTAACCCAACACATTCTAGAATAATCATCAATAATTAGCATAAAATATCTATCACCTCGTAAGCTTTTAGTTCTAGCTGGACCACATAAATCAGTGTGAATCAAATCAAGAGCATTATTGGATTTTTCTGGAATATTTTTGAAACTAGCTCTAACTTGTTTTCCAAATTGACATTCCTTACATATTGTATTATGAGGTTTCACAATTTTGGGTAGATCTCTAACTGCCTTAGAAGCACTGATCTTTACCATACAATCAAAGTTTACATGACATAGTCTCTTATGCCATAACCAACTTTCATCTATATGTGCAATCAAGCATGCCTTTTCACTATTATTCAAATGAAAGATATTACCTCTAGCCTGATTACCAGTTGCAATCTCTAAACCAATTCTATTCATGATTTTGCATTTTCCATTCTTAAATTTTAACTGAAATCCTTTCTCAACCAATTGACCAACACTTAAAAGATTATGCTTTAATCCTTCAACATAGTAGACATTGTTAGTGTCATGCTTACCATCAAGAGATATTGAACAGGCTTTATCATCTCCAAATATTACTAAACCTCCATTGTATTCTTGAAAGTTCAAGAATTTACCTTTGCCTCTTGTCATATGATGTGAGCATCCTGATTCAATGATCCATTCATCCTTTACTTCAACTTTAGCTTCTAGGGCTTGTTCTACCGGTTGAGCAGTAGGTGCCGGTTGATCTTCTGTTATAGCAACAAAAACCCATCCATTGTTTGTTGGATCCTCATTAGAATCATCAGTCACACCTTCATTAGCAATGTAACAAGATTTGTCTTTGTTCTTCTTAAATCTGTATCTCTAATATTCAGGATTAGGCTTGTATGTTCTTCTAGCTTCTTCTCTTAGTCTAGCATGTCTATCAGGGCATCTCGAAGCCATATGACCAATCTTATTGTAGTTAAAACAATTAAAGGGTGCTTTACCTTCATACTTGCTTCCAACTAGACCTTTTGGTATTTTCCTTGCAAATAGTACTTCAAGTTCTTCAAGCTCTTCATTCTCCTTACTAGTTTCTTCAAGTTCTCTTGCATAAAATGCTTTCCAATCTGATTTGTCAAATGATGGAGTAGATGATGTTGATGCTTTAAAGGCCAAATCTGTCTTTATAGTAGCAACAAGACCAAATTCCTCAATTTCAAAAGCTGAAAGTTTTCCAATTAATGTATCCCTAGTTACTGATGTATTAGGTATTGTTCTCAACTCATTTATAGCAGTAACCTTCATTTTATATGCCAGTGGAAATCCTCTTAAGATTTTTGAAACAATTTCATCCACACTCAAGGTTCCTCCACAACATTTAATACCCAAAACAATTTCATTTACTCTTTCCATAAAAGAAGAAATCCTTTCATCTTCTTCCATTTTCAGATGTTCATACCTAACTCAGAAGCTTTCAAGTTTTGCAATCCTGACTGTGGAATCTCCTTCATTTAGTGTTTCCAAATGATCCCAAATAGCTTCAGAAGTAGACCTATCTGATAATCCCATGATTTGTTGATATGATAAAGCGCTTAAAAGTGCTTCTCTTGCTTTGCAATAATTCTCCTCATCTTTGGCTAAGGTAGTTGGAGCAGTCTGACCAGCTACAGCAGTAGTATAACCATTCTTTGTAACTTCCCAGATGTCCTTAGCAATGCAATTCAGATGTGTCTCCATTCTGATCTTCCATATCCCATAGTTGGTTCCATCAATTTTAGGACTGTCCTTCCTGAAATAATTAGTAGTCATTGGATCTCCTCAAGTTGTTAAACTTTTGCAAAAAGAGGACTAGGCTCTGATACCAATTGTTAGGTCCCAGAGACAACTAAGAGGGGAGGAGGGGTGAATCAGTTGTCTAATAAATTCAAATCAAAAACCATTAAACCAATTTAATGCTTAATACCGATAAACAAGTTAAGTATGTCGGTAGACAATGTTAACAGTAAATTGTTATACCGGTAAAGATTAATGCATGAAACACAAACATAAAGTCATCCACAACACATAACACCAATATTTGTATGTGGAAATCCTGTAAGGGGAAAAACCATAGTGGGAAACCTTACCCACAATCAGATGATACTACTACAGATAGTAAGTGTACATAAATGGGGTCTGCACATGCAGTAAGGCTAATAGCCTAGAGCTCACTGCTCAATCACACAATGGGAGTCACACTGACTACAGTTGGATGGTTAAATCCAATAAGAATGTACTGCACAAAATAGCATCTTCATATGCTAGATTCAGTACCGGTGTAATGCTGATATGCTTCTACAAAAACCTAGCTTCACCTTCAAATGATGTCTTCATGTATACCTCTGCTTAATCTCACATATACCTTCTCACAATCCTTTTTCCGCATTCCACATTCGATCTTACAAATAAGATCTTACATTTATACCTTAACCTAAGACCAATTTTAGTAAGTCAGCTCTACAAGATATTACAATAAAATCATTTTGTAAACAATATAATATCCGATGCAATAACCGATTAAACATGTCATCTTAATGCATTTACAACAATAATAAATCATCTCTATAGCGTGCCATGTTGATCTGGTAAAGATAAACCTACTGGTGTAACCCTAGGTAACCCTGGACCTATTTGCCGGTAACACCAAATATGTAAATATGAACATACTAATGATTAATTCTTCAAAACAAAGTGTCCACACAATGTCTTCGACATTACCAAGTGTCAGTGATCATTATATCCTACCAGTGAACATTATACCAGTAACTGTGCAATAGTTACTTGCTTGCTGGTGAATGTTGTTGGATCTCCAAAGTGCTAGTGTTTTAGTAGGTGTTGACATCAATGACAAAACCATACCAAAATACCAACAACATCTTCTATTTTACCACCTGCACTCTTGATATCTCCAACAACAGTTTTTATCCTTATTCCATACTGTTGAATGGTCTCACCTTCAACCATCCACATATCTTCAAATTTCTCTCTAAGGCTTTCTTCCTTACCCTGTTTTACATGCTCATCATTGCCATAGATATTTTCAAGAGTATCCCATACCTCTTTGGGATTTACCTTATCCTGAACATCAATAAACTCAATGTCAGATAAACTACTAATTAGGGCTTCCATGACTTGCCCATTCTCCTGCATCTCTCTCTTTTGGTCATCGATAAGGGTACCAGTAGGAGTAGCATAGAAGGTCTCAACATATCTCTAGTGTTGAGCACCCATGCTTCTAATGAATATCTTCATTCTGTCTTTCCATATACTGAAATTTTCTCTGTTAAACTTTGGACCTTCCCTCTTCATCATTAGACTGGGATCTTTACCTCAAGCGATTAAGATTATAGCACAGAGGACCTGGAGAATGCTCTGAAACCAATTGATAACTTAATGATGAGTGAATAGTACCAAACCAGTACTGAGAGGGGGGGGTGAATCATTACAGACAAAAATTTAGTCCAAAACCAGTTTGACAGTAGACACTTCAAACGACTAGTAGACAGTGACACCGGTTTGAAATAGAGTGCAACCAATAAAGCTAAGAATGTCTGAGACAAGCATTAACTGGTTACTCACTTTAGCTTTTCACTCAACTCGAGACTACACTACCATTTCATCCTTATGCATAAATAGGTAATCTATCATTAGATCATAATAATAGCTAGTTCAACATGTTTTATTGACAGGCACAAAACACAGAACCATCATATGCTTGACAGACAATAGAAAAGCATCACAAGATAAAAGCATCACACATGACACACATATTTTTCACGTGGAAACCCAACTAGGAAAAACCACGGTGGGGATGAATACCCATAAGCTATTTTTGAACTCTTTAGAAGTCCGCTCTGTTAGGAGCCTTGTCCGGTTAGAGACATTACAGAAGGTTCTGCTTGGAACTGATCCTGTTAGAGATCACCCGGTTAAGGGATGGCTACAATACCTGGTTAAGGGTTAAACCCTGTTAAAGGTTACCTTGTTATAGGATTTCAAGAACTCAATAGCTAAAGGATTCCAAACTCAGTAGCTTTGAGTTACCCTGTTAAAGGATTTTCAGCAAGCCGGTTAAGGCTACCCTGTTAAGGGATTTTTCAACTGTTGAGGTGGTTAGAGATTAATAGCTATTACAATGATCTGGTAACAACACTCAATACTAATGCAGATCTACTTAAGCTCCTCTTCACCTTCTGTACTTCCACTCTACAGGTATCACTTCTCTCCTTTTGGTTTGGCAAGAATCACGTATCCCTTCTCTTGGATATACACACACAACTTTTGCCAACAACCTTAGAAAGAGACACAACATCTACCTTATAGGAAAATAGATAGGTCGGTAGCATAAACCCTAAACCCTAAACCTATTAGGTTAAGGAATTCAAATGGTTCAATCCTAACTATTGAGCACACTGCATTAAATGCAGCAGATCTTGATCCAAACTCAAGACATTCTCCATTGTCCATTTCCACTGATTTTATGGTGGCTGATAACCCATCACATGTTATCACCGTTTTATAGGCTTCACACATTCCTGAGGTAGATAGGAACAATCTCCCTCATGCAAGATCCTTTACGCACATAGGCTTGCATGGAAACATGATTTGTTCTTCTTTACAATGCTAACTCATCACACAATATCATCAGTTGAGCCACACAGGCTTGAAGCACATTAACTAGAAACCCTAAAGTTGAGACTTCCAATCGGTAGTCATACAATACTTCCATATGCCGATTCCCATAACTATATGTTGGTTCATCATGAACAAGCAAACCACTTCACTTTGGCACAAATATTGGTTCACAGTGTTATACTGGTTCTCACATATGCCAGTTCACACGTCTTCATCATATTGACATCAATGACAACATACAATGTCATTATGTCCTCATACTGGTTCACATTCATTATGTCTTCATACCAGTTCACATAATGCCAACACCTTCTCCATTGTTGGCCAGTATATCTTGTTCTCAGCAGTTTCTTTGCTAATGTAGGACTAGAAGAATGAGCTCCATAGCTCCCATCATGAACCCCCTTTAAGGTTGATTGTGCTTCTTTAGAATTTAGGTAGTGAAGAAGAGTGCCATGTAAGATTTTCTTGTACAGACTATCAAAAATGATTGTATGTCTTAATGCCTGACGTATAAGAGCCTTTTGTTGATGGCATGAAAGATCAAGAGACATATATTGATCACATAGACATGCATGTACTTCTTGTTACCATGGTGACTTGGGTCCTATTATCATACATACATACTCAGAAGATGGGATTTTTTAAGCTGATACCATTAACTATTCTACTATGAACTCAAACTGAGTTCCATGGTTGGCCTTATCCAAAAGATATCCTACTATAGCCATTGTGTCAGCTATTCTATTTTGTATTTTAGGAATTTTCTCAAACATTACATTGGTAAAGTGCTACTTGAATTCCTCCACCAATTGTTTGTAAGGTGTCAACTTGTCATCTTTAGTGTTATAATCATCCTTCACCTGATTGATGATAAGCTAGGAATTTCCATAGACTTGTAATTCCATTATCTTCCATTGTATGTTAGTGTGAAGTCCTATGACTAGGGCTTCATATTTAGCTATATTATTTCTACATGGGATGCTGATTCTAAATGATTTTGGAATGGATTCTCCTTGAGGAGTGATGAAGACAATTCTCGCTCCTACTCCATGATTGGTGTATGATCCGTCAAAATATAATTTCCAATTTATGGATGCTGAGAGTGTAAACCCTAACTCATCAGGAAATTCTACCAACAATGAATGGATGTCTTGTATGGGTGCCTTTTCCAATTGATCTGACCTTTTATTTCTTTCTTGTCTACATATTCTATGTCAAATTAACTCAAGATCATGACCCATTTGGCCAATCTTTCGATTAATGCTTCTCTTCTCAATAGGTATCTGAGAGGATCAAAGCATGCAATGATTTGAACTTTATGACCCAGCATATAGTGTCTAAGCTTCTTGGATGTAAAGATCACCTCTAGATAGGCCTGTTGTATGAGAGTGTAATTAAGCTCATATCCAATAAGGGTTCTACTGATGTAGTATATTTCTCTCTCCTTCCCTTGGTTGTCATGTTACACCAAGAGGGCTCCCAAAGATGAATACATTTCTGATATGTACAATAGAAAAGGTTTTCCATGTATTGGTGAGACTAAGACTGGTGTAGATAGGGGATACTCTTTTAATGCTTCAAATGCCTCTTAACATTGGTCTTTCCATTTGAAAGTTACACTTTTCTTAAGACGGTGTTATTAGTGTTTAAGAAATGGGTTTTCTTTTCCCATGATTGGCTAGGTTTTTTAAATTTTGAGTCAGGTGAGCTATTAATTGCTTCAAATCTGTGTTAGGTCTTTAAGGGTTAAGGGTTTTTAGTTTTAATTGCTTAAATGTCTGATCAAAACCCTCTAGTTTCTATTCCTGCGTTACTTTATTCACTTAAGTAATGGGTATTGGGGTTGTGTGAAGTGTCCCCCCTTGTTATTTGCCTAAGAGGTCATTAAATAATTGTGAAAAATCTATGCCTTATGTCTTTTTCCTTCTAATATTGTCGGGTCCAGTAAGTGTCATGCAACTTCCAAATGAATCCATGACTTTCGCTATTTCATTAGACAAAGTTGCGGGTGTGTTAAGCTATGTGAAATAGTGAAAGGAAAAATCATGTTCGACTGTGTGCATTGGATCTGGTTTAACGAGACTCCATCTCACTTTAGATCTAACAGCTGGTGTTGATTCGCAACCAAAACGAGCAAGTAAATTACCTTTCACAAAATGATGAAAAGGTTTGGCAGGACACAACGGTGAAGACTTTCTCAAGGCTAAAAGGCGATCGAGTTTAAAAGAAATCAACTGCTCACGTTGTTTCATAGGAGATAGATGCTCACATGTTATGCTCTGCGAAACAGCGAAAGGTTTTTTGGGCCAGGGCAAAAGAGGTTTATAAGAAGCATAATAGATGCACAGGTTCTCAAAGATCTAACAGCTAGCACAGTTTTGCAGGAGAAAGATGCTCGACAGATAGCTTTCGTGAAACAACAAAATGACATGGCATTCCGAGAAAGCAGTCTAGTTGGTTGAGATGGCAAATAAGATAATGACACGTGGCCAAAAATTGAAGTGGTCAACGAATTGGATTTAAGGACTAACGGGTGGGTCCAAGAAGATGAGTCATGCTATGGGATAAGAAGTGACCTGGCAGATACAGGTGGCAAGGATAAAGTGGATCCTGATGTTTTCTCTCAACGAATAAAAAGTTGACATGTCAGTTCAGGAATGACTAGACACTAGGTGGATAAAGCTGAGTCAGACAACCCACGTCTGTCGGATTCAAGTAGGTTGTTAAGTGTCAAGCAAGTTTGATATAATCTAACGGTTCACATGTGTTCGCAAAGGTAAGATGCTAATGTTTTAAGGTTTGTGAAATGGCGAAAGAGCTAGTGGGCCCGAAGATCAGATAAAGCATAAAGATAAAAGGGGATCAACTCTATTTTGATCCAAGGGTTCTTGTTGCTTCATGGTTGCAAATCAACCAAGGGATAAAGCCTGCGAAATAGAGAAAAACCATTAGCCGTCAAGATGAGGCACAGTTAGTGAAAAAGTTGACGGTCCCGGTAGGAGTTAAAGGTTGGGTGGTTAGAGTTCCATCTAATGCTTGGCGTAGCTTTGCAAAAGGAAAGTGCTCGAGGGATAAAGCCTATGAAATGGCGAAAAGGAGGTAGGGCCCGATACAAAGGCAAAGAGGTTAAAACAGTGTAAAGACTGATCAAGTCTCATCTGATCGAATGGCTGGCATGATTTCATTTGGTGAAATTGCTAGGATGTTATGCTCTGCGAAATGGCAAAAGAGCGAAAAGAAAATATACAGGCATGTTATGACCCATTGGAGTGAAATTTTTGAATTCTTCTATGAATTAAATTCTGAAAGGATGACCGAAGCATGCAGTATCAATGTCACAGTTAAGAACTCGACTACCATATATGATCTCGCATCAATCGAATGAAGGCATCATTTTAAAAAATTGTTGTAGAGAAGTAGTTGCAGAGCAAATTTCTTCACTTGTAGAGCAAATTTCTTCAGTTGCAGAGCAGATTTCTTTAAGCAAAAAATAGGTTCTCTTGTATTCTTGCTTGGCAATTACTTGAAAGTGTGTTTTAACTGAGGTTTTGATTTATTACAGAACAGTTGGGGCTGGTAATTAAATTGCTTTCATAGTTGTTTAAGATGGCACCTAAAAGAGAATTCTCAGGAAAGGTTAATTACCAGGAGAGGGCTATCTGTGATGATTTCCTAGAACAGTTAACAATGTCAACTAATGTGGCAGCAAAGGTAAAGGAATTAGTGCCAAGAGCTCCTCGCCTAAAAATAGGAGAAGGATTGTATGACAAGGGCAACTGGCTAAGAGACCGTCAAATTGGGTTATCTAGGTTGGGATTATTAAAAGTTGGATTTGGTATGAGAAACTCCCCAGCCCCAATGAATAGTATTTGGGAGTTGGATGTAGGCAAATTGGTGGTCCCTAGAGTATTCATGGATGTGGATCTCCTAACTCAGATTGCACACAACTATGACCCAATCACAAGAAGTGTTAAGGATATAAGTGGGAAAACCCTCATTGAAATAAATAATTAGGAGTTCAAAAATGCTTTTGGGCTTAGTGAGTTTACCATTTTTTTAGAGCCTATTAACTTTAAATCACTAGCTCAGGTTTACAGTGTGTAGAGGAACCACCTTAGAAATGGGCCTCTTAAAGAATTCTTTGTGAAGATAGGCGAGTTAACAGTTGTAGGACCTAACACTAAGGAGCCTTTTTCTTTAAATCTATTTACCCTTAGGGCCAAAGGATTGTACTAGTCACTCTACCAAATTTTAGGAGAAGATGCTGAGGCAAATATGCCAACTCATTACATGTTAATG
This sequence comes from Cryptomeria japonica, assembly GCF_030272615.1. Classification (NCBI taxonomy): domain Eukaryota; kingdom Viridiplantae; phylum Streptophyta; class Pinopsida; order Cupressales; family Cupressaceae; genus Cryptomeria; species Cryptomeria japonica. The sequence continues at coordinate 320,405,120 of NC_081410.1, forward strand.
ATTGCTCAAATTTTGAATCCCTCTTTGGCAGTGACTTTTGACTATGCTTCCTATATCACTGATACCATCCATGAAGGATTGATAGGAATAAAGAATGGGAAAGTGGATAGGCCTTTTGGATGGTACTCCCTCCTCATGCATTTATTTTTGTTCAAGGGTGGTGACTATTTTGCAAGTGGAATGGATATTGTGAAAGAGAACGATGGAGAGAAGATGCCAGTGCAGTTATGGAGTACAGTGCTGTCGTTGGAGAGAGAAGATGCAAGCTTCTTAAAGTTTGATAATTTTTTTGCATCTAAGATTAGGACTCTTATCTATTCAAAGAATCCAAGAGTCCCTAAGGTTCTTTTGGAATTCATTAGGCCAAAAGAGTTTGCTGAGAATATTAAAATTGTCCACAATTGGGGTGATATCTACTTATACCCTGTCTCCACAGTTTTCAGAGTATATGGTTTCAAAGGTACTCCATTCTTGTTACCCTATCAGGTCCCTCTTAAAGTAGGAATTGCAGAAATCCTTAGGCAAATTAGTAGTGTGCAAGAGGCAGAACTAATAGGCAGAGGTAAAGGGACCATTTTCCCTACAGTTACCATAGCACATCAATTTGTGATAATTAAAGGAGGTTGGAAGTATTTTGAAGATTTCCTTCAACCGTACCATTTGTCAACTGCAGTATCCCAATGTGCTGACCCTGAAGATTTCTTCAACGGCATGTTCAAAAAGAGGGCAATATGTAGAGGTAGACCCCACCAATTCCAATTTCCTAAAGACCTCATTAGGAATGAGTTTGATTTAGATGAGCAAGAGTTGAGGAAGGAAAAGTGGGTGGCCTACAAAAAGGCTTTAGACTTTGTGCACCAATTTGACACTAGCTATGACCCTTTGTCTAGCTTTCACCCCTTTGAAGAGAAGATAAAGTTCTTAATTCTTTGTTTTGAGGATGTGATGCAAACATTGAAAGAAAAGAGGGAGGTTGTAATTAAGAACAACCCTAAGAAAGAAAGACTGGTTCTAAATAGGTCTGCATCTACCAGAGCAATCCCTCCTGGTGATTACATGTTGTATAAGAAGTCCAACTACAGTGTGTTGATGCCAACAATAGGGGAGCCTTCTACCTCAAAAGGGAAGAGGAAAATATAGGATGTCATTGACATTCAAGATAGCCCAAAGAAACAAAGAGTGGGAAAGGAAGTACAATCTGATGAACCTTTGTACTCCCCATCTCAATCCCCTATTCATATAGGAGATGAACATGCAGTAGCTGAGCAACTATTACAGTTAGGTAGTCTTGGAGAGATAGCATACACATATGATGAAGTGGAAGAGGGAATGCCAGAAGAGCCCCTTATTGCTGAGATGAACATTACTACTAATGAGTTCAAAGGCCAGGAGTGGGATCCTGAGATCAAACAAGCCAGTGAGGATTTCTTGGCTGACAATAATTTTGTCATATTAGGAGCTTTCATGCAATTTGTGTGGAAGTAGAACATTGATAAATTTAATGCTAGGTGTGAAAAGAGGAAAGGTGAGCAGCCCCACAAGGATCTAGTTGTGGTGGAGGAAGAGATAAAGCAAGAAATGGTTGATGAGTTTAAGATTATCACCCCCGAGCAGGGAAGAGACATGGTAGCATAGGCTGGGGTACTCATTCTTCCCAAATGGGACATAGCAGATGCCTTACTTCTAGAGGTAGTAAGAAAGGAGACCAAACCTATGGAGGGAGTCACTTTCAGCAAAGATAATGTTGCACTGGTCATGTGGTCTCTTAAAAGATATGAAAATAAGAGGAATAAGGATACCCCAGGGTCAAGTTACCTTGGAGGAATGATAGTGAAAAGAGTGCAGAGCACTGGGGTAGTGGAAGTTGCTAGCACTGTGCTAGAGACTACAAAGTTTAGTGTTGCAGTAGCAGAAAGAGAGGCTAAGGAAAAGGCAGATCTCCAAGTTAAGTTGGAGAAAATTCTAAAAGCTTACAACAGTGCCAAGGAAAAGGTAAGGGGTAAAGATAGCATCATTGCCAAGCTACAAAGCCAGTTGGCAAGACAATACCATCAAGGTGAGTCCTCAACATTGATGATCTCCTCTTCTCCCGTAAGACCTCCACCTACTAGCCCCATTATTGAGTTCCCGCCATCTCCAGCACCTTCTAGTTCTCAATTGATTGAGATCACTCCCCATGAGTTGGAGCATTTAAAATAGGCTCAGGATATATATGCAAAGAAATATGAAGAGAGAGTAAAGGCTACAATTTTAAGTTTTGCTGACACTATAGGGTCTTCACTAATGTATAATAGCATGAGTAAGATTTTGGAAATGTGGAATGAGTTAAATGGGGACAAGGTTGTATTAATGCCTATTTTTGGTAAATGGAGACCCAGAGAGAAGGATATAGAACTGATTTGTGTATCCTATGATGAGGTAGGGGCTGACCCCATTATTAAATCCACCAATGATATGACAAAGGATTTAGTAAAGTTGGCAGAAGGAGTAGATAATGCAAATAGAAAGATCAACTTGTACAAGAAAGAGTACACTGATCAATTTTTTGAATTACTCCCAGGAGGTTTTGTCAGCCCAACCCAATTAAAGGACAAACAAATATGGCTTAAGGAATTGGAAGCCAAATTATCACCAAGAATAAAAGGAATTGTTAAATCAGAGGATGCCTCCATATTTGTCAAAACAATTGAGGAGATTGAGAAAATCAAATCTCATTATGGTTTACTGAATTCAGAGGTCAATAAAATGAGGAATTCTTGGAAAAGATTAGCCAAGACAAAAGCAAAAGTAATTAACTTCTCATGACCTACTGATGAGGTGTATCAAGAATGGACAAGAAAGTATGCAATGCTTGATGTGGAGCAGTTAGAAAATGTTGCAATAGAAAAACAAGAGGAAGAAGCCGTGGATGTTGAAAGAGACCTGTAACCGCATTTGTAAAAGGTTTTGTAACTTCTTCTTAAGAAGTAATGATTGTATTAAACTCTCCTAGGAAAGTCTGAAGCTATGTGCGCATCCATATTGTTATAAATGGAGACCAGGACTAGTAAAAAAAGGATTGCAAGGAATTGTAAGAAAATGCTGTAGAAATTTATCTGAGCTTTTTTCAAGTTTTGAGGGAGAATATTCGAATGTTTTTGTAATACTTTCAGAAAGAAATATTAATACACAGACCATTGGTTTTGAGTTTAAACTTTGTGTTGTCTTCAAGTATGTTTGCAAATGTTTACTGTTTCATTCTGAGTAATCTAGGGTTATTCTTTTTGAATATGCGTTGCAAGGCAATTTTCAGTAAAAATGTTTCTTAGCTTTTCTCTTCAGGAGGGGAATTAAATACACAGGAATCATTTTTTACCAGTAAATTCTTTGTGGGATACTTTGAATTTTGATGAACACAGTTTAGTCTGGTATGAATAAATTCTTATGTGTGTCAGGCATATATAGGGATCTGTAGAAGCCAAACTAATGGAATATGTAGAGATGTTTGATTGAGGAAGTATTGTTTGAACTTAGATGACTCTGTGACCTTGGATAAGGCACTGATATCTATTAAGGTTATCTTCTATACATCTTGTAGATCAATACTAAACATGAGTATAAGTTTCATTCCTTTGTTTTAGTTAGTTTTAAGGTGATAAGATCCACTGGTTTGCAGTGGATTTATCTTTTAAAAGTGTGAATTCAGTTCACAAAGGTATACCCGCCTGGACTTTGGATAAGTTTGAAGTGTAGAAGGTTAATCAAACCTTGTCATATGTTGTCCTGAAAGCTTCCTTCTCTTTAATCTCTCTTCTGCATACAAAGTTAACATATCACTATAAGGATTTTAAAGTGAATCAGATTTTGAGAACAACAGACAGTGTTGAAATGGTTGGCACTTATTTGCCAGTTGTGCGATGAAGCGCCTTATGGATTGTAACCTCCATTGCAAACTTCTTAGTTGTTTGACTATTGATGGTATTGGCATTTTCAGGACGGCTTTCACTTTTGTTGGATCTATCTCAATGCCTCTGTTGGATATAATGAATCCTATAAGCTTTCTAGCTATTACACCGAACACACACTTTTTTGGATTGAGACTTACTTTACATTGTTTGTTTGTCAAATATTTTGGCTATAACATCAAGGCGATATTCTCTAGTCCTTGATTTTTCTAAGATATAATCAACATAGTCCTCCATGATATTATGTATCATGTCTTGGAACAATATTATCATATCTCTTTGATAAGTATCCCTTGCGTTCTTTAGACCAAGTGACATTACATTCCTATAGTATGTCCCCCAAGGACAAGTGAATGTTGTTTTAGGTTGATCTTTTGTTGCAATCCTGATTTGGTTGTAGCCATAGAAACCATCTATGAGGAATATAATTTCATTTCTGCAGTTAGATCTACAATCATATCTATATTGGGAAGTGGAAAATTATCCTTGGGATAGGCTTTATTTAGGTCTCTGAAGTCAGTAAAGATTCTTATGCCCCCAATGGGTTTAGTCACTGGTACTAAGTTTGAAATCCATTATGTATAGTCTATGGGTCTAATGAAGCCCACGTCTAACAATTTTTGTAGCTCCACTTTGAATAATAGGGCTATTCGAGGATGCATCTTCCTAAGCTTCTTTTTCTAAGGTTTCACTCCTTGTAGCAATGGTAAATGATGTAGGACCAATTCTGGGTCCAACCCTGGCATGTCAGTGTATGACCATGCAAAGTTTATTGGTTGCTGCTTGAAGAATTGAATAAACCTTTCTTTTTCCATGAGGTTTAAAGACTTAGCTAGGTGCATTTTATGTACATTCTCAGCATCTCCAATGTTGATTTCTTTAGTTTCTTCTACTAGGAATGTCGATTGTTCTTGATCTATAGGAAGATTATCCAATCTGTTTCTGGTTGTTTTCTATTTCATCCAACTCTTCTAGATTGGAGGAGGAGCTTGCTTCTCTAAAGGATGTTGTTTTGTCTAGATATATAGCAAAACCAGCTTTGTGATCATCATAGGAAAATCTATCCTTAGCATCCAAGAACTCAACTATGGCCTCATCATTCTCGAACCAATTCAGATGCGGTTTCTCTTCTTGCCCCTATCTATTAGGTGAGGATACATAAGGCAAAGGTATTTGTCTTCATTAGGAGGAGATACTGATGATATCATACAAATCCTTCTATTATAAACATGCTTGATTGACTTTGGATCTACTTGTTTGTCCTTATAAATAATATCATCGTCAACAGGTGACTGATTGTCATATGTTCTATATGTTGAGTATATGCTATAGCTGTAGAGAGATTAGAATTCAGAGTCATGGGAATCGATCATACTCTTAATGTATATCTCCCTATCCTATCCTTCTTCATTTAGGTCATAAACTTTCTCAATTGAAGACAGAGAAGTTTCAACAGTATTGATGAATAACGGGATAGTTTCATGACTTGTAGATCCTTCATCTATTATAAAAGCCACATTTAAGGATTGGATGAGAGATTGAGGTAATATGACATTACCATCTCTAGCTGGTACTATGCATGTTTCCCTTGATGTGTTCATATAATAAGTATTTGATTCATCTGTTGGTGCAATTCATGTTTTTATAACAACATTTACATGTGATACTGGTGCAAAGGCAATAATTGACATGTTTTTTAGGCTTGGTAACGCGGGATTTTCATTCTCACTTGTTACTAGCAATACTATTGAAGTCGATAAATTTTTGATAACTGGAGTATCTGGTTAGGATACTCTTCTTCTCCTTGTCAAGCCATTATATCCCAAGCCCCAATTCTTTGGGGTTTTTTATGGTAATATATGTTCTATAATGCCTTGAGCATGTGCCATCATAACCATAGCTTTGTAAAATTTTGAAGCCATTGCCATATTGTTCCAAAGGGAGTTTGACATTTGAATTGTTATCTTCTTCTTTATACAAACATTTGTTCATGTCTTCTTCTAAGGATTCTTCATTTAGCTCTCCCCATCTTATGAAGGAACAAGATTATGAGAAATTATACTATTTCTTTTTCTTTATTTTTACTTATCGGATTTGGTAAGGCTCTCCCAAAGGATCTAGAAGACAATTGTCCTACTGATAATGTTGCAGAACATGAATATTTTCCACACCCTTTATCCTTGATTTGGAGAGGTGGCATTGTAGGTGTGCATGATGATGATGTTGTGTTTGTAATTTTCAAAGATTCCATCTACATGGTTAGTGGAGCTGGTTGATTGATAGGGACACTATTGTATGTGCTTTCTATTAGGTAGTTGCAATGTTGGAAGTGGTTCGGATCACCATGTGTCATGATCTCAATACCATTATAAGGTAACTTAACACATTGGTGGAAACTTGAAGGTACCACCTGCATGGCATGTAAACACAGATGACCTTTTAGCATATTATATCCCAATTCTCAGTCTAGGACTTGAAATATGATGTCGGTGGTTATAGGTCCTACTAGCACTGGTAAGGTCACCACACATTTGGATAGGCATTCTTCATCATCATGTCTTTAATGTTTAATCTTTTAGTAGGATCAATATGATGGTATGAGTAGCCCAAAGCTTTCATTAGGTTAAGCATTCACATGTTGAGTCTAGCTCCACCATCTATTAATACTCTTTTGAATTTTCTTCTATGAACAAACACTTCTAGGTGAAGAGGATCATTATGCATGGGTCAGTCTATTGGGACATCCTACTCTATAAATGCCACCTAGCAAGCAACTAGATTTCCAACCATGGATTAGAAGGTGTTTTCATCTATGTTGCAAGCAACAAAAAATTCTCAGAGAGCCTTATCTAGGACTGGCTTGTGAGTTGGGGAGATGCAAAGCAACTGAAACAATGAAATATGTGTTGGAGTCTTTCTTAGTTGATCATCCACACTATAGTTACTTATTGGTGAAGGAGGATTAGACAACACCCCTTGTAATGTGACCCTAGGTCGACGAGTAACCACTGCACAATCTTGGTTTCTTAGATTGACCATAATTATGACCACTATATCATCTCCTACACTCATTGCATAATCATATGCTACATTGGTGTAATTTGCAGTGTTGTTTTATGTCCCTAAACTAGAAGCTTTTCCTTTATGATTTTTAACAAAAGGATCCTTGAATATAGTATGGTTTGTATTGGCGGATCCCTTATTTGCATCCACAGTAATGTCACGTTTATTTATGAGATCTTGTATCAAATGTTTGAGCTTATAGCAACTTGTTGATGGCTTTTGGTGTGGTGGTAATCACAAAATTCATTATCATTCCACCAGGTTGGTTTGAAAGGACCTAGTTCATATGGCCTAATTTTTGGTAGGGGGATGACATTGGTTTGTATCAACTTTTAAGAGCGGATTCAATTGGCTCTTCAAGGGCTATATAATTCCTTCTAGGTGTATTGATCCTTGGAGGTCTTGGCTTACCAAACTATACAACATTTACATTGAATGATGTTGTACTGCTTCCTTGGGACTCAGTTCTATTGGGCATAAAGGGATTAACAGGTCCTTGGAGTGACACCACTGGTTGAGCTCTGTTGATGACATGCACATCTACAACCCCATCATTTGTCACATTCTTATTTTTTGACCAAAATTTTGGGTTTTCACTGCTTGGATTATTGGTCAGTCCAATGTCTCTATGATTCTTTAATATCCATTGTTCTATGAGGCCCTTTTCACATATTAGACCCTTTTCTATGATTTCCTTGAAGGTACTAAGACATTACATTTGATGTGAATATTTAACTTGAGGAATGAGGTTTTCAATTAAGATATCCACTTGTTCGACCTCTGGAATGTGACTGAGACATTTGCGATATAAGGATCTCCATCACTATAAGAATGGAGAGATTGTTTCTCCTTCTCTTTGTTTGGTAGCACATAAATCCATTAGAGTAACTGGATTGTCTATATTATGTGAGAAGTTTGTTATAAACTGTGCAGCCAACTCACCCCATGAAGTAATTTTTGGTGGAAAGTGTGAGAACCATTCTAATGTTGTTCTCCAAGAATATTGGGAAATAGATGCATTAAATATGTGTCTCCATGAGCTACCTTAATACATTTTGTGAAAAACTCTCTAACATGATCTCAGGGGTCACCTTTTCCTCTATATTTATTAAATTTTGGGGTTTCAAAATGTGGTGGAAAAGGTGGCATGTACAAGGTCCTATCAAAAGGATAAGGACATAGGTCTTTCATGGTGTAGCTTTTATTTTCATTTCCTACTTGCATATTTATCATTTTTTTTCTATAAATTTTTCATTTGTTGGACTAAGATCTCTGTTTGGGTTAACTGTGTGCTGGCTCCATATGTATTTCCCACAAAAGGTGTGGTATTTGAGTACATAGGAGGTTGTTGGAATATTGACTGATTATGCAACTATGTGTGTTGATTTCCATTAGGTCTTGTGAAGTATGCAAACTGTGTCCTCGTATTGGGATGACTTGACCCTGTTGGATATTGCTGAGAAGTTTGCTGGAATGATGTGTTGTCATTAATGTCAACATATTCTTTTGTGTATTCTAGTGTTGCAGTCAGATTGGATGAGTTGGTTTGCCTAGTGTGTTGGAGTTGAGCTATTACAGTTTAATGGGTTTTGAGATAACTATCTCTTGTTGATTCAACAAAAGTTTTAGTGGTTTGCATGGTGAATTGATCAAGTTGTGTGATTTGGTATTGAGATTGGTTTTTCAGTTGTTCATGTTATTCGATATTATGGATTCTGCTCCACATTACTCTGGAATTGCAATATAAACCTAAATATCAGAAGAAGTGTTATTTTGTTGTTGATGAAGGTGTGATAGATGATGGATTTGAGAAAGGAAATTCAAGTGATGAGTGGGTGTTTATTGCTATCAAGGAAGGTCATCTGATGACTGTTGATTCTACTAGCTACATTATTGAAGAGAAAGCTTTGGCTGCTAAAGTTGAAGAGAAATATGAATGGGTTATTGATAGTGGTTTCTCTCATCATATAACAGCTGATAAGAGTAATTTTGTGAGCATGGAAAAGTATGATGGTGGTGTAGTAAGATTTGGAGATGAAAAAGTTGGTATAATCCATGGTAGAGGTTTTATTTCTCTTAATGGTAAGCATAACACTGATGATGTATTGTATGTTGAAGGTTCCAAGCATAATCTTGTTGGAAAGATGATAAGGGATATGATTTGCAATTCAAGAATGACAAATTTAAGATCTTGAGTAGCTCCAAAATTGCGATTTCATCAAGTACAAAGACTAAAGGTAATATCTTTCACTTGAATGCTAATGGTAAAATTTGTTTGATTGCTCAGATTGATGAAAGTTGGTTATGGCATAGAAGGATGTGTCATCTAAATTTTGCCTATATGGTTAAGATAAGTTCTACTCAAGCAGTGAGAGATCTTCCTAAGATTGTAAAGCCTACTAATCCAGTATGTAAGGAAAGCTAGTTAGGGAAGTAGAGAAGAGTTACTTTTAAAAGAAAACAATATACTTCTAATGGAATATTGGATCTTGTGCATACTCCTCTATGTGGTCCTTAGAGAGTGAGAAGCTTGTAAGGTGACAATTATTTCATGTTACTGATTGATGACTATTCAAAGATGATGTGGGTTACTTTATTAAGGGAGAAGTTTGAAGCATTGGAGAAGTTTAAGATTTTCAAAGCTATGGTTGAGACAAAGATTGGATTGAAGCTGAAGTGTCTGAGATCTGACAGGGGTGGTGAATTTACTTCTAGTTGTTGGCATTTCGAGTTTGTTGGCATTTTGCATAAAGATTGCATTAATGATATGTTGTCATTGATGTCAATTGAACCAGTAATGGTATTCATATTATTACTGATATTGTTATTTTTGATATTGGCTAGTAACCAGTATGAAGAGCTTTGTGGAAGATGTTGTAAACCAGTATGTTAAGTTTGTGAGTTGAACCAGTAAACCAGTGTAAAGGGTTAAACCTTTCTATGCAATGTAACCGGTAAACCCTATCAATTGTTAAACCCTAACCGATCAAGTTTGTTGGTTTAAAATCTGATGAGCGGTAATGATGGAGACACGTGTGATCATTGTATGAGGATAAATTCAAATTGTTTTGGCACATTTTTTTATTATCTAGGGAAGGGGAAAAGTGGATTGCATCTAATGCACAGGGCGTAATGAGTTACAAAGTCTGATGGAGTGGTGATCATGGAGCGGTTGGAATTTTCTTGAATAATGTGAAAAGATTGTCATGATTTCTAATAGTCAAGATTGTGCCGACTTGTTTGTAATCTCGATGATGAGAATTAGGTTTTTGTTGTGGTGTTACCGACCTAATTGATTTGTATTTAAGGTCGATGAAGTTGCTTATAAAATTTGTTGGCAAGATTGGCAAAAACTTGTTGAGTGTGTTGTTGCCTAACCAGTGAATGGATCTACACTTTGAGTGAAGGCAGATTGAATCTTAAAAGGATCTGATCAAGCAAATGTAGTGCTATTAAGACATATCAAGAAACCTGTTGTTTTATAACAATTACAACAGAAGTGAAATCCCTTAACCGAGTAAGCTCGAACAAGCTTGGTTACTCAATAAATCCTCTAACAAGGTGGTCCATTAGCTTGGATTCTTAAATCCTCCAACGAGGTTACTCCTAACAGGGTATTGTGCTTTTCATCAAGGCATATTTGTAAATCCCTTAACCAGGTGATTCCTAACCGGAATTAGTTCTTAACAAGACTTATTGTAAAGCTTTAACATGCTTGGCTCCTAACAGGGTGAACTTTAGAAGAGTTCAGATAGCTATCCTTATGAGTCTCATCTCACTGCAGTTTTTATCTATTTGGGTTTTCCACGTATAAAAAATTGTGTCAAGTGGTGAATGTTTTTGTGGTTATGATCTTATTTGTTGATTTGATTAACTTCTGATAAGGCATGATAACTAGAAGCATTGAGAGATGAATATGTTGAGATATGATTAAGCATTGTTGATGTTTACAATATTGAAGTTGTTTACTATTAAGTTGTCATAACAGTCAAACCAGTCGATGTCAAGTATTCTTATGAATATTGATCTTGACTGAGATATGTTTACTTTATGTGATTGAATTTGAGTTTGGGAAATTTGTATCATTTTTTTAGTATACTAATTCACCCCCCTCTCAGTATTCTACTGGATACTTATTCTTTCATCATACCATCAATTAGCATCAGAGTGTCCCAGGTCCTCTTTAATCTAAAAGCCAAAAAACTTGATGAAAAGATCTTGTAGATCATGATGAAGAAAGAAGGTCCAAAGTTCAACAAAGATAACTATAGAATATGGAGCGACGGAATGAAGATTTACATTAAGAGTCTTGGTAGTCAGTATTGGGATCATATAAGAAATAAGTATATTACACCTATAGGAATCTTGACCGATGATCAAAAGAAAGAACAACAAGAAAATCACCAAGCATTAGAGGATATAATCAGCTCCTTGTATGATGCTGAATATGTAGACGTTATGTTGGTATTTTGGTATGATTTTGTCATTGATGTCAACACTTACTATCACTTATCAACTCTGGTACTTTGAAAAATCGGAAATGTTCACCGGCAAGCAAGTGACTTATGCACAGTCATCGATATTTGGTACACCGACAGGATATAATGTTTACCGACACTTGGAATGACATGAAAAACACCTGGTTATGTCGAAGACATTGTTTGGACACTTTGTCTTGGAGATTTTTTCATTGGCATATTCGTATTTGCATATTTGTTGTTACCGACAAATAGGTCCAGGTCATACATCGGCAGGCTTATCTATTCCACATCAACATGACACGATATGGAGATGTTTTATTATTGTTGTAAATGCATCAAGCCGACATGTTGAATCAGTTATTGCATCAGATATTGTTTTATTTATAAATTGATTTTATTGTAATATCCTTTAGAGCTGACCTACTAAAATTGGTCTTAGGTTATGATATAAATGTAGAATATTATTTGTAAGATCAAGTGTGGAATGCGAAGGAAGAAATAAATCATTATATGCAAGAATAAGTAGATCTTTACACGCAGACATCATTTGAAGGTGAAGCAAGGTTTTTGTGAAGATAATCAAAACTACACCAGTACTGAATCTAGCATAGTAAGATGCTATTTTGAGCAGTACATCCTTATTGGATTTATCCATCCAATTGTAGTCAATGTGACTCCTATTTGTGTTTGAGTAGTGAGCTCTAGGCGCTTGGCCTTTCTATATGTGCAGACCCCATTTGTATACACATACTATGTGCAATAGTATCATCTAATTGTGGGTAAGGTTTCCCATCGTGGTTTTTCCCTTTATAGGGTTTCCATGTACAAATATTGGTGTTATGTGTTGTGGATGTTATTGTCTTTATGTTTCATGCATTAATCTTTACCGGTACTGTAATTAACTGATAAAACCGTCTACTGGCATAAAAGTTTAGTTTACTAGTATTAAGCATTAAAGTTGGTTAAGTTGTTTTGGTTTGAATTTATTTGACAACTAATTCACCACCCCCTCTCAGTTGTCCCCGGGACCTAACAATTGGTATTAGAGCCTAGCCCTCTTTTTGCATAAGTTTAATAGCTTGAGGAGATCCAATGTCTACTAACTATTTCAGGAAGGACGGTCCTAAACTTGATGGAACCAACTATGGCATATGGAAGATCAGGATGGAGACACATTTGAATTGCATTGGAAATGACATCTAGGAAGTTACAAAGAATGGCTATACTGCTCCTACTCCCAGTCAGCCTAATCCACCTACCTTAGGAAAATGATTGCAAAGCTAGAGAAGCACTTTTGAGTGCATTATTAGATCAGCAAATCATGGGATTGTTAGATAGATCAAATGCTAAAGCTATTTGGGATCGCTTGGAAACATTGAATGAAGGAGATTCCACAATCAAAATTGCAAAACTTGAAAGCTTCCGAGTTAGGTATGAAAATATGAAAATGGAAGAAGATGAAAGGATTTCTGCTTTTATGGAAAGAGTAAATGAAATTGTCTTGGGTATTAAATGTTGTGGAGGAACCTTAAGTGAAGATGAAATTGTTTCAAAAGTTTTAAGATGATTGCCACCGGCATATAAAATGAAGGTTACTGCTATAAATGAGTTAAGAACAATGCCTAATACATCAGTAACTAGGGATACATTGATTGGAAAACTTTCAACTTTTGAAATTGAGGAATTTGGTCATGTTGCTACTATAAAGACAGATTTAGCTTTTAAGGCATCAACATCATCTGCACCATCATTTGACAAGTCTGATTGGAAAGCCTTTTATGCAAGAGAACTTGAAGAAAGCAGGAGAGAAAATGAAGAACTTGAAGCACTATTTGCAAGGAAAATGCCTAAAGGTTCAGTTGGAAGTAAGTATGAAGGTAAAGCACCCTTTAAATGCTTTAACTATAATAAGATTGGTCATATGGATTCTAGATGCACTGATAGACATGCTAGACTAAGAGAAGAAGCTAGGAGAACATACAAGCCTAACCCTGAATGTCAAAGATACAGATTTAAGAAGAATACAGATAAATCTTGTTATCTTGTTGATGAAGGAGTCACTGATGATTCTGATGAAGATCCAACAGACAATGGATGGGTTTTTGTTGCTATAACAGAAGATCAACCAACACCTACTGTTCAACCGGTAGAGCAAGCCCTGACAGCTAAAGTTGAAGTAAAGGATGAATGGATCATTGATTCAGGATGCTCACATCATATGACTGGTGATAAAGGTAAATTCTTGAACTTTCAGGAATATAATGGAGGTCTAGTAAGATTTGGAGATGACAAAGCTTGCTTGATCAAAGGTAAAGGTACAATATCTCTTGATGGTAAGCATAATACAGACAATGTTTACTATGTGGAAGGTTTAAAGCATAATCTTTTGAGTGTTGGTCAATTATTTGAGAAAGGATTTCAGTTACAATTTAAAAATGGTAAATGCAAAATTATGAACAGAACTGGTTTGGAAATTGTAACCGGTAATCAAACTAGAGGTAATATCTTTCATTTGAATAACAGTGAAAAGACATGCTTGATTGTACATATTGATGAAAGTTGGCTATGGAATAAGAGACTCTATCATGTAAATTTTGATTGCATGGTAAAAATTAGTACTACTAAAGCAGTTAGAGATTTACCTAAGCTTGTTAAACCTCACAATCCAGTATGTAAGGAATGTCAATTTGGAAAACAAGTTAGAGAAAATTTTAAAAGTATTCTAGAAAAATCCAATAATGCTCTTGACTTAATTCATACTGATTTGTGTGGTCCAACTAGAACTAAAAGTTTACAAGGTGATAGATATTTCATGCTAATCATTGATGACTATTCTAGAATTTGCTGGGTTACTTTTCTTAGAGAAAAATTAGAAGCACTTGGGAAGTTCAAACTATTCAAAGCAATGGTAGAGAATGAAACTGGTAAGAAAATCAAATGTCTGAGATCAAATCAAGGAGGTGAATTCACATCTAAGGAATTTAATGCATTTTGTGAAGTGAATGGAATTAGAAGACAGTTATCAACACCCCAGACACCACAGTAGAATGGAGTTGTTGAAAGGAAAAACAAAACTATCTTGGATGTAGCTAGAAGTATGTTATTTGAAGAAAATCTACCACATGTATATTGGAGAGAGGCAGTAAGCATAGCAGTCTATATATTCAACAAAGTTCACATCAAAGGAGAAACCGGTAAGACCCCTCATGAACTATGGTTTGGTATTACTCCTACTCTTAAATATTTCAGAATATTTGGAAGTAAATGCTATATTAGAAGAGATGAGTATATTGGCAAATTTGATCCTAGAAGTGATGAAGGAATATTTATTGGTTATTCATATAAGAGCAAGGCATATAGATGTTTTAACAAAAGATTGCAGAAAATTGTTGAGAGTACAAATGTGAAGATTGATGAACAAGTCAGAGGAACTTCAAGGTATATAGACTCTAAACTGGCAACAGAGATTCTAACAAATGAATCTACATTGAACCCACTAGTACAAAATGAAGATCCAGTTACACCAGTATCATCTAAAAATTCCACTGTAACTGAGACACCTCGGTATGTAAGACTGAATCACTCTGAAGATCAGATAATTGGAAACAAGTATAAAGGAGTTATGGCAAGAGGAAGACTGACAAATGAAGAGGTATGTCTTATTTCTCAAATTTAACCATCATCAATTAATGAGGCATGTGAAGATAAACACTGGATTAAAGCTATGGAAGAGGAACTAGAACAAATTGAGAAGAATAACACATGGACATTAGTTCCCTGGCCTAAAGATAAAAATGTGATTGGAACAAAATGGGTATTCTGAAAAAAACTTAATGAAGATGGTAAGGTAATCAGGAATAAAGCAAGACTAGTGTGTAAGGGATATTCTCAGAAAGAAGGAATTGATTATAATGAAACCTTTGCACCGGTAGCTAGAATTGAGGCAGTCAGATTATTGTTGGCTTTTGCAGCACACAAGAACTACAAAGTATATCAAATGGATATTAAATGTGCATTTTTTAATGGAGATTTTGAAGAAGAAGTTTACATTGAACAACCTGATGGATTTTCTTTGATAGATAGCAAAGATATGGTTTGCAGGTTAAGGAAAACTTTGTATGGGTTGAAGCAAGCTCCAAGAGCTTGGTATGCAAGATTGGATAAGTATCTTTTGAAGATTGGTTTTTCTAAAGGTAATGTTGACAACAAATTATACTATAAAGTGACTAATGATGACATCTTGGTTATAGAATTTTTTGTTGATGATATAATCTTTGGAGGAGAAGATGGATTATGTAAAGACTTTTCTATTGAAATGCAACAAGAATTTGAAATGTCTATGATTGCAGAGATAAAATTCTTTTTAGGATTGCAGATTTCACAAATTGATAAAGGTATATTCTTGAGTCAATCCAAGTACATGAATGTAATGCCCCGCCAGGAAACCCTGAAGGGATAGGGCTAAAATGCACCAATGGAGTGCAAATATATATTTTTTAATTAGACACAACATGATGATACATTGAGTTAAAGCTTTGATGACACAACGGAAGTCTAAACCAACCTAAGGAGTTTCCCAACATGATTACATAACTTGACACTTAACTCAGCACGCGACATTTGATCCAATTAAGCCAGTTATCTTAATTACATGTTATTACTTAAAACACGGATATGATTTGTTTAGTAAATTAAAATAATAAATGGTAGGACGCACTCTTCCATTAAGGTTGGAGAAGAGGCTAACATGAGGAAATTCACCCATAGGAGTTAAAACATAGATAACATGTAAATTCTTCCATTAAGGTTAAACTATGGTTAACTTGACGAATCCATCCATTTTAGATACAATATAGCTAATATAATGAAGTTCATTTATAAAAGATAAAATGTACACAACCAAATGTGGTCATCCATTATAGTTAAAATATAGTTAATAAGGTGAAGTTCATTTATTTAGATTGAAATTTAAATAACCAAATGACTTCATCCATTACAATTGAAATATAGCTAATAAGATGAAGTTCATTTATTAAGGTTAAAATGTAAATAACCATATGAGTTCATCCATTATAGTTAAAATATTTCTAAGAAGATGAAGTTCATTTATTAAGGTTAAAATGTAAATAGCCAAATGAGTTCATCCATTGTAGTTAAAATATTGCTAAGAGATGAAGTTCATTTATTAAGGTTAAAATGTAAATAGCCAAATGAGTTCATCCATTGTACTTAAAATATTGCTAAGAGATGAAGTTCATTTGTTAAGGTTAAAATGTAAATAGCCAAATGAGTTCATCTATTGTATTCGTTATCCAATCATTACGTTCAATTTTTCATTAAACTCATACCATGCATCTTGTACCAAAATTCTCTTTTAACATCATCATAACTAGGAGGTCTTTTCATGCATACTTATTTTCATTAACATTAACAAAATGCATTCCTTCATGATCCATTTATTGCATTTAAAAGATAAATACATACATGCATTACAATAATTCTCATCTAACCCACTTATACATTCTATCAAAATGCCATCCATACATGCTAACACTAACCATGAAACACAAGGACAAATGCATCACATAACACCAAGATGGTATCAGAGTTCACCCCTAGTGGGCTACATCTCTGGGTATGCTCAACTGCAAGACCCCTCTGATCATTTAAATAAGTTGAGATTACATAAGGTTCATGTCATTTACATTCATTCCTTTTAGGTGAACATAACCAATATACAAACGACCACATCGGCCAATAAATCCTAAATGATCCCTACATAGAAACGGGTCCAACTGAGCATATTAAAAGCTAGTACAAAGGTCCATTGCCTAGTGGTACTCTAACTAGGGGACTTGACCAACTATGGCCAACCACAAAACAACCAGACGACAGGGTCCAAACAACATATCCAGGCCTTGCCATTACTTTAAACAAAAGTGAATACAGAAATTTAACTTGCATAGGCAATAACCGGAAACAGGCAATCTTCTTTCTTATTGGTTTAAACAGTAAAAATTGATCAAGTTTTATAAACGATCTAAGTTTTCCAAATACATTAACAAAAAATCACAATTACAAGGGGAATACAATGCCACAATTGCAATATTACCATTTGTCTAATTCTCATTACAGAGGGAAAGTATATTTAAACCATTTATTTCACCAATGATAACAACAATATCTTACCAATTCTCAAATCGACACATCATTAAATTTTCAATAAATCTAATAGCATATCATTTAAGTCTACAAGATATCCAATGATAAGTATTTCTTTTCTAAAATTCCTAGGTCTCCTAGAATATTCAAATCCATTAATAATATATCCTTGAACAACATATTATGTAGAAATTAACAAGATATATTTTATTCCAAGCAGTTTTCCAATTAAAAATATTAACTTGAGGAAATAAAGTATAACAATTATAAATTTAATAACACACGATTTCAATTAAGTAATATATATATATATATATATATATATATATATATATATATATATATATATATATATATATATATATATATATATATATATATATATATATATATATATATATATATATATATATATATATATATATATATATATATATATATATATATATTAATAATTGTTAAATAAATCGTAGATTTCGAATTAATTATTAATTAATATATATTTATTAAACCTCATTAATAAAATATATATTAATAATAATTATTAATAAATAATAAATAAATAAAACTAATTAAATCATAATTTGCAAAATAAACAAGTTTTGTTTTATTTTAAAAAAAACTTTATTATTATTATTTTTTTAAAAACAAATGTTGGGGGAGACCTCTATGGGGCCCACCTCCCATCACGGGAGAGATGGGAAGCTCCCCACGGCCACCATGGGCGCCACTCACAGCGGCCACCATGGGTGTCGCTCGCAGCAGCCACCGTGGGTGCCACTCGCAGCGACCACCGCGGGTGTCGTTCACTGCGAGAATTCTGCGGGGAGGAGAGGAAAGGGGAGGCGGTGGCATGAGTCGAGCCTCGGCTCCTCCGCCCGCCAAACCCTAGCCCAAACTAAAATTTAAATTCTATTTTTCATTGTAAAATTTGATTTTAATTAAAATCTATACCAAAAAAAAAAAAGATAATAACAAACTAAACCCCCCCCCAAATTCTTTCATTCACAGACTCATATATTTTCCAGAACATTCAAAACAACAGTATGGGAAATTTTCCCAGCAAGTTCATAATTTTCCAAATACTCAATAACCTTCAGGTAGGCAAGATTTGCTCAACCACAAAACCATTTAAACAATCTTGACCCAAAACCACCAATATTCACAAAACCAAACTTAAATTTTAAGAGCATTCATGGAGGTTTACAGCAAGAAATTTTCAAGAACAACCATTTTTTTTGAAGAGACAAAACCCAATATCCCAAGAAATCAAGAGATGCATTTGAATCCTACCTCATTTCGCATTCCTGGCAAGATTTTGAAGATGAGCCCAACCTGTAGCTGTAGAAAAATCCATCCTTTTTCCAAAATCCCCAATTTTTCCATCCAAAAATATATCTTCCCCACAAAAAAATCAACAACACCCAAAATATTTTTCAACCTAGGTTAAAAGAATGAAAATTTTGACCTAATTTTCTAATTTCAAATTTAGGCACTTTTTAAATAAAAAATGAAAAATAATCATTCTTTTCAACTATTCAAATAATCTAACTTGCTTTTCTAATTAAATTAAAATGCTTCTCTCTCATTTAATTTTAATTTTCTCAATATTAACTAAGCTAACATTTATATTTCATAATATTGACGAGGATAAAATATTTTAATTAAATTAATTCCCAAAATCAATCTTTCACACTATATCAAATATACATATAAATTAAACTTGCTTTTCTAATAAAAATTGATTTTCTTAAATAAGTAAAATTAACCTTTCTTTTCCAAAATGCAAAAGAGATTAAATTATTTCTATTTCAAATAACTTTAAATCTTTCCTTTTTAAAACACATAAACTAGTTAAATTCGTTATTTAAAATTAACCATTAAATTAAACTCGCTACAAACATAGATAAAGCGATCTTTTTAATTAATGATTAATCACATAAAATAAACCTATATATTTTAATTCCTCAATTACAACTGCATAAATGAACACATTAAATCAAATTAAATACTTAAACTTGCTACAAACATACATAAGGCGATCTTTTTAATTAATGATTATTCACATAAAAGAAACTTATTTATTTTAAATTTCTCATTTACCAATGCGTAAATGAACACATTAAATTGAATTAAATACTTAGGATAAAATACTCTATTTTACCACACGCAAGGCACGCAACCCAAGAAAGCCAACCAATCACATGACATGCAAACCCAAATGAAAAAGTGAAACCGATGGACCACACACGACACTCACTTGATCATGGCTAAGGCAAGATGAGGGTTTTATGACCACCTAATCCAAATTCTAAGTATGAAAGAGGCATACTCAACCCTACGAATCTTGATGGAGACGAACCTCACACCTAGGCGGCACTATACCTGCAATCTCCTGCAACCATGAGTCACGCAAGCACACACACACACACACACACACACACACACACATATATATTCAATGAAGGCGTTAGCTCAAGATTTATAACAAGAATTAGGGAAACAATTAAACTTACACAAGAATAGATATGAAAGCACAATAACAGGTACGCACAATATTGATATTATCTAATCTACAACATTACATAATGGTTAATCAACCATCCAAGAATGTCACATAGAAAAAGTCAACCAAGGTCAAACCAGTTTTACAAGGCCGACTAGGGTAGAGGCACTACATTCTCCCCCCCAGGCTCCGACTTACCCCCGAAAGTCGTAAGGCTAGACGGAAGTCATGCAACACATATTAGCCTTGAAACTCATTTAACAAATATAAATTTGCACGTATGAATCCTTCCATAAATAAATGAAACATTATTGCTAAAACCTTTACGAATGTCATTATCCATTGGCAAGGTACAACTAGACCCATACACTTCTTAAAATATTCTATGAATTATCCACAATCATAGCAGAGAAACAAGAATTTTCTTCCTTTCATTACACCAATTATAGCATAAAAAAAAAAAACCACAATTACCATACTCATTCTACCAAACATGGCAAGAAAACATGCCCTCATGATCAATTTCTTTTACCAATTCATCTTTTTACAAAGCTTTATAGCATAGAACTAGCTTCAAATATCAATTTCTACAACCAAGTTAACATTTCAATAAATAGGAGCAATGTAAATAACTCAATTATTTACACTTTCCAGGCATATAAGAACTTTTCCCAATGACTATGTCCCATAACATAGTGACAAGTTAACACCATTCAATCCATGATTACACATAATAACCCTCCACATAACTGGATTGCACAACACAAAAGGGTCACATGTGAGCATGTCTAATGCTCAGTCAAAGATAACATGCATGATCAACATCTCTATACCTAATCTCAGAACAAATAACAATGTCATAAATATCCAACATCTCACTCAAGGGCTTGATGGTGCTAGGGTACACCATAGCAGTGCTACCTTCCATACAAGACCCTCATGAACATCCCTTGTTGTGTAAGGTGTTTAGCCTCCAAGAGATAGTCACCACTCATAGGTAGGTAGTGGATCCTAGCTATCTCACAGCCTCACATACCCCTATCCTCAAGGTTCCCTACGTCTACTTCCTCGTATACAATCAACCAGGACCATCTCCTACATTCTTGGAGAGGAATTTACATTCCAACACCAGACCAGCATACGAAAACAACAAGGATAAACCAATTTAGCCACCAAAGTACGGAAGAGTAAAGATAATAATCGTCAATTCGAACAGTAAGGCAAGAAAATAATTTTGAAATTGCAACATCAAATCAAGTAAGAACAAGATTGCAAGATCATGGCTAAACCTTCAAGGTCAAAATAAAATAAATTTCTGGCCCACAAGGAAATAAATAAATAATAAAAAAAAATCATAAGTGCACATTACATCACTATGTGACTAGCAGCTAGCCACCAATAAGGAAGGAAGGAACAATCGTCTAGCTATCGCAGTAGCTCATCATGTGGTGTGGCCTAGTCACACATCCACATGGCATGGTAGTGTGCACCTCAACATCACCCCGTTTCATGTCATCACGCGGCATGGCTCTACCCTAAACATGTCGGTAGGCTGCATGGCAATGTCTACTACATCCCACATCGTGTCTCAGCACGGCATGGCAATACTCCAAGTGGAAAAGGAATGCAATGGACGTATCCCGCATGGCAGTGTACCTCGTGAAAAAGGGCATGTGTAGGTCACACCCCACATAGCGATGTTCCTCTCAGGATACCTGCCATAAGCCAGAGGTATACATGGCTAAGGTCTACCCACAAGTCTACCAACACTAGTCAATTGGCATCTTATGTGAAAAATAACATGCCTCTCATGAAGACAAGGCAAAAGATGCTCCAATAAAACCCATCATTATGCTCAAGAACTGTCATCAATTATGCTCAAATAAAGGATAGGAATAGGCTGGTGCACATGAACCTCATAAATCGGTTCATCACAAGGGAAAGTATTGAGTACACCTATAATACAGTTTCATTATATAACTATATTTTTCCTCAAAATAGGGAAGCTAAAGTCGCTTCGCGTCGACATTACTCATATGTCATTCCATACTATTCAAGGAATGGTGGCTTCTAATACTACCCCTTCACATACTAACTTATCAACAACCCATGGGTTGGGACTCATTAAGGAAACAAATAAGCAACATCACATAAACAATATGGTTTCCCATACTCATAAGCAAACATATCCTCCATGGTTGATTACTTCACCATCCCATGGGCATACATAGCAAGCATGGGTTTCTTACAACACACAAGGTATAGCACCATTACTGGTTTAGTCACATTTATGGGGGTAATTTTCAATACGCTATCATCTACTCAAGAAGGGTTTTACCTATGCTTTCCACATGTGTCACTAAATAAAGTTTACTCTAGATACATGTACTAAAATTCTTAACAATTCAAACTTACACAAGGAAATAATGTCATTCTGATATCTTTCTCATATTCCACTAAGCATTTGCATTCACATTACTAACTATGCAATTTTCTTTTCCAAAGCAAAAAACTTTCCTCTTTCAATTAGAAGCCAAAAGCAAACATACAATTTCATATGTGATATAAAAATTCTTCTTTAATCATTGCATTCTTAGTAGCATTTCTAAAAATCTTATGATCTTAGGCAAGGAGAAGGGGAAAGAGAGTTTGAAAATTAAACTATTTCCTACAAATACATAAGATCCACAAGGTCACACTATATGCTCAGATATAAGTCTATCATTTTAGTTGCACGGTTTTCATTTCACTATCTTTTTAGGACGATGCCAAAACAACCTAACATGACATTTCCAATTATTATGGTTGCAATAGAATGTTCTAGTTTTCCAAACAAGAAATTAAGACACACAATCTTTTGGTAATACAAGACCTCTTGAGAACACTCACTATTCCTAATTTAATACAAAAACATATCAAAATCTGCAACCTATCATTGAAAATCAAGATATGACAAGAAGGTAAATGAGGAGCTATCAACTAAATAATACACATTAATGCATACACATCAAACAAGTCTTTCATTCGCACTTTCTAAACACAATAAGGCAATTATCTATATCCCAAAGGCAAGTTCAAAGGAGCATTGCTAAAATAGGTCCTAAATCAAATTGGTTTGAAGAAGCACATAAAACAATCTTTCGTGGAACACATTAACACACTCTCGAAGCTACTATAGCATGTCCCCTTTTGATACTCCTCTTACAAACAAGATGATTTCACATAGCAACAATTCACATATTAATGCACATTACTTAAGATAGAATTTAATTATGTTACTCCTACGAGACACATGGAGAATTCTTTAATGTAACATACAATTTATTTTTTCTCAATAACCAATGTTAACTTTCAAACCAAAGCCCTTTTATAATCTAAAAACACGTAAGCGTAATAAGGCTCACACAAGGGCTCAAAAAATCGCAACCTTTCTTTTGCAATAAGAAAACTCAAATAAGAGATAATTACCCATATCAAAACATTTTAACCTCTAGAGAGAGAGGGGGGGAAGGGTCATAATCATTCAATTTACTACATAATAAGCATTTAATATTTGCCATACTAGTCCTTCAAGTGGACAACACTAAGATAGATCATAACCATAACAAGCACATTTTGTACTGTTAGATTCAAGACAACACTAACCATAGCAAATGGATTAGTCAAGGAGTACAATGAATCAATAAGGAAGGTACATACGACTATCTTTCAGAATAAGAGAATTTGTAGACCAAAACATCAATGGATAGACAAATCTCATATAATCACCCCAAAGCACACACATTAAGAAGGTGAAAATAGGGTGTGAACACACATGTTACACACAAGTTAAGTTTTGCTCAATCATACTCACACAACAAGGAGGACAAACATACAACATAAGATCGATATACCTCACACCAACTAAGGCCACAAGCAAAACCAGATATCCTAGTGTTGCAAGATGCACTCTGATACCAAGTGTAATGCCCCACCAGGAAACCCGGAAGGGACAGGGCTAAACTGCACCAACGGAGTGCAAATATTTTTTTTTTAAAATAAGACACAACATGATGATACATTGAGTTATCTTAAAGCTTCGATGACACTTCAGAAGTCTAAACCAACCTAAGGAGTTTCCCAACGTGATTACATAACTTGACACTTAACTCAACTCGCGACATTTTATCCAATTAAGCCAGTTATCTTAATTACATGTTATTACTTAAAACACAGATATGATTTGTTTAGTAAATTAAAATAATAAATAGTAGGATGTGCTCTTCCATTAAGGTTGGAGAAGAGGCTAACATGAGGAAATTCACCCATAGAAGTTAAAACATAGATAACATGTAAATTCTTCCATTAAGGTTAAACTATGGTTAACTTGACGAGTCCATCCATTTTAGATACAATATAGCTAATATAACGAAGTTCATTTATAAAGGATAAAATGTACACAGCCAAATGGGTTCATCCATTATAGTTAAAATATAGTTAATAAGGTGAAGTTCATTTATTTAGATTGAAATGTAAATAACCAAATGAGTTTATCCATTACAATTGAAATATAGCTAATAAGATGAAGTTCATTTATTAAGGTTAAAATGTAAATAACCATATGAGTTCATCCATTATAGTTAAAATATTGCTAAGAAGATGAAGTTCATTTATTAAGGTTAAAATGTAAATAGCCAAATGAGTTCATCCATTGTAGTTAAAATATTGCTAAGAGATGAAGTTCATTTATTAAGGTTAAAATGTAAATAGCCAAATGAGTTTATCCATTGTAGTTAAAATGTTGCTAATAGATGAAGTTCATTTATTAAGGTTAAAATATAAATAGCCAAATGAGTTCATCCATTGTATTCATTATCCAATCATTATGTTCAATTTTTCATTAAACTCATACCATGCATCTTGTACCAAAATGCTCTATTAACATCATCATAACTAGGAGGTCTTTTCGTGCATACTTATTTTCATTAACATTAACATAATACATTCCTTCATGATCCATTTATTGCATTTAAAAGATGACTACATACATGCATTACGATAATTCTCATCTAACCCACTTATACATTCTATCAAAATGCCATCCATACATGCTAACACTAACCATGAAACACAAGGACAAAAGCATCACATAACACCAAGATGGTATCAGAGTTCACCCCTAGTGGGCTACATCTTCGGGTCTGCTCAACTGCAAGACCCCTCTGATCATTTAAATAAGTTGAGATTACATAAGGTTCATGTCATTTACATTTTTGCCTTTTAGGCGAACACAACCAATATACAAACGACCACATTGGCCAATAAATCCTAAATGATCCCTACATAGAAACGGGTCCAACTAAACATATTAAAAGCTAGTACAAAGGTCCATTGCCTGATGGTACTCTAACTAGGGGACTTGACCCACTATGGCCAACCACAAAACAACCAAACAACAGGGTCCAAACAACATATCCAGGCCTTGCCATTACTTTAAACAAAAGTGAATACAAAAATTTAACTTGCATAGGCAATAACCGGAAACGGGCAATTTTCTTTCCTATGGGTTTAAACAGTAAAAGTTGATCAAGTTTTCTAAATGATTTAAGTTTTCCAAATACATTAACAAAAAATCACAATTACAAGGAGAATACAATGCCACAATTGCAATATTACCATTTGTCTAATTCTCATTATAGAGGGAAAGTATATTTAAACCATTTATTTCACCAATGATAACAACAATATCTTACCAATTCTCAAATCGACACATCATTAAATTTCCAATAAATCTAATAGCATATCATTTAAGTCTACAAGATATCCAATGATAAGTATTTCTTTTCTAAAATTCCTAGGTCTCCTAGAATATTCAAATCCATTAATAATATATCCTTGAATAACATATTATGTAGAAATTAACAAGATATATTTTATTCCAAGCAATTTTCCAATTAAAAATATTAACTTGAGGAAATAAAGTATAACAATTATAAATTTAATAACACACGATTTCAATTAAGTATTATTTAATATATATATGTATATTAATCTCATTAATAAAATATATATATTAATAATTGTTAAATAAATTGTAGATTTCAAATTAATTATTAATTAATATATGTATTTTTTTTATTTTTTTTAAATAAAAGTGGAAAATCCACTAAAGTTATATTAATAATAAAGTAATTACATTGGGTTCAAAAAAAGGCATACCGGCAGGAAAGAACCCGCAAGAAAACCTTCGGTTGTAGCCTTCAAAACAATAAAAATAGACACTACCCTTACAAACATAAGTTTTGTCCAGTCAGACCCCCCAACCCCCTATCTCTGCAGTTTTTACAAGTGTCCCATAGGGTAATTCCAAAAAACCAGAATACCATCAACTGGAGAGCAATACAAAGAATGCCAAGAAGGGCCACCAGGAAGATAAGTGAGATAAAAATCCTACCAAAGCTGAGGATAAACAATGGAGCATAATAGAAGCTGAAGAATCTTCAAGCCTACAACAAAAAACCATTCCACCAACTACAAAAGAAAATATATATTTATTAAACCTCATTAATAAAATATATATTAATAATAATTATTAATAAATAATAATTAAAAAAAACTATCTAAATCATACTTTGCAAAATAAACAAGTTTTGTTTTATTTAAAAAAAAACTTTATTATTATTATTTTTTTAAAACAAATGTTGGGGGAGACCTCTACAGGGCCCACCTCCCATCACAGGAGAGATGGGATGCTCCCCACAGCTCCCCTCCCCACGGCCACCACTCACAGCGGCCACCGCGAGCGCCGCTCACAGCAGCCATTGCGGGTGCCGCTCGCAACGGTCACCGTAGGCACCGCTCGTAGGAGCCACCAAGGGCACCGCTCGCAGCGACCACCGCGGGTGTCATTCACTGCGGGAATTCCGCGGGGAGGAGGGGAAGGGGGAGGCGGCGGCGTGAGTCGAGTCTCGGCTCCTCCGCCTGCCAAACCCTAGCCCAAACCAAAATTTAAATTCCGTTTTTCGTTGTAAAATTTGATTTTAATTAAAATCTATACCCAAAAAAAAAAAAGATAATAACAAACTAAACCCTCCCCCCCCGAAAAAAAAAATTATTTCATTCACAGTCTCATATATTTTCCAGAACGTTCAAAACAGCAGTATGGGAAATTTTCCCAGCAAGTTCATGATTTTCCAAATACTCAATAACCTTCAAATAGGCAAGATTTGCTCAACCACAAAACCATTTAAACAATCTTCACCCAAAACAACCAATATTCACAAAACCAAAACTTAAATTTTAAGAGCATTCATGGAAGTTTACAACAAGAAATTTTCAAGAACAACCATTTTTTTGAAGAGACAAAACCCAATATCCCAAGAAATCAAGAGATGCATTGGAATCCTACCTCATTTCACATTCCTGGCAAGATTTTGAAAATGAGCCCAACCTGCAGCTGTAGAAAAATCCATCCTTTTTCCAAAATGCCCAATTTTTCCATCCAAAAATATATCTTCCCCACAAAAAAATCAACAACCCCCAAAATATTTTTCAACCTAGGTTAAAAGAATGAAAAATTTTGACCTAATTTTCTAATTTCGAATTTAAGCACTTTTTAAATAAAAAATGAAAATAATCATTCTTTTCAACTATTCAAATAATCTAACTTGATTTTCTAATTAAAATTAAAATGCTTCTCTCTCATTTAATTTTAATTTTCTCAATATTAACTAAGCTAACATTTATATTTCACAAAATTGACGAGGATAAAATATTTTAATTAAATTAATTCCCAAAATCAATCTTTCACACTATATCAAATATACATATAAATTAAACTTGCTTTTCTAATAAAAATTGATTTTCTTAGTTAAGTAAAATTAACCTTTATTTTCCAAAATGCAAAAGAGATTAAATTATTTCTATTTCAAATAACTTTAAATCTTTCCTTTTTAAAACTAATTAAATTCGTTATTTAAAATTAACCATTAAATAAAGCAATATTTTTAATTAATGATTAATCACATAAAATAAACCTATATATTTTAATTCCTCAATTACAAATGCATAAATGAACACATCAAATCAAATTAAATACTTAAACTTGCTACAAACATACATAAGGCGATCTTTTTAATTAATGATTAATCACATAAAAGAAACTTATTTATTTTAAATTTCTCAATTACCAATGCGTAAATGAACACATTAAATTGAATTAAATACTTAGGATAAAATACTCCATTTTACCACATGCAAGGCATGCAACCCAAGAAAGCCAACCAATCACATGACATGCAAACTAGGGTAGGGGCACTACATTGAAGGAGTTACTAAAGAAATTTGGGATGGAAAACTCTAAACCAGTAAGCACACCTATGACTACAAATGACAAATTATCACTAAGCGATGAATCTACACCTGTTAATCCGACTAGGTACAAATCTATGATAGGAGGTTTACTGTATTTAACACAAACCAGACTTGATATTATGAATGCAATATGTATTGTTTCAAGATTTCAGAGTAATCCAAGAGAAAATCATGAATCAGCAGTAAAAAAGATTTTTCGGTACTTACAAGGCACTACAAATCTTTGCTTATGGTATCCTAGAGATGAAAACTTTGAATTATGTGCATACACAGATGAAAATTGGGTAGGAGATGTGGAAGATAGAAAAAGCACCACCGGTGGAGCATTTTTTCTTGGCAGCAGATTAATTTCTTAATTGAGTAAGAAACAAAGTTGTACATCTTTATCAATAGCTGAATTAGAATATGTTGCAGCAGCAACTAACTGTACACAGGTATTATGGCTTAAGCAAATGTTGAAGGACATAAAAGTAAAATGCAAGGAACCCATAACTATCTATTGTGATAACACTGCAGCAATTGATATATCTAAGAATCCGGTATTACATTCTAAAACTAACCATGTTTCTATCAAACTGAATTTTCTGAAAGAGAATGTTGAAGAAAAATAAGTAAAACTGGTTTATGTGAATACTAAAGAGCAGATTGCAGATATTTTGACTAAACCTCTGCCTAAGGAGACCTTTGAATATCTTAGAGATCAGCTTGGGGTCATACCCCCACCAGTAGAGACTTAGACAGTTGATGTTTGTCATCAACCGACAGAATTAACAGAGAAATTTTCTACTCTGGCTTTGATGAGAGAGCTACTTCTCAAGGGGAGTAATTGGTATACTGAATTGGTTGGTATTTTGTATTTACATCTGGTTTTTTGGCATTTGATGTCAAAGGGGGAGAGATATCTATGGAAAAACACTTTATCTCTTGGGGAGAGATTATTTATTTGGGGAGAGATTGTTATTTTGAGAGAAACTGATTACTCTCTGTATCTGTATTTTGATTTCTAGTTATGATCTCTTTTTGAGAGATTGTTGGTTTTTTGTATTTGGCAATTCTGTTTTGGCACTTTGATGGTTTTTCCATCTTGTGTTTCAATCAATGCCAAAGGGGGAGATTGTTGGTATTTTGGTATGGTTTTGTCATTGATGTCAACACTTACTATCACTTATCAACTCTAAAACTTTGAAGAATCAGAAATGTTCATTGGCAAGCAAGTGACTTATGCATAGTCACTGGTATCTGGTACACTGACAGGATATAATGTCCATCAACACTTGGAATGGCATGAAAAACACCTGGTTATGTCGAAGACATCGTTTGGACACTTTGTCTTGGAGATTTGTTCATTGGCATATTCGTATTTGCATATTCATTGTTACTGGCAAATAGGTCTAGGTCATACACCGACAGGCTTATCTATTCCATATCAGCACAACACGATATGGAGATTTTTTATTATTTTTGTAAATGCATCAAGCTGACATGTTTTTTATTAAGGAAAATCAGGTTTTAAGGGACCCGAAACCCTCTTACAATACAAAAGATGAGCAAGAAAGAAACAAGAGAAGATAAGACCAAGACAAAATAGCTACAAAAGACCAGCACAAAAACTAGTAGCTAGGACAAAAGGACAACAAGGAGCCAACAAGAAATTGGCATCCAAAACCCAGCATTACATTTCAAATGAAAACTTTTATAGACTCCTCAGTGTTCTGAACCAAAAGCACCATGGCCTTAGCGGCTTCTCTCAAATCATTGCTCTCCTATTTTAGCTGGATGTCTTTCATTTTGGACTCCATATTAGTGGTGGTCTGCCTGGTCCTTCGCCTGGAGATTTGATGGGTGGAGCTGGAGGTCGGTACATCTTCAATGATTACCAAGTTCTTATCCTAATTTTTCCTCTCTAAGTGATCCACCAAGGCATTCATATTATGTGATGAAACTCTTAAGACCTCAAGACTGTGGTTCATGAAGCTTTTCAAAGCCTTCTTAGTTTGAGCAACCTGAGTGATGATGTTATCTTTATCCGCCTCAACCTTTTCTTTTACAATTCTGATAACATCCTCCAGATGTTTCAAATCCCCTTTATCAGGTCTTTTTCCAACCAATCCTACATCTTAATTTCCTCCTCAGCTTCACTAGTTTCGATCTCCTCACTCTTTTTCCCTGAATTTGTTTCCTTAATCAAATTGTGTATCTTATTTTCCAGGTCCCTCTTTTTGCTCTGAATGCTTGTTATGTTGTCAATAACCCACTTGTGGAGATTGAAAGACTCCAGTGTGCAATTTCGGGCAGTATTCGCCGAATCCCTACCCTTCTTAGTGCTCATAGAATTAGGGTTATCTTCCTCCATAGAGTTCGGGGCAACATTCCTGCTATCTGAACCCATAGGGTTAAAATAAGGGATTTTAGAATTAACATCTTTTTTCCCTTCCTCCTCTTCTCCAGCGTTCTCTTCCTTCTCACTCTCCATTTTTGTCTCACTATCCTTTCCCTTTTTCTCCTCTAAATCATAATGCACCTTTGTTTCCACATTATCAATATCAGCTCTCCATTTTTTATGGGTAGGGGCATTAGACTAGTCATCATCAGACTCAGAATCATTACAACTCTTAGAAACATGTGCATTAGTTACCAGGTAATCATCCTTGCTAGCCCTAGCTTTTTGCTTCAGATTTTTGTAAATGATCAAAATAAGCCCCTGATGGGCTATGGGGTAAGAATTGGGCTTTTTGGCGTGGTCAGCCAAACTCTCATTCAAAGAAGAAGCTAAGTAAAAGGGCAGGGAAATCTTAACCCCATGGCGGAAATGATTAAGAATTGCAAAATGATAGTTGTAGATTTTAGTAAATCTACCATCAACAGTAAGGAATTCCATCAAAACCTTTAACACTTTCTGCCAAAAAGACTTTACCTGCTGGGGGAGGTAGTAGGAGATGTTGTCTTTCTTGGCAAGACGAACCTTCTCATCCTCAGATTTCGGGAATTTTTTAATCGCTTCTATAGCATACTTTCAATCTCTATAGAATTTAGTGCCCTCCTTCTGAAGACCTATGACCTCCGAAATCAGATTCTCATGAATATTCCAGGTCTCCCTAAACAAGGTGACTTTGTTGCTATTCCAGCCCCTAGCAAAGCCATGAGACACCGAATTTCTGCTTCCATGTAGCTTTTCCATATAGTTAGTGAATCCATATCTATGAAGCCTCCTCCACACTTTCCGCTCACTCTTCCAGTTTTCACAGCCAGAGGGCTCATTCCTATTTAAGTTACCTCCCATATTGAACAACATGTCGAAGTACCCAAAGGTGTATCTCACAATCTATAGATTTAACCACAAATTCTTGAGCAAAATTCTGGAATAACATAACAGAGTCCCATTCGTGGTTTTAAAGATAATAATAATGGCCACACAAAACTGACACTTATTATTATAATCCCCATCACACATATGATCATAAAACCGATGCCTAAAAGAAATCATTAACTGACAGTTCATTTGCCCCCAAACTCTGTCTTTGATTTCTGGACCCCAAAAGATAATCATGATTTTAAATTGACACATTGATGCGATCAAGAAATAATTGCTCTCTAACATCCCTTTTACAATGGGTCTCTCTGATATATTTAACCTCCACCTATAAATTGACCTCTTCATTAGCTAAGAGGTCCGCAACCTTATTGCCTTCCCTTAGAGTGTGAGTTATGAGAATACTAACATAGTCATTTAATAACTTTTTATCACTTTCAACTAAATTAGTAATATTCCAAGATATAGAACTAGTACCTTTAAGAGCCTGGATGATGTTGAGGGAGTCCCCTTCCAGCCATTTTTTTAAAAATTTGAATCCCTGAGCAAGCTAGAGGCTTTTTAGTATAGCCTGAGCTTCAACCACATGATTATTTTGGACCCCAAAAGGAGAAGCAATAGCAGCAATACAGACACCTTGAGCATTTCTGATGACTCCTCCACCACCGGACTTCCCAGGGTTACCTTTAGCCACCCCATCAAAATTCACCTTTATCCATTCATGATTAGGAAATCGCCAAACAATATTATCTCTCCTAGTCTTATTGTTAGATCTACAAACTTTGTGGATTAAGTTCCATTCAGTAAGGATGCCTTTTTCAATTTCAATCATATCAGTAAAAAACCACTGTTTATTGTTCCTGTAAGGAATATTTATGTTTTCTTTTATAGCCCTGCAAACTTTTTCAAAGACCACCTGAGAGGTGCACTTAGCTTCCCTAAATATTCTATTATTTCTTTCTTTCCAGATTCCCCAGTGAGTCATGGGGAGGATCAGGGACCAAAGGTTCTTGATAAGAGGAAATTTGGTGGGGAAGGTCCATTGCCAAATAATTTCCTTGAGACTCTTGTGCATGACCCAATCAACTTTCCAATTCACCCAAAACTTACTCCAGATTTCCTAAGTGAAGGAACAATGGAAGAATAGATGATCAACTAATTCTTCCTCTTTCTGGTATAGCTCACACCTGTTAGTGAACATAAAACCTCTTCGGACCAAGTTGTCAATAGTAAGGATCCTATTGTGAGTAGGAAGCCAAAGGAACATATTGACTTTAGGGATAAGAATTTTGTTCCAAACTTTGCCCCATATAGGGTTACTAATCTGAGTGAAAGTATTTTTGTAGGCAGAAGCAACCATAAAGTTACCTCTTGAATTACTCTTCTAGAGGAAAACATCATCATAATCTTTGTTAATAGAAAATGACAGCAGCTCCTGCTGGAGCAAGGAAAATCTAGCATATATAACATCAAGCCTAACCCATTTGTTCTCCTTCTAGTAGTCACACACCATAGACCCAAACCTCCTTTTACATTCCTTGATAAATTGATTGCTGCCTTGATCAAAGAGAGGTTCATTGTTCATCTAAGGATCCTACCAGAACCTTATTTTGTCACCTTTTCCAAGGACCCATCCAGCTCCAGCTTTGGCCACTTTTATGGATTTGATAATACTATTCCAAATGAAGGACCCAACAGGGATGTCTTCAGAGTTGAGGAGATCCTCGAGAGGCTGATTATGAATATATTTGTCAAACCAGATCCAGTTCCAATCTTTCTTAATGTCATAAGATCTCCATATTTGTTTAGCAAGGAGAGCTTTATTAAAAAAAATTAGAGCTTTTATACCAAGCCCTCCTTTGCTCTTTGGTTTACACACTTTGTCCCAAGCAACCAAGGATAGTCTCTTTTTTTCTTCAACCCCTGACCAGAGAAATCTCTTCTGGATTCTTTCTAATGCTTTAGCAAATTTAGCCGGGATACCAAATAGACTGAGAGCATATACAGGGAGATTCTGGAGAGTAGCTTGAAGAAGCTGCAACTTTCCAACCTGAGATAAAATGGATCCTTTTCAGCCAGCAAGTTTTTTGTTGAGTTTGTCAATTAACATATTCCAGAAGGAGTTTGGGGGAGCTAATCCCAAGGGGAGACCCAAATAAGTGGAGGGGAGCATTTCCACCTTGCAACCAATAATTTTAGCAGTTCTTTGTTGTCCTATGATATGAGTGTTCATGAAGTATATAATCGATTTGTCCCAATTGATTTGCTGGCCAGTAGCCAAAGAATAAGAATTAAGAGCACCTTTAAAGGCAGTAGCCTCCCCAATAGAAGAATATCCCATTAAGATAGTATCATCAATAAACTATTGGTGAGAACAAAAAACATTAGTAGAGTAAGGTTGAAGACCTTTGATAATTTTATTCACTTTCATTTTTTGGATCAGTCTGCTCCTACTCTCTGTCAAGATGGTGAAAAGAATAGGAGATATGGGATCTCCTTGTCTAAGCCCCCTCGATGATTTAAAGAATTTAGTAGGAGATCCATTAATGAGAATTGAAAACATAGGAGTAGAGATCAACTCTCTGATAATTTTGATTATCTTCTCATCAAATCCAAATGCCTCCATGATTCTGAAAAGAACTTGCCAATCCACTCTATCATAAGCTTTCGCTAGATCCAACTTTATTAGAAATCCTTCTTTATTGGTAGCATTGAGGGAGTGAATATTCTCATGCACCAGAATGATAGATTCCAAAATCTGTCTACCAGGAACAAAACCTTTTTGCTCCTCGGAGATGATGAAGGGGAGGACAGCCAAAATTCTAGAAGTCAAAACTTTAGATATGATCTTATAGAAGGACTTACATAGACTTATTGGCCTAAATTTTTCCATTGAATCTGCCCCGGCCACCTTAGGAATTAAGGCAATAAAAGTGCAGTTGATTACCTTAAGGATCCTTCTTGAACCAAAAAATTATTTTGCCGCATTGACCGTGTCTTTTCCCACAATATGCCAAAATTCTTAGAAGAAAAACATAGGGAAGCCATCAGGTCCTAGAGCCTTATTCCCTTGAAAAGACAAGACAACTTTTTTAATTTCCCCAATAGAGGGGATAGCAGAAAGGGCCTTATTTTGATTAGGATTAATAATCTTGGGGATAATGTCAACCAGATCTTGTTGTTGGGTATAATTAATATCCCATCTACCGGTGAGGAGCTGAGAAAAGAAACTAATAGCTTCATCCCTAATATCATCCTCATTAAGAAGAATTTTGTCCTTAGCAATTAATCTGCAAATTCTGTTCCCAGCTTTATGTTTCAAAGAGGTCATGTGAAAAAATTTAGTGTTTCTGTCCCCAGCCTCCAGCCAAATAACCCTAGATCTCTACCTCCAATAGATTTCCTCCCTAGAGATGATGTTGTGAAGTTTGACTAATACATCATCTTCCTTAGCTTTGGGATACTTTTTATTGCCATCTTTCTGTATAGAGTTTTGGATCTGTTCTAATTCCTCCTTCAGCTTTTCCTTTGAGTCAAAAATATCACCAAAGACCTTCTTGTTCCATATCTTAATGTTATCTTTGATGTTTCTAAGTTTTTTAGCAACTTTATACATGGTTGTTCCATTCACATCAATATTCCACTAGTTGGCAATGGATTTTTCAAGAGAGGGGTGAGAAATCCACATTTTCTCAAACCGGAAAGGGAAACTCTGTTTACTCTTAATGGACTCAGCAACAAAGGTAATGGGATAATGATCCAAACCAATTCTATTGACGACTGATAGGGAGCATCTATGAGAAAGAATCCAATCATTAGTAACAAGGGATCTATCAAGTCTTACCTGAATGAGGTCTTCACCATCCCTATGATTAGACCAGGTGTAAGAAGCTCCAGTAAGGTCCATATCAATAAGAGTATTGACATTGATGAAGTCCATCAAATCAGATTTGTTGTCCAGTTGGGCTTGAGTTCCTCCAGATTTATCAGTACCTTGTAGAGGAGTGTTGAAATCTCCCATCAACAACCAACTTTTCTTAGGGAAAGATCTTCTTTTCTGTTGGATTTTATCCCAAAATTTGCTCCTGGCAGATTTGGAATTAGGGGCATAGATATTTGTGACCACCCATTCCTTTCCTTCATAGATGCTTTTAACTTTCATGGATATAATGTTACCATCTTCATCAATCATTTCTCTTAAAATAGTTTTCTTATTCCAAAAAATAGCCACCGCACCAGATGCCCCGTTCGAGCTGCTACCATAGACCCCTCCACTTTTAAAGAAGTTTAAATTCTCCACTTTCTCCTTACTCATTTTGGTTTCCTGAACCAGGATAATATCCAGCTTATGGTCTCGAATGAGATTCTGTAATATATCATGTTTGTTGAGACCATTTAGGCCTCTGATGTTCCATGATATTACCTTCATTTGGAAACCTGGGGGCAGAATTCGTGTATAGTTTGCTGCCTTCCATCAGCTATGTTTTTCTTGCTCTCCTAATCCCTATGCCATTTCATGGTTTTACATCCCTGCAGAGATTTGGATAGACCAATATCAACCTTGGACCTGGTCCTAGTTTTCACCCCATTAGGGCATCCTACCTTCTTGTTTTTCTATTTTCCATTCCCTATTACTTCTCCCTCATGCTCATCTTTGGGCTCATCTTGCATGTTACTCCATAGTTCTCCTCTTTTCTGGGATGATATGGGTGTATCAACTCCAATATTCTGGAATAACGCATTTAGATTAACCTTAGGTGATCCAAACTTGTTCTTCCTTCCAAGTTTAATTTCATGTCCTTCAAATTCATTTAGGCATTCTTCATCTCTTTTTGTTGCTGAAACTTGAGGGGCCTCATGATGAGATTCAGTGACATTCTCAATCTCACCTTCTTCAAGAATCTCTTCACTGATAGCATTCTCTTCCTCTTGAGCCTATATGGCCTCAAAAGTATTGATTGTTTTGATCTCAAACTCACTGATTTCATTCTTTTTATCTTCCTTCAATGGGGGAGTCTTAAGAGGGTCATTTCTATCTCCTTTTGATAAGTCTAGTATGTTACCAGGAATTCCACTTCTTCCTTCCACTTTACTAACTTCCTTATTATTATTCTTTTCTTTCCAGACATGTTTATGGGGATTGTTAACCGTCATAGGTTTTTTAGGGTTACTAGGGAAAGCCTTAGCCTAGTGACCAGCTTTTTTACAAGAAAAACACACAAAGGGGAGGGACTCAAACTCTATTGTCTATTCCCATAATCCAAGTTTGGAACTTATATCAATAGAACTAGGAAGATCCATCTTTTGTGAAATATTGACACAAATGCACGCATAAACCAACCTCTTTCGAGTTGCAGTTATTGGATATATCGCAAAAAGCTCCCCAAAGGAGTTTACAATCCCTAAGAAAACATCCTCAACCCAGAATTCCAGCGGCAAGCCAGGTAGCCTTACCTAGACTGGAGCAGATTCAAAGAAAGAGTCATTGAGTTCCATATTAGGAGACCACTTTCTCATAGATAGAGAAGATTTACCAAACATTCAAGGACCATCACTTAATGCTGCTTCCATATCTTCCCCGCAAGAGAAGGAAAAAATGAAAAAACCTCTGGACAAGGCATAAACATCAACCTGACCTTTCATCCTCCATTTTCTCTTAACAAAAGACCTAACATCTTCAATATTGGGTCGTGGTCCAACAAACTTCCCCACTAGAGAGAAAGCCATTAATGAAATGCTATGATTGATAACCAAATCTGGAACCGCAATAGCAAGTTTACTCATTTTTCTATTAGAGATGTCTTCCACAAAGGGAAATGATGATTTTCCAGTCGGTTTTCTAGATGGTTTATTTGCAAAAAGACTACTCCAAGGTTTGAGGGCTTTCACCTCCATGGTCTTTTCTGAGTCGGGACCCAATTTTGGAGAATCTATCATCTTTTTTCGATCGGGAGGAGAGTTTTGTTGCCTTGGGTCCCCATCCGGTCTCCCATCCTCATCATCCATCACTTGTCCTTGAGCTGCAGAGGTAGCAGAACCAGAGGCCCCAACCTCGTTGTTCCCTCCATTTCCAGGATTCAAATTTCCCCCCTTTGCTTGCGTTGTTCCCTCTATTTCTTTTTTCCCCATCAAGCCAACATGTTGAATCGGTCATTGCATCGGATATTGTTTTATTTGTAAATTGATTTTATTGTAATATCCTTTAGAGCCGACCTACTTAAATTGGTCTTAGGTTATGATATAAATGTAGAATATTATTTGTAAGATCAAGTGTGGAATGCGAAGGAAGAAATAATTTGGTATATGCGAGAATAAGCAGAGCTTTACACACAGACACCATTTGAAGGTGAAGCAAGGTTTTTGTGAAGACAATTAGAACTACACCAGTACTGAATCCAACATAGTAAGATGCTATTTTGAGTAGTACATCCTTATTGGATTTAACCATCCAATTGTAGTCAGTGTGACTTCTATTTGCATTTGATCAGTGAGCTCTAGGCGCTTGGCCTTTCTGCATGTGCACACCCCATTTCTATACACATACTCTTTATAGTAGTATCATCTGATTGTGGGTAAGGTTTCCCACCGTGGTTTTTCCCCTTACAGGGTTTCCACATACAAATATTGGTGTTATGTGTTGTGGATGTTACTGTCTTTCTATTTCATGCATTAATCTTTACCGGTACTGTAATTAACTAATAAAACTGTCTACCGACATAAAAATTTGGTTTACCGGTATTAAGCATTAAAGTTGGTTAAGTTGTTTTGGTTTGAACTTATTTGACAACTGATTCATCCCCCCCTCTCAGTTTTCCTTGGGACCTAACATGTTCATGGTCTTGAAACTGCATATGAAGTGTGGCAAAAAATTGGAGAGATTTTTATTAGTGATGAACATGTTAAGATTGCCAAAGAGGAGAGTCTAAGAGGAAAGTTCAATGACATGAGAATGTCTGAGAGAATATCCAATAGTATGGTCAAAGGATTAAAGAGATAGTTGGTGAAATAAAGAGAGCAAGAGGGAAAGTAGAAGATGCCACAGTAATTAGTAAGGTACTGTGAACCCTGCTACCGATCTATGCTATCCGAGTTGTAGCTATTCAGGAGCTGAAATCCATTGACAAGTCTAAGGTAACTCTTGACTCTATTATTGGCAAACTTATTGCCTTTGAATTAAATGGCTATGATGGTAGTGTACAGAAATAAGAATCTGCATTTAGAGCTTTTGTCTCTATCCCATCTGTGAGAAGAAGTAGAGATACCAGCCATGGTTATGAATCTAGATCTAGCAGAGATGCTGATGATGAAGACAGCTTAGTGGAACTTGAAGCATTGTTGGCAAACGACTACCTAGAGGCACTGGTAAATATAGAGGTAAGCTACCTTTAAAATGTTTTGCATGCAACAAGATTGATCATATAGCAACTAAATGCCCTAATGGTGAAAATGGATACAAGAGAGACAAATTTAAGAAGTATAAGGGTAAAGGCAAGAGAGATTGTCTTGTAGCTATTGACAGTGGTATTACTGATGAAGAATCTGATGATGCTGCTAGTGAAGATATTGTGTTTGTAGCTATTAAGGAAGAAATATCAAATCAGAAGGCACTATTATCCAAGATGGATAACTCTGATGATTGGATCATTGATAGTGGTTGTTCACATCACATGACCGGTGATCGGAGCAAATTTCTTTCCCTGAAGGAATTTGATGGTGGTGTTATCAGATTTGGAAATGACTCACCCTATATGGTTAAAGGTAAGGGAGTTATTTCTCTTAATGGGAAGAGAAGTGTTGATGATGTCTATTGGGTTGAAGGCCTAAAGCACAATCTTTTGAGTGTGGCACAACTTAATGACAAAGGATACCCACTGGAGTTTAGAAATGGTATGT
Organism: Cryptomeria japonica; assembly: GCF_030272615.1. Classification (NCBI taxonomy): domain Eukaryota; kingdom Viridiplantae; phylum Streptophyta; class Pinopsida; order Cupressales; family Cupressaceae; genus Cryptomeria; species Cryptomeria japonica. Next base: position 320,444,831 of record NC_081410.1, read on the forward strand.
GCAAAATATTTGATAACAAAGGTGAATTGATTGCAACCAGAAAATAGACCAGAGGTAATCTATTTCATATTAATCCTAAAGTTAGTAACTGTTTGATAGCAAAAATAGATGATAGCTAGATTTGGCATAGGAGATTTTGTCATAAATTTTGACAATATTGTTAAAGTAAGCAAATCTAAAACAGTAAGAGGTCTGCCTTAGCTAGACAAACCGGTTAATTCTCTTTGTAAAGAATGTCAGCTAGGAAAGATGAATTCTTCAACTTTCAAGAGCAAGTCCTTCTCAGCAAAGCACTTGTTGGATTTGGTTCATACAGATCTATGTGGACCAATAAGAACAAGAAGCATTCAAGGTGACAGATATTTCATGATCTTCACTGATGATTGTTCAAGGATGATGGGGGTCACATTCTTGAAGGATAAGAATGAAGCTTTTGGTAAATTTAAGGCATTTAGGGCCTTAGCTAAGAAACAAAGTGGCAAAAAGATAAAATGTTTGAGAATAGATCAAGGCGATGAGTTTACTTCCGAGGAAATCACTTAGTATTGTGATGAGAATGGTATCAAGTGATAACTTTCTACACCAAGGACACCACATCAAAATGGTATAGCAGAGAGAAACAACCAATCAGTGGTTGAAGCTGCTAGGACTATGTTGATACAAGGAGGTGTAGGTAAAACATTTTGGAAAGAAGATGTAAGTATAGTTGTCTACACAATGAACTGAGTTCTAGTGAAAAGAGGTAAGGACAAGACCCCTTATGAATACTAGTATGGAAGATCACTTGAAATTATCTATTTTAAGATATTTGGAAGAAAATGTTTTATTAAAAGAGGTGATTACATAAGAAAGTTTGAAGCTAAGAGTTATGAAGGCATGTTTCTTGGCTATTCCACCAAGAGTAAGGCCTATAAATACTTCCACAACTAGACACAGAAAATTGTTGAGAGTGCTTATGTTTGTGTAGATGAATGTCCTGAAGTTTCAGAAGGAACCAGTTCTAAGAAGAAGGATGAAGATCCTTGCATTTTTCTTTTGGAACCTGAAACTGTTAAATCAAAAACCGGTAAAGAAAATCCTAATGTACCTTTCCAACCAAAACAAATAAATTTAGAAAAAGATGATAATGAAGAAGCTGAACCTGAAGAGAATGATCATGTTATTCCTAGGTATGTGAGACTAGATCACAGTCTTGAATAGAGTATTGAGGATAAGGATGTTGGAGTACTAACTAAAAGAAGAATAAGAGAGAACTCTTGCATGATCTCCACCTTTGAACCTAGAAGTGCTAAGGAGCCATTTGGTGATGATCATTGGGTGAAAGATATGGAGGAGGAGTTGGACCAAATTGAGAAGTGTGAAGTTCAGATGCCAATAGCTAACAAGATGAAAGGGGGGAGGGGTGAATCATACAAACTTAATATTCCATAAAATCAACAGATTCAACCTCGGTAACATATACTTCAGCAATATAACCAAAAACTGCTAAACATGCAAACTCATAAACACATAATCATCATAACACATATAACACCAGATTTAACGTGGAAACCCAAATAGGGAAAAATCACTGTGGGATTTTGGACCCACTAAGAAATATACTCTTCTAGAGTATGCTCGGTTAAAAGAAAAGCCTATTAAAGATTACAAACACATTGCTAGATGTGACTCGGTTAAGGGAATTCCCTCAAACCTATTAGGATCTTCACTTTGTTAGAAGTGACCTTGTCAAAGGATTTCAAACACTCATTTAGAATGTTACCTTACTAGAGGGTTTACAAATAAGACTGTTAAGTCCACTCGGTTAAGAGATTTTCTGTCACTTACAAAATAGCAGTAATAAAAATATATCTACAACTTCACATCTAAAATGCTAAAGCAGATTCTTATTTTCTCAAAACAATCTTGTCATAGGACTTATCTTGTCCCTCTGCTAGGCTCCCTACTCTGTTATTCAAACAGGTCTTCAAGCTTCTATGCTCGGTAATCACTATGTAGCATCCCTATGCTTACACTTGCCCGCATACATTGTTTATCAACAATTACTTATTTATAAACAATTTGCTAACCGCTTAATCTCCTTGATCACATTTACCATGATCAATCTTAGCCATCAGATCTTCAATCTTGACTAGGTTCAATGTATCCTTCGATCTGAAAATGTTTTACCTCACCTTGGGACTTGCATTCCTTTCTAGGAACTTGTGCTAGGTTATTGTAGTTCAATCTATGCCGTAGATCTTCCTGCCGATCTCCCATTGCCATAGATCCTTAACCAATTTTATGCATGGCATACCAATCATTTATACATCTCCAGCTAATCATTTTCCTTCATTAAATAATGCTTTTATCCATCCAATGCACTCTGTCATAACTCAGTTGCAACTCGGTAAATACTAAACTTTACTCGGTAGACATTCTGCCTTCTTTAACCGATATAGATAACCTTAGGGTTTACCGACTAGGTTCCTTAGGATTTACCGCCTAGGTTCTTTGCTCGGTGACATAGTATAGTATTATCCTTACAATCAACAACATATGTAGGACATCAAAACAATCTAAACATCATGATCTCATCATTGTCTAACTCAGTAATAGTTGCCCATTGAATATCTTATTTCTCCCCTTGTTCATCACATTCTTTCTGTGTCTTTTACTGACATCTTAATTCTCTTCAAATCAATCTTCTCAAGATATGGCAACATCATACTGAATCAGGAAATCAATTTCTTGACATCAATGACAAAATAATGTTATAAAGATAGTTATCATCCTTTTTCAGTTATATCAAATAATCTTCAACAACCTTCTCAATATCCTTAATGAATATCAACAATCTCCTTCTTATTGAAATGCCAACAATCTTTCTTTCTACTAAAATGCCAACAATCTTTCTTTCTACTGAAATGCCAACAAGAAGAACAACACTTGGACCTTGTTACCCCGACCGGTAAACAAGAATTTTATAGGTACTAAATGGGTGTTCAAAAACAAGTTAAATGAGGATGGTGTTGTAGTTCGCAATAAGGCAAGATTGGTGTGCAAAGGTTATGCGCAAGAAGAAGGAGAAGATCATGGATAAACTTTTGCACCAGTAGAAAAAATAGAAGGTGTCAAAACTCTAATTGCATTTGCATCTCATAAGAAGTTCAAGGTATACCAGATGGATGTTAAGTCTACATTTTTTAATGGGATATTGGAAGAAGAGGTTTATATAGAGCATCTTGATGGTTATGCATTGACAGATAAGGAAGACATGGTATACAAATTGCATAAATCTTTGTATGGATTAAAGCAAGCAGCCATAGCATGGTATGAATGGCTTCATACTCATATGATGAAGATAGGCTTTGCTAGAACCAATGATGACAACAACATTTATCTCAAGTTTGGAGGAGATGAAATACTGGTCAATGAAGTATTTGTTGATGACATTATATTTGGAGGTAATGATGACATGAGTAATTGTTTTGTAGACAAAATGAAGAATGAGTTTGAGATGTCATTAGTAGGGGAAATAAAAAAATTCATAGGCTTGTAGATACATCAGATGAAGAATGGTATTTTCATTATTCAATCCAAGTATGTGAAAGAGGTTTTGAAGACTTTCGGTATGAGTGATTGTAAACCAGTTGGAACCCCAATGGTTACAGGTTGTAATTTATCCAAGGAAGATGCATCTAAGTCTATAGATTAAAAGGAATACAGGTCAATGATTGGATAATTACACTATGTTGTTCACAGTCAACTGGATATTGCCCATGCAGTTGGTATTGTTGCTAGATTTCAGAAGAATCCAAAGGAAGCACATCTGATGGCAACCAAGAGAATTTTTAGATATCCGAAAGGTACTATTGACTATGGGTTATGGTATCCATATGGTGGAAATTTTGACTTGAAGGCATACACAGATGCTGATTAGGTAGGAAATATTGATGACCGAAAGAATACTACCGATGGTGCATTCTTTCTAGGAGGAAGGCTAGTTTCATGGAGTAGTAAAAAGAAAAGTTGTACTTCACAATCTACTATTGAAGCTGAGTATGTAGCATCTTATATGAATTATACACAAGCTATGTGGATGAGGCACATTTTGGAAGGTTTGAAGATGAAAATCTCAAAACCAATAATGATTTTGTGTGATAATACAATTAAAATTGATTCAGATTCAGATTATTATTAGACTTCTACTGTTATCCTTGAGCTATTAAAATCTTCAGAAGTCTTCTCCCTTTTTCATTAGTCTTCTGAGTTGTTGTCTTACATTTAGTCTTCTCCCTTTTGTAGTAAACTTCTCCCCCTATCATTAGTCTTCTGTTATTTTCATCATTTAGGGCTTTACCATTCTTCATCATTTAGGGTTTTACCATTCAGTCAACCATTTAGTCTTCTCCCCCTTTGACAACAATGCCAAAAAGTAAAAGAACTAAATCATGATTTCTTCCCTTGTGAAGTGATTTGCCTTGCTATGTATCATCTCAGTCTTGGTTAGAGCAACTTGTCTCTATTCACTATTTCCTGCACACCTTTAGAAAACCTTCTAAAGTGCGTAAATCAGCATCAATCCACACATAATATTCTATAGATTCATTGAATTGATGCTTTCACCAAACTCTGTCAGTGAGTAGAAGATAGGGGTAGGACCCCTAACTTTCTTTTGAGATAAAAAGTGTCCCTTGGCAGTGGCTTTGTGAAGATGTCTGCTAATTGCTCTTTTGAACTGATATATTCTAGCACAACTTTCTTTTCTTGAACTTCTTCTCTAAGATAATGATACTTTATAGAGATATGTTTTGTCTTAGAGTGCATTACTGGATTCTTTGAAATGTTAATGACACTAGTATTATCACAAAATATAGTTACTGGCTCGGTAACTTTCTCATTTATACCTTCCAAAAGTTGCTTGATCCATGCTATATTCGTACAATTCAATGCTGCAACAACATATTCAACTTCTGTTGTTGACTGTGAAATACATCCTTGTTTCTTACTAAGCCAACTCACTAGTCTTTCTCCTAAAAAGAAAGCTCCACCACTTGTGCTTTTCCTATCATCAATGTTGCCTACCCAATCAACATCAGTATAAAATTTTAAATCAAAATCATTTCTCTTTTCATATACTAAGCCATAATCTTCAGTGCCTCCCAGGTATCTGAAAATTCTCTTGATTGTTGTCATATGGGTTTCCTTGGGATCTGCAGAAAATCTTGCAACAATACCTACTGCATGTGCTATATCCAATCTACTATGCACAACATATTGCAACTTCCCAATCATAGATCGGTAAAGTGTCTCATCAATAGATGCAGATTCATCATTCTTTGATAGTTTACAGTTAGTAGTCATAGGAGTACTTACTGGTTTAGAATCCTCCATTCCAAATTTCTTCAAGATTTCCTTTATGTACTTGGTTTGAGTAATGGAAATCTCATCTTTCATTTGTAGTATCTTTAAACCTGTTAAATACTCTATCTCACCAATTAGTGACATCTCAAATTCTTTGCACATTTCATTACCAAAGTTTTTGCATAGAGAGTCATTACCACAAAATATAATGTCATCAACAAATATGGCTGAGATCATTACTCCATTGTCCTCATCATTCTTCATGTCCATATTGTTGTTTTCACTTGTCCTTATAAAACCAATCTTGATTAAGTAAGGGTGCAGTCTCTCATACCATACTCTAGGTGCTTGTTTCAGATCATATAAAGCTTTGTTTAATTTACATACCTGATCTTTACTCTTGTCTTCAACAAATCCTTCAAGTTGTTCTATATAAACTTCTTCTTCTAGTATACCATTCAAAAATGCAGATTTAACATCCATTTGATATACCTAGAAATTTTTGAAAGCAGCATATGCCAACAATGTTCTTACTCCCTCAAGTCTAGCCACAGGTGTAAAAGTCTCACCATAATCTATTCCTTCTTCTTAAGAATAACCTTTGCAAACTAGTCTTGCTTTGTTCCGAATGATCTCACCTTTTTCATTTAGCTTGTTTCTGAAAATCCACTTTGTATCGATTACATTTTTGTCCTTTGATCTTGGGATCAGTGTCCATGTGTCATTCTTCTTGATTTGATCAATCTCTTCTATCATAGAATTTACCCAATATTCAATGTTAAATGCCTCTTTCACTATTCTCGGTTCAAATTCAGATATCAGACATGTGTTCTGTCTCAGTTTGTTCCTTGTAATCACTGGATCATCCTTATCTCCAATAATATGACTTGATGCATGATGTCTTCTAACATATTTGGCTAATATAGGCTCGGTAGACTCTGTATGATCTTCTTCATCACTCGGTAACTGGACATTATCTTCATTTTCTCCAACAGCTTTCTCGGTAGGACTTCTCGGTTGAACATAAATGAATTCTTCATAATCTTCAGGTTCTTTGGAATTTCCTTCATCATTTCTTTCTGCAAATGCATCAATTTTCACATTCGCACTTTCCACTATTTTGTTAGATGATTTGATCAGACATTTAAATGCTTTACTTCTAGAAGAATAACCCAAAAATGTTCCTTCCTCACTTTTCTGATCAAACTTTCCATTTCTGTCATCTTTGTGAACATAGCATCTACTTCCAAAGATTTTAAAATAACTTACATTAGGTTTCTTGTCATACCAGATCTCATATGGTGTCTTCATAGTTCCTTTCTTCAGTTGAACTCGGTTCAAGGTGTAAACTGCAGTGCTGATTGCTTCTCTCAAAAATGTTTGAGGTACCCTCTTTTCTATCATTGGGGTTCTGGCACAATCTACAATTGATCTATTTCTTCTCTCAGCTATCCCATTTTTTGAGGTGTTCTTAGTGCAGATACTTGCCTTTTTATACCATGATCATTGTAGAATAAGTTAAATTCATCAGAAGTGAATTCTCCTCCTTTGTCAGATCTAAGACATTTCAGCTGTCTTCCTACTTCATTTTCAACTCTTGCCTTGTACCATTTAAACATTTGAAAAGCTTTTGATTTTTCCTTTAAAAACATAACTGACATCATCCTTGAGTAATCATCCACAAATAGTATGAAATACTTATCACCATAATAACTTTGACCTTTCATGGGACCACAAAGATTAGTGTGTACTAGATCTAAAATTCCTTTAGAAGTGTAGGACTTACTTGTAAAGCTTGATCTTGTCATCTTACCCATTTGGCATCCTCGGCACATAGAATTCTCATGTTTTTCAAGACTCGGTAGACCTCTTACTTGTTGGCATTATGTGAACCAGTATGAGGACATAATGACATTGTATGTTGTCATGGATGTCAATATATTGCAAAGGTGTGAACCGGCATATGTGAGAATCGGTATAACACTATGAACCGGCATTTGTGCCAAAGTGAAGCGGTGTGCTTGTTCAAAGGTGAACCGACATATGGTTATGGGAACTGGCACATGGAAGTGTTGAATGACTACCAGTTCATAGTCTCAACTTTAGGGTTTCTGGTTGAAGTGCTTCAAGCCTATGTGGCTCAACCGGTGACTTTGTGCGATGAGTTAGCATAAAAAACAAAGAACAAGATTGTGTTTCCATGTAAGCCCTGTGTACATGAAGGATCATGCATGAAGAAGATCTTGCCTATCTACCTCGGGAATATGAGAAGACTATGAAATGGTGATAACATGTGATGGGTTATTAGCCACCATGAAAATGGTGGAAAACGAACGATGGAGATTAATGCAGCATGCTCAACGGTCAGGATTGAATTGTTTGAATTCCTTAACCTATTAGCTTTAGGGTTTAGGGTTTATGCTACCGACCTAACTGTTTTCTATAAGGTCGATGTTGTGACTCTTTCTAGGGTTGTTGGCAAAAGTTGTGTGTGAGTATCCAAGAGAAGGGATATGTGATTCTTGCTAGACCAAAAGGAGAGAAGTGATACCTACAGAGTGCAAGTACAGAAGGAAAAGAGGAGCTTAAGTGGATCTACATTGGCATTGAGTATTGTTACCAGATCATTGTAATACCTATTGATCTCTAACCACCTCAATAGTTGGAGAATCCCTTAATAGGATAGCTTTAACCTGCTTGCTGAAAATCCTTTAATAGGGTAACTCTAAGCTACTGAGTTCAAAGTCCTTTAGCTATTGAGTTCTTGAAATCCTCTAACAAGGTAACCTTTAATAGGGTTTAACCCTTAATCAGGTATTGTAGCCATCCCTTAACTAGGTGATATCTAACAGGATCAGTTCCCAGCAGAACCTATTGTAATGTCTCTAACCGGACAAGGCTCCTAACAGAGTGTACTTTCAAAGAGTTCAAAAATAGCTTGTGGGTATTCATCCCCACCATGGTTTTTCCCAGTTGGGTTTCCACGTGAAAAATATGTGTGACATGTGTGATGCTTTTATTTTGTGACACTTTGCTATTGTTTGTAAGCATATGATGGTTTTGTGTTTTATGCCTATCAATAAAACATGTTGAACTAGCTGTTATTATGATCTAATGATAGATCACCTATTTATGCATAAGGATGAAATGGTAGTGTAGTATCAAGTTGGGTGAAAGGCTAAGTGAGTAACCAGTTGATGCTTGTCTCAGACATTCTTAGCTTTACCGGTTGCACTCTGTTTCAAACCGGTATCTCTGTCTGCCAGTCTTTTGAAGTGTTTGTTATCAAACCGGTTTAAGACTATTTTTTTGCTTGTACTGATTCACCCCCCCCTCTCTGTACCAATTTGGTATTATCTGCTCATCATTGAGTTATCAATTGGTATCAGAGCATCCTCCAGGTCCTCTGAGTTATAAGCTTAACCACTTGAGGTAAAGATCCCAGTCAAATGATGAAGAGGGAAGGTCCAAAGTTAAACAAGGAAAATTTCAGTATTTGGAAAGACATGATGAAGATATTCATCAGAAGCATGGGTGCTCAACACTGGAGCTATGTTGAGAATGCCTATGTTACCCCTACCGGTACTCTCACCAATGACCAAAAGAGAGAGATAGAAGAAAATGGGCAACTCATGGAAGCCCTAATTAGTAGTTTATCTGACATTGAGTTTATTGATGTTCAGGACAAGGTAGATCCCAAAGAGGTATGGGAAGCTCTTGAAAATATTTATGGTGGTGATGAACATGTAAAATAGGCCAAGGAAGAAAGCCTAAGAGGGAAGTTTGAAGATATGCAGATGGTTGAAGGTGAGACCATTCAACAATATGGAATAAGAATCAAAACAGTTGTTGGAGATATCAAGAGTGCAGGTGTTAAAATAGAAGATTCCACAGTGGTAAGCAAAGTCCTAAGATCCCTATTCCTGGTCTATGCAATAAGGGTTGCTGCTATTCAGGAGCTGAGATCAATAGACAAGAATAAGGTATCCTTGGACTCCATCATAGCAAAGTTGACAGCCTATGAGCTAAATAGTTTTGATGGTAGTGTTCAAAAGATTGAATCAACTTTTAAAGCCTCTGCTATACCATCCAGAAAAGGAAAAGAAGCTAGCACTAGTGGTGAACCAAGACAGAGCAAAGAAATGGATGATGAGGAGATTTTGATGGCATTTGAAGCTCTCCTTGCTAGAAAACTTCCTAAAGGAACCAGCAAATACAAAGGTAAGCTTCCTTTGAAATGCTTTTCTTGCAACTGGATAGGACATATTGCTATAAACTATCCTAATGGCGACAACAAGGACAAACCGGAAAGGTTCAAGAAATTCAAAGGAGGAAACCGAAGAAACTATTTTGTGGCAGTTGATGAAGGTGTCACAGATGAAGATTCAGAGGATGAAGAAAATGAAGATATTGTGTTTCTTGTTGTCAAAGAAGATGTGTTAGACAAGAAGGCTCTTGTCTCCCAGTTTGGTAATTCCAATGAGTGGATCATTGATAGTGGCTTCTCTCACCATATGACTAGTAACCGGAGCAAGTTTCTATCCTTGGAGGAGTATGATGGTGGTGTGGTTTGCTTCGGCAATGATGCACCATGCATGGTCAAAGGCAGAGGGTCCATCTCTCTGAATGGAAAGAGCAGTGCTGACAATGTGTACTGGGTTGATGGTCTGAGACACAACCTTCCAAGTGTTGCCTAGTTGAACGATAGTGGCCTTACTCTCAAAGGAAAAGATGGTGAATTGGTGGCCACTTGCATGCAGACCAAAGGTAACCTATTTCATTTGAATGCAAATATAAGTACATGTCTTATAGCTAAATTTGATGATAGCTGGATATGGTATAGGAGACTCTGCCATGTAAACTTTGATAACATTATAAAGGCCAGTAAGATCAATGCGGTTAGAGGGTTGTCAGTATTAAGGAAACTGGATATTACCTTGTGCAGAGAGTGTCAATAGGGGAAAATGTCTTCCTCAACTTTTAAAGGTAAATCTTTTACTGCTGACAACTTTCTTGATCTTGTGCATACTGATTTGTGTGGTCCTATGAAAACTAGAAGTGTGCAGGGTGATAGGTACTTCATGATTCTCACTGATGACTGCTCAAGAATGATGTGGGTCACATTCTTGAAAGATAAGTCTAAAGCCTTTGTAAAGTTTAAAGCTTTCAGAGCATTAGGGGAGAAGGAAAGTGGTAAAAGGATTAAGTGCCTGAGAACTGATCAAGGAGAGGAATTCACTTCCAGTGAATTCAACAAGTACTGTGAAGAACATGGCATCAAGAGGCAATTGTCTACCCGCTGAACTCCACATCAGAATGGCCTAGTAGAGAGGAATAACCAGACTATGGTTGAAGTAGCAAGAACCATGTTGATTCAAGGAAAGGTATCTCACACCTTTTGGAGAGAAGCGGTGAGCACTGCAGTCTACACAATGAACTGGGTACTCATCAAGAAAGGTAAGGATAAAACTCCTTATGAGTATTGGACCGGTACGACACTTGTGGTTAGCTACTTTAGAATTTTTGGTCGTAAATGTTACATCAAGAGAAGTAAACACCAGAGCAAATTTGATGTGAAATGTGATGAGGGAATATTCCTAGGATATTCCACCAAGAGCAAAGCTCTCAAGTGTTTCAACAATAGGACTCGGAGAATTGTGGAAAGCATCAATGTAAGAATTGATGAAACCTTTGAGAAAACTGAGTAAGCAAGCGGTAAGTGAACCGGTTGCAACCTTCTAGGAACTAGTTGTCAGTCAACCGAATACCAGTAATAGTGTTTCTACATTGGTAGATGTGGATGTTGATACCAATGGAGATAAGGATGAAGAAGAAAAGCAAGAGGAATATATCAACACCATTCCTCGGTATGTCAAGTTGAATCATGATCCTAAGCAGATCATAGGAGATAAGGATGCAGGAATCCTTACAAGAAGAAACGTCAGAGAAAACTCATGCATGATCTCTGAACTTGAGCCTAAAAAATTCAAAGAGGCACATAAGGATGAAGACTGGATCAAGGCAATGGAAGAGGAACTTGACCAGATAGAGAAAAATGGCACATGGTCCTTGGTACCCAGACCAGAGCACAAAAATGTCATTGGTACCAAATGGGTCTTTAGAAATAAGCTGAATGAGGATGGCACAATGATTAGAAACAAATCCGGACTGGTGTGCAAAGGATATGCTCAAGAAGAAGGAGAAGACTATGGTGAAACCTTTTCTCCTATAGCCAGACTGGAAGGAGTTCGTATGCTTCTAGCATATGCAGCTTTTAAAGGCTTCAAAGTATATCAAATGGATGTAAAATCTGCATTCCTAAATGGTGTACTTGAAGAGGAAGTGTATATAGAGCAACCAAATGGGTTTTCCCTATTTGAAGACAGTGACATGGTGTGTAGGCTACATAAAGCCTTATATGGTCTAAAATAGGAACCTAGAGCATGGTATGAACGCTTGCATTCTCATCTTGTGAAGATTGGATTTGAGAGAACAAGTGAAGATAGGAATATCTACTTGAAGTCTACAGGAGATTAGATCCTAATTTGTGAGATATTTGTTGATGGCATTATCTTTGGTGGAGATGACAAGATGAGTCATGAGTTTGCAGATGAGATGAAGAAAGTGTTTGAGATGTCACTCATAGGGGAGATTAAGTTCTTCATTGGACTGCAGATCCAACAAATGAGAGATGGAATCTTTATCACTCAGTCCAAGTATGTTAAAGAGGTGTTGAAGACCTTTGGCATCGAAGACAGAAAATTAGTTGGTACACCGACGGTGACCGATTGTAAACTATCCAAAGAGGATGACTCAACATTGGCTGATGAGAAGGAATATCGATCAATGATTTGTAAATTGCATTATGTAGTGCATAGCAGACCGGATATTGCACATGTAGTTTGCATTACTACAAGGTTCTAGAAAAGTCCAAGAGAATCCCACTTGGTTGCAGTCAAGCAGATTCTTAGGTATCTGAAGGGAACTGTTGACTATGGATTGTGGTATCCATATAGCAAAGATTTCAACTTGAAAGTGTTCACAGATGCTGATTGGGCTGGTAATGTAGATGACCGAAAGAGCACAACTCATGGTGCATTCTTCCTTGGTGGTAGACTGGTCTCCTTGATGAGTAAAAAGCAGAGTTGTATCTCTTAGTCTATAGTGGAAGCAGAGTATGTTGCAGCTTTCATGAACTACACTCAGACAACTTGGATGAAGTATGTATTGAATGGCTTCAAAGTCCCTATATCTGAACCGGTAAGTATATTTTGTGACAATACTAGTGCAATTAATATCTCCAAGAATCTGGTTTTACATTCTAGAACCAAGCACTTTGAGCTTAAGTATCATTTCTTGAGGGAAAAGGTTCAGAACAAAGAGATTGCACTGGAGTATGTGTCCAGTAAGGAGCAGTTAGCAGACATATTCACCAAGCTTCTCCCAAAGACTACATTTACACACTTAAAAGGTGAATTAGGGGTACTGCCCCTTCAGGAGGTGAACTAAAAGCATATGCTCCACATCAGCCTAGTATTGCATAGTCAAATTTATTTTGGATTGATGTGTTGAAGGATGCTCCTCCTCAGGGGGAGCAGCATAATGGAACAAGGAAGCTTGTGCCTCCACTTTGGCATTGTTGTCAAAGGGGGAGAAGATGTGAAGCGGAGAAGATATCTATAGAAATTTGGGGAGAAGAAGTGAAGCGGAGAGATATCTTTGTATATTGCCATCAATGCCAAAGGGGGAGATTGTTGGCATTATGTGAATCGGTATGAGGACATAATGATATTGTATGTTGTCATGGATGTCAATATATTGCAGAGGTGTGAATCGGCATATGTGAGAACTGGTATAACATTGTGAACTGGCATTTGTGCCAAAGTAAAGCAGTGTGCTTATTCAAAGGTGAACCGACATATGGTTATGGGAACCGGCACATGGAAGTGTTGAATGAATACCGGTTCATAGTCTCAACTTTAGGGTTTCTAGTTGAAGTGCTTCAAGCCTGTGTGGCTCAACCAGTGACTTTGTGTGATGAGTTAGCATGAAAACAAAGAACAAGATCGTGTTGCCACATAAGCCCTGTGTACATGAAGGAACGTGCATGAAGAAGATCTTGCCTATCTACCTCGGGAATATGAGAAGACTGTAAAATGGTGATAACATGTGATGGGTTATCAGCTGCCATGAAAATGGCAGAAAATGAATGATGGAGATTAATGCAACATGCTCAACGGTCAGGATTGAACCGTTTGGATTCCTTAACCTATTAGGTTTAGGGTTTAGGTTTTATTCTACCGACCTAACTATTTCTATAAGGTTGATGTTGTGACTCTTTCTATGGTTGTTGGCAAAATTTGTGTGTGAGTATCCAAGAGAAGGGATATGTGATTCTTGCTAGACCAAAAGGAGAGAAGTGATACCTGTAGAGTGCAAGTGCAGAAGGAAAAAAGGAGCTTAAGTGGATTTGCATTGGCATTGAGTGTTGTTACCAGATCATTGTAATACCTGTTGATCTCTAACCACCTCAATAGTTGGAAAATCCCTTAACAGGGTAGCTTTAACCAGCTTATTGAAAATCCTTTAACAAGGTAACTCTAAGCTAGTGAGTTTGAAGTCCTTTAGCTATTGAGTTATTGAAATCCTCTAACAAGGTAACCTTTAACAGGGTTTAACCCTTAATTGGGTATTGTAGCCATCCCTTAACCGAGTGATCTCTAACAGGATCGGTTCCTAGCAGAACCTATTGTAATGTCTCTAACCGGACAAGGCTCCTAACAGAGTGGAATTTCAAAGAGTTCAAAAATAGCTTGTGGGTATTCATCCCCACCGTGGTTTTTCCCAGTTGGGTTTACACGTAAAAAATATGTGTGTCATGTGTGATGCTTTTATTTTGTGATGCTTTGCTATTGTTTGTTAAGCATATGATGGTTCTATGTTTTATGCCTATCAATAAAACATGTTGAACTAGCTTTTATTATGATCTAATGATAGATCACCTGTTTATGCATAAGGATGAAATGGTAGTGTAGTATCAAGTTGGGTGAAAGGCTAAGTGAGTAACTGGTTAATGCTTGTCTTAGACATTCTTAGCTTTACCGGTTGCACTCTGTTTCAAACCGATATCTCTGTCTACTAGTCTTTTGAAGTGTTTATTGTTAAACCAGTTTAAGACTATTTTTTTGCCTGTACTGATTCACCCCCCCCCCCCTCTCAGTACCGGTTTGGTACTATCTAGTCATCATTGAGTTATCATTATTCGGTGCTTCTTACTTATTTTGATCAGATTATCAAAATTTACATGACAAAATCTTTTATGCCATAACCAAGTATCATCTATCTTAGCATAAAGACACTTGTTTTGAGTTGAGTCAAGATGAAATGTATTACTTCTTGTTTGTGTCCTGGTAGTAGCTAACTTTCCATGCTTGTCATGAACTTTGACAATTCCTTTCTAAAATTCTATTTGGTATCTTGTATTGTTTAGCTATGCTACACTCAACAAATTGTATTTCAAACCTTCAACCCAATATACATCATCACATTTAGCATTGTCAAGAAGTGTTATAGATCCTTTACCTTTCACCAGACATGGTGCATCATTACCAAATCTCACATAACCTCCATCATAGTCTTCTAATTTAACAAACTTATGTTTATCACCTGTCATATGATGTGAACATCCATTGTCTATGATCCAAGAATCATTATTATTTGTGTGAGATATTAGGGATATTTCTTCATACCTTTCTTCATCTGATCCATCTTTAATAGGCACATAAACAACTTCCTCATTATCAGTTTCATCAGATTTATCATCGTTGGATTCCTCATCAGCTACTAGGCATGTCTTTCTGTCTCTCCTTCTGAAGTCTCAATGTCCTCTGTATTGGTTGTCTTTCTGCCTATTATCTCGGTATTCTCTCTTTTCACTAGATTCTTTGTCAGGACAGTTAGAAGCCATATGTCTTATTTTATCACAATTGAAACATTTTAAAGGTAGCTTTCCTTTCTACTTACCTTTTCCTCTTGGTAACCTTCTGGCTAATAATGCTTCAAACTCTTCTTGCTTCTTGATTTCCTCATACAGTTTGTGCACTTCTTCCATGTTCTTGCGAAATCTTTCACTTGCTCCACTATGATTCCCTTCAGAGTACTTACTCATTCTATCATTGTAATCATCAGATTCACCAATATGAAAAGAACTGAATGTAGATTCTACTTTATTTACCGAAGACCCACTGTTATCAAAATTACTTAACTCAAATGCATGTAGCTTACCAATAGTAGCATCCAAAGAAACTAGCATGTTTGGTACAAACCTCAATTCATTGATTGCAAAGACTTGAATAGCATAAGTAGGTAGAAGTGTTCTCAACAACTTACTTGTTACATCCTTTTCTTCAATAGTTCCTCCTGCTCCTTTGATTTGATTGATAGTCTCCTTTAACCTTGTACTGTATTGGGTTATGTTCTCACCTTCATTCATTCTCATGGATTCAAGTTGTCCTCTTAGACTATCTACTTTTTCTCTTTGGACATGTTCATCACCGCCATACACAGATATAAGCTTGGTCCACATTTCTTTTGCATCATTATAGCCTTCTAGATCATTAAACTTTGAATTGGTCAATGCTAATGTTATTTCAATCATAGCTTGAATATGTTCTTGCTTTGCCTTTATCTCTTCCAAGGTCATCGGGTTGGTGCTTGGTGGTATATAATCATTCTCCAAATAATATGTTGCATATTCTCCAATTCTTGATAAATGCAGCTTCATCCTTTTCTGCCATGTGGAGAAACTTGACTTGTTCAGCTTTGGTGCATCCCTTTTATACATCTTCGGATCTTTGCCTCAAGTACCTTTAAACTTTTCTTCCAGAGTCCAAAGCTCTGATACCAATTGTAAAGCTCAGATGCCAATAGATAACAAGATGAGAGGGGGGGGGGGGGTGAATCATACAAACTTAATCTTCCATAAAATCAACAGATTCAACCTCGGTAACATATACTTCAGCAATATAACCAAAAACTGCTAAACATGCAAACTCATAAACACATAATCATCATAACACATATAACACCAGATTTAATGTGGAAACCCAAATAGGGAAAAACCACTATGGGATTTCGGACCCACTAAGAAATATACTCTTCTAGAATATGCTCATTTAAAAGTAAATCCTGTTAAATATTACAAACACATTGCTAGATGCGACCCGGTTAAGGGATTTCCCTCAGATATGTTAGGATCTTCAATTTGTTAGAAGTGACCTTGTCAAAGGATTTCAAACACTCATTTAGAATGTTACCTTGCTAGAGGGTTTACAAATAAGACTATTAAGTCCACTCGGTTAAGAGATTTGCTGTCACTTACAAAATAATAGTAATAAAAATATACCTGCAACTTCACATCTAAAATGCTAAAGCAGATTCTTATTTGCTCAAAACAATCTTGTCATAGGACTTAATAGTCCCTCTGCTAGGCTCCCTACTCTCTTATTCAAACAAGTCTTCAAGCTTCTGTGCTTGGCAATCACTATGTAGCATCCCTATGCTTACACTTGCCTGCATATATTGTTTATCAACAATTCCTTGTTTATAAACAATTTGCTAACTGCTTAATCTCCTTGATCACATTTCCCATGATCAATCTTAGCTGTCAGATCTTCAATCTTGACTAGGTTCAATGTATCCTTTGACCTGAAAACATTTTACCTCACTTTGGGACTTGCATTCCTTTCTAGGAACTTGTGCTAGGTTATTGCAGTTCAATCTGCATTGTACATCTTCCTGTCGATTTGCCATTGCCATAGATCCTTAACCAACTTTATGCACGGCATACCAATCATTTATACATCTCTAGCTAATCATTGTCCTTCATTAAATAATTCTTTTATCCATCCAATGCGCTTTGTCATAACTTGGTTGCAACTCGATAAATACTAAACTTTACTCGGTAGACATTCCGTCTTCTTTAACCAATATTGATAACCTTAGGGTTTACAACTAGGTTCCTTAGGGTTTATCGACTAGGTTCTTTGCTTGGTGACATAGTATAGTATTATCCTTACAATCAACAACATATGTAGGACATCAAAACAATCTAAACATCATGATCTCATCATTGTCTAACTCAGTAATAGTTGCCCATTGAATATCTTATTTCTCCCCTTGTTCATCACATTCTTTCTGTGTCTTTTACCGACATCTTAATTCTCTTCAAATCAATCTTCTCAAGCTATGGCAACATCATACTGAATCAAGAAATCAATTTCTTGACATCAATGACAAAATAATGTTATAAAGATAGTTATCATCCTTTTTCAGTTATATCAAATAATCTTCAACAACCTTCTCAATATCCTTAATGAATATCAACAATCTCCTTCTTATTGAAATGCCAACAATCTTTCTTTCTACTGAAATGCCAACAAGAAGAACAACACTTGGACATTGTTACCCCGACCGATAAACAAGAATGTTATAGGTATTAAACGGGTATTTAGAAACAAGTTAAATGAAGATGGTGTTGTAGTTCGCAATAAGGCAAGATTGATATGCAAAGGTTATGTGCAAGAAGAAGGAGAAGATTATGGAGAAAATTTTGCACCAGTAGAAAAAATAGAAGGTGTCAGAACTTTACTTGCATTTGCATCTCATAAGAAGTTCAAGGTATACCAGATGGATGTTAAGTCTACATTTTTTAACGGGATATTGGAAGAAGAGGTTTATATAGAGCATCTTGATGGTTATGCATTGACAGATAAGGAAGACATGGTATACAAATTGCATAAAGCTTTGTATGGATTAAAGCAAGCAGCCATAGAATGCTATGAATGGCTTCATACTCATATGATGAAGATAGGCTTTGCTAGAACTAGTGATGACAACAACATTTATCTCAAGTTTGGAGGAGATGAAATACTGGTCAGTGAAGTATTTGTTGATGACATTATATTTGGAGGTAATGATGACATGAGTAATTGTTTTGCAGATGAAATGAAGAATGAGTTTGAGATGTCATTAGTAGGGGAAATAAAAAATTTCATAGGCTTGTAGATACATCAGATGAAGAATGGTATTTTCATTACTCAATCCAAGTATGTGAAAGAGGTTTTGAAGACTTTCGGTATGAGTGATTGTAAACTAGTTGGAACCCCAATGGTTACAGGTTGTAAGTTGTCCAAGGAAGATGCATCTAAGTCTATAGATGAAAAGGAATACAGGTCAATGATTGGAAAATTACACTATGTTGTTCACAGTCAACCGGATATTGCCCATGTTGTTGGTATTGTTGCTATATTTTAGAAGAATCCAAAGGAAGCGCATCTGATGGCAACCAAGAGAATTTTTAGATATCTAAAAGGTACTGTTGACTATGGGTTATGGTATCCATATGGTGGAAATTTTGACATGAAGGCTACACAGATGCTGATTAGGCAGGAAATATTGAGTACCAGAAGAGTACTACCAGTGGAGCATTCTTTCTAGGAGGAAGGCTAGTTTCATGGAGTAGTAAAAGCAGAGTTGTACTTCACAATCTACTGTTGAATTTGAGTATGTAGCATCTTATATGAATTGTACACAAGCTATGTGGATGAGGCACATTTTAGAAGGTTTGAAGATGAAAATCTTGAAACCAATAAAGATTTTGTGTGATAATACAAGTGCAATAAACATTTCTAAAAATCTTGTTTTACATGCAAGGACTACACACATTGAATTGAAGTATCACTTCTTGAGGGAAAAAGTTCAAAGTAAAGATGTTATCTTGGAGCATGTTTCTACCAAGGAGTAGCTTGCAGATATCTTTACCAAACCTCTATCTAAGACCACTTTCGAGTATCTTAGAAGTCAATTGGGGGTTGTCCCTCTTCATGAAGTTAGTTGAGCATGATGTTGATTGCATCAATCCCAGAACCACTTGCATAATTTTACATGGATTGATGAAGAAGTGGATGTATTCCACAAGGGGAGAATCAAGTTGCAGTATGATGATGATGCACAGTGAGAGAAGAATTACATGTTTTTACTTTCGCTTTGGCATTGTTGTCAAAGGGGGAGAAGAATTATGTGATTGAGAAGAAGAATTATGTGTCTGATTAGGTAAACCAGTGACATGCTGAAGACAGATAGAGCAAGGTGAATACTTGGTAATGTAAACCAAGATTCCTATTCACCAATCTCAATAGAAATCAGAGGCATTGATATTTGTATTTCCATCAATGCCAAAGGGGGAGATAAAGAATTATGTGATTGAGGAGAAGAATTATGTGTTGAATTAGGTGAACTAGTGGTAGGCTAAAGATAGACAGAGCAAGGTAAATACTTGGTAATGTAAATTAGGATTCCTATTCACCAATATCAACATCAATCAGAGGCATTGATATTTGCATTGCCATCAATGCCAAAGGTGGAGATAAATAATTATGTGATTGAGGAGAAGAATTATGTGTCTAATTAGGTGAATCAATGGCAGGCTAAAGATAGATAGAGCAAGGTGAATACTTGGTAATGTAAACTAGGATTCCTATTCACCAATCTCAATAGCAATCAGAGGCATTGATATTTGTATTGCCATCAATGCCAAAGGGGGAGATTGTTGGCATTTTTCATAGAGATTGCATTAATGATATGTTGTCATTGATGTCAAGTGAACTGGTAATGCTATTCATCTTATTACTGATATTGTTGGTTTTTATATTGGCTAGTAATCGGTAAGAAGAGCTTTGTGGAAGTTGTTGTAAACCAGTATGTTAAGTTTGTGAGTTGAACCGATAAACCGATGTAAAGGGTTAAACCTTTCTATGCATTGTAACTGGTAAACCCTATTAGTTGTTAAACCCTAACTGATCAAGTTTGTTGGTTTATTATCTGATGAGGGGTAATGATGGAGACACATGTGATCATTGTATGAGGATACGTTCATATTTTTTTAGCGTGTTTGTTTGTTGTCTAGGGAAGGAGCAAAGTGGATTGCATCTAATGCACAATGTGTGATGAGTTACAAAGTCTGATGGAGCCGTGATCATGGAGCGGTTGGAATTTTCTTAAAGAATGTGAAGAGATTGTTATGATTTCTAACGGTCAAGATTGTACCGACTTGTTTGTAATCTCGATGATGAGAATTAGGGTTTTGTTGTGTTACCAACCTAATTGATTTGTATTTAAGGTCGATGAATTTTTTTGTAAAAGTTGTTGGCAAGATTGGAAGAAACTTGTTGAGTGTGTAGTTGCCTAATTGGTGAATGGATCTACACTTTGAGTAAAGGAAGATTGAAGCTTAAAAGGATCTAATCAAGAAAATGTAGTGCTATTCAAACAGATCAAGAAAACTTGTTGTTTTCTAACAATTAAATCAGGAGTGAAATCCCTTAACCGGGTAAGCTCTAACATGCTTGGCTCCTAATAGGGTGAACTTTAGAAGAGTTTAGATAGCTATCCTTGTGAGTCTCATCTCACCGTGGTTTTTACCTATTTGGGTTTTCCATGTATAAAAATTTGTGTCAAGTGGTGAATGTTTTTGTGGTTATGATATTATTTGTTGATTTGATTAACTTATGATAAGGCATGATAACTAGAAGCATTGAGAGATGAGTATGTTGAGATATGAATAAGCATTGTTGATGTTTACAAGATTGAAGTTGTTTACTGTTAGATTGTCATAACAGTCAAACCGGTTGATGTCAAGTATTCTTATGAATATTGATCTTGAATGAGATATGTTTACTTTGTGTGATTGAATTTGAGTTTCAGAACTTTGTATTAGTTTTTCAGTATACTGATTCATCCCCCCCTCTCAGTATTCTACAGGATACTTATCCTTTCATCATACCATCACCAGTGAGCTCAAATCTTTTTGTTAAGAGCATGGGGTGTGTTGTCCTCGATTTTAGCACGACCAAAATCATGAGGCAACCCTATGAAACTGGTCCGTTTCATACCTTATGGTCTCTAGGATAGCTTAATCGACTTGGTCGGTTAGTTCATTTCATTCTTTGCTTTTCATTTTTATTGTTTTCCTTGTTTCTCAAGTTTGTAGTTTTACCTGCAGTTCGGACTTTAAAGTCCAAACTACAGTGTTCTTTTGGCCAAATACACTTCAGACTTTAAAGTCTAGTGTGTATTTGCAGGGTTTTTGCCTACAGTTTGGACTTTAAAGTCTGAATAGTGACTACGAGTTGCTGATGCATTTATTGCTAATTAGGGTTTGTTTAAAAAAGCTTTTTAAGTTAATTTTTGCATTTTTTAAGTTTTCATTTTTGTTTGTCTTGCGCATGCCCTCCTCCATTTTCTCCATTGTAGCTTGGATTTGCTCGCCTTGACTCGATCGAATCACCCCCTTGTCGGATTTTTTGATCATCTTTCAGAAGAGGTAAGGTTTTATCTTATCTTTTTCAGGTTTCTTCTTTGGGTTTGCGCTTTATTTGTTTTCGTTTTTTCTTTTCTTTTTGTTTTTGTTTGTCTTTTTTGGTTTTCTATCTAGAGGACAATCAGATTTTGAAGTCCGATTGCCTCCTTTGTTCCAGAGAACAATCGAACTTCAAAACCCGATTGTCCTCTGGATCCCCCTTTCTAAAGCTGCATACTGGACTTTAAAGTCCGATGTGCAGCTGAAGATTAGTCCCTCTGCATATCGGATTTTAAAGTCCAATATGCGGGATCTTAACCTTCACATATCGGACTTTAAAATCCAATATGTCGAGGGGAGTAGGTTGGCATATCGGGTTTTAAAACCCAATATACCAACTAGTTGTCCTTCTTGTTGTAAGCACATCAGACTTTAAAGTCTAACGTGCCTCTAATCCTTTCTAGATCGCACATCAGACTTTAAAGTCCGGTGTGCTTATTTTTCCTGCACACCGGACTTTAAAGTCCGATGTGCTGATGTTTTTCCCAAGTCTACACATCGGACTTTAAACTCTGGTGTGTAGGTTGTTTTTTTTCTAGATTGCACATCGGACTTTAAAGTCCGATGTGCAAATTTTTGTTTGTAAAGAAGCAAGTCAGACTTTTTTCCCCGACCTGCTGTTTTTGCAATTTTTACTCCTAAGCCTATTTTGAGTCCTGTTTTTCGATCCATTTGAGAAAATTGATTTTGATAAATGATGAATAGCTAATCATCAGTGTTGAATATAGTCATTAAGCATGAATGTCAAATCTCTCTCACAACAAACCCGAGTCTTCCTCAGTACAACCTTCTCCAAGTAAAGCATCATCAAAAAAGATGAAATACAAGTACGATAGGTACTTGAATCTGTACCCAGAGAGTTCAGTGGACTCAAATATTAAGGAGATCAGAGACACCGAAATTGGGCATGTTGATATGCAGGAATTTGTTGACCGAGTTCAAAGGGCTCTTGCACATCTAAGTAGTTTAATCAAATTTGAGCTGCATAAGTATGCATCTTTCCTAGTTGCGGCTCATGATCCTAAATTTGTACTGGCAGTAGCTAATCACTTTGATCCAAGCACAAGGCAACTGAAAGATGAAGATCAGAATGTCATCATGACTCTAGACAGTGTATTCTTCAATAGTGTCTTTAAAGGTTCATCAGTTGAAGAAGTAGCTGATATTTCTCAAGAGACTGCTCAAGAGTACTATGAGAAACATGAGGATAAATGCAAAAAAGTGATCAATACTATTTATCTCTCTACTGCAAGAACTTCCCTCACCTCACGATGGCCTAAATCTTTCCACGGGAGTGATTTTAATGAGGAATATAATGACATGGTCACCATGTTATCCAGAGTGAGAGGATTAAAGGACTCTCATTATTTTCAAAGCTAGATGTCTTATTACATAAATATAATCAGAAAAGGCACTGCAAGAATTGATTGGGGAGAACAGATCAATGATGCGCTTTGTGCTCAATTGAAGGAGGTCAAGGTAACACTAAAGTTTTACATGACCTCATACCTAGTTTATGCAGCTACTTCAATGAGGCAATATCCAGGCTTGTCTACTAGGGGTGATAGAAGAGTGGTGCCCATTTGGGAGTACTATGACTAGCTGACAATCAAGAATCAAGGTAATCATTACAGAAGGGTTAATGATGCCTTCTTTGCTATATAGAAGTGCATTTTTGATAAAGGCCTATAGAAGAGAAGAATATCAGAGGCTGCTTACAACAGGGTGTCTCATTTTTGGTGTGTATTTCTACAGTTTCCCACATTCACCTATATCTAAATTGGATGTTTCTCAGGTGAGCCCTTCATTCATCCAAGGTTCCCTTCAGACAAAATCATCTTTTTGGAGCTATGCAGACAACTAATTAATGTACATGAGAAACAATCACAAGCACATAAGATTGGGCTGAAATTTCCAGAGTCAATTGGCAGGTATTCAGTGCTAACCAACCCCAAGGCCAAAAATATGGAGGAGGAAATGCAGTGGAATACCATAAGAAGATTCAAGGCCAGAACCGATTTAGAATTTTTGGGGTATAAAGAACAAACTCAAAAGGACATATACTCATGTTTATAGGTTTGAGGATGTTTGGGCAGATTGTCAGAATGAGGAGGATATAAGAAGGATGGATTTTAGCTGCCTTACTCTGGAACAAATTGAAAATTTGGATTTAGCTAAGATCCCAATGACCATGGAAGACACAGATGATATAGTGGAACCTGTTTATTATGAGAAGAAGATTGCTGACTCCGCAATTGCACTTGTGCAATGGTCAAAGAAAGAAAGAAAATCTATTACACAGAGGATTTCTCCTATTTTAGCGAACACCAATGCTTGGTTGCTAAAATAGAACCTTAGGATGAAACAACTTCCCACTAGTTTAGGAGATGATGAAAACAGTGATGGCCCATTGGGCAAGACAACAATGGCTAAAACAAGAACAAAGAGTAGGGCAGACTCACAAGCACTATCCTCAGCTCTTGTGATTCAATCAAAAGGTAAAGGACCCAAAATCAAATTTATAGTTAAAGGGTCAAAGAAGGGTGAGTCGCCATCTGCGTCACAGGAAGCAGTGGCGAAGGAGCCAGAACATCCGCCTGTGAGTGAAGTTGGAAAAGGAAAGGAGGTAGAAGAAGGTGAAATTCCTCAACAAGAGGAAGTACAGGCAGAGGAAGTATCACATCCATCTGAAGTTGATGCCCCAATTACTTCACAGGTAATCGTCCATTCTATTGACTCTGACTCTGACTCTGACCAAGAAGATGAAGATTTTCAAGAAGATGGAGATCTAAGTATGGGTATGACACAATCAGAGACCGTTGGTCAGCTTTTTACAATAACCAACTTCTCTAATTTAGATGATATCCCTTCATCTACTTTTGAATCCACCATGATGGATTTTAATGAGACCTTGCAAGATGCACTTACAGAACAAGTTTCAATAGATTTACCCATCACTACTACCACCATCACGGCAATTCCTCCATTGGTAAGTGTTGAAGTTACATTCACGACACCCTCTACTCTTCCATCTGTAACTAAATAGGTAGTAGCAACAAATGTTTCACTGGATGCCTCAATATCAGCACCGTCAGTAACACTCACAACTGCACCAAGTTCTAGTCTCCCTGCTTCCGAACCTTCAACTCCAAGTCAGCAAGTAGCTACTACTCCATCAGCTAATCCAAAACTACCCCCTGGATGGAAGTAGTGGCCCCTAAAAGGAAAAAATAGGTGATATCCCTAGATGAGTTTGACTTTGAACTTTTAGTTCCCCCAAAGCCTAAGGGAATAAAAAAGCCAAACACGGTATCTCAGGTGATAATAGACCCAGCTTCCAAGAGAAAATATGCAGAAGTTATGGTGTCATCATTAGACAAGGACAAAGGCAACATACAATCTGAAGACTATACCATGCAGGTTGTAGAGCTTGGGGTGGAAACACATGATAGTGTGAAATTAGATTCTCAGACAACCCTTAATTCTTTGTTGAGAAGATTGGATCAAGAGAGGGATGAGAAAAATATCTTGAAGCAGAAGTGTGAATAGCTGACCAACGTCCTTTTAAAGGTAACACAATCTTCTTAAGAGGTTGAACCTATAGGATCATCAATAGACACCAAAGCTCTCAAAAAGATTGAATAGGTAGGAGCTAAAGGTCAGGTCATGGATGAATGGATCTCACGGCTAAGGTCAGAAGGCTCTCATCTTTTGAGCTCAACAGTGGAACTATTGTCTGACTATGAAGTGATCTAGAGTCGAATGCAAAGACTCAAAACCTCTTTATCAAGAGAAATTGAGGAAGTTGTGAAAAGCACTACCTTGTGGAGAAAAATGGAGGATTTCAGGATAGATGTTCCGGTTGAGAACAAGGTAATTCCCACAAGGGAGAAGTACATTAAGATCTTGTCATTATTGTCTCATAAACAAGAGACAATGAAGTTAATGATTACAAAGTTGTACCAAGAGAAGAAAGAAGGTGACGATGAGGTTGACCTTATTTTTTCTAAAGTTGGTGATCTCTCTTGATATTTATATGATAGCAATCAATATCTCGTCACTGCTGAAGTCATCACACAAGAATTCCTTTCCTTGATGGACCAATGCACGGGACAAGATTTATCACTTGATACCTTTGATAAATTGTTAGAAATTCATGTCAGTTTTGAAGTCCTCACATCCATGTTGAAGGATGTTAAAAAGAAACAAGTGAAGATTTGAGATGCAATGTACCGCATCCAAATCATCACAAGTTCTACCTTGATGTCGAATGAAGCAGAGGTCAAAGCCATCCTTGCTAAATTTGAAGTTTTCCAGAAATCCAATGAAGAAGAGAATCAAGAATGAAGTACCCTCTTTTGGCACTCTTTCTTCATGTAGTTGCACTGATAGATGTCAATTTTTGTGTAGCTGCATGTTTTCTTTATGTAGTAGTTGTAGTAAAATGGGACTATGCGGTTGAACAAGTCAACTGTGCCCACCTTTTTCTCAACTTCTTTTCCTATATAAGGATGACCTTTTTGTAAATATTTTATCTTTTTCATGCTTAGCAAAACTCTGCTGATTTTTTATCTCAACTAAGACTTTGGGCTTTTTGTGGTGAAAATCCTATCAAATGAATAAAGAAAATAGTTTTGTTGATTACAATCTTTGTGTTGTATCAAGAAACTCGTTTATATAATTTGATGTTCCTATGTCCATTGAATCTATATTATCTTTACTTCTTTGATCTTTAAGATATTGCTACGTGGTTAGAGAGCTCTCAAATCTTGCAAAGTAGACTTTGTGCTCTTAGCATACTTGAGAAATCTACTGATAGATTAAGTAATTTGTGGCAAGCTTTGTATTCCTGTAGTTATTTGTAGTTGAATAGATTAGAAATCTATACTTGAAGACTTTGAGCTTTAAGCTAAGTTTCTAATTGTTTAATTTGTAACGATCAGTGTGAATTAGTGTTACCATAAAGGAGACTTTGTCCTGCTTAATAGTAACTCTTGGTGTAGTTTGTTAGATTAATAGTTCTTTTCTTTAAGTATCTAAAGAGGTAGATAAATTGTAACTAGGTGAAGGGAGAATACGTAAACTTTGAAAAAAGAGAGTTATATGCCCAACACCAACCCACAAATTTAATTTCTTATTAATTAGAGAAGAAATTTTATAGGGAACCTCTCCTTGATGAGAGGAGAGATTAATTTCTTAGCATAGTGTTGTGTGAATTATATATTTTGTCATTAGTACACTGGTGACAAAATATTCACCCAATAGTTTTTTGGCGACTCTACTGGGGAGCGACGTGCAACCGGTTTGTCTTTTGGGTTGCAGTGTGCTTTCATTGTAATTTCCATATTGTTGTTTTTCTTCAAATCATAATCTAGCTGATCAAAGTTACACTCATGGGCAACGATTAGCAGTAATGTTTGATCCTACTTTTGATGTATTGTAGTGGTTTAATTTTCCCTTTGTGACACCTCCACGGATGCTTTCTCCCTTGCAGCGAACACGAAGTTTTCTTCCATTTGCACGGTGATCTCCCATACCAAGTGAGGCATCAAGTTTGCAAGTTTCATTTGTTCCACTTGCAAATCATTTTATAATACCACCTTATAATTCATTAAGGATGGCCGCTGTTGGCCCTTGGGGCACTGCTTTTGGTCCTCTGAACCTGACCGCACCTTTGCATGAACTTCCCAAAGGTATGCTGAAAAATTTACCCAAATTTTTTGGGGATGGTTCTCAGCACCCAGACAAACACATTGTTGCCTTCTACATCGCATGTGGAGTCCTAGGTGTTGAGCACGAAGATGTTTTAGTGAGATTATTCATTGAGACTTTGCATGGAGCTGCTGCTGATTGGTTTTATCATCTTACTAACGCTTGTATCACAAATTGGGCAACTCTCAGAACATTGTTTGAGGTGAGGTTCAAGTCCACCAAAGATGATCATGCTTTATTGGAACAATTAACTTAGTTGAAGAAAGAGCCTCAGGAACCCATGCATGAGTTTGTAGCAAAATTTGACAAGTTACATAATCATATTCCAATTGCTTCAAGACCCACTGCTAGAAACTTGAAATGCTTTTTCATTAACTCGCAATTGCCAAAGGTGAGTTTCCTTTTGCGAAGGAACACTGCTACAGATTTGGCTGGAGCTCAACAAATGGCCATATCAGTTGAAGATGATCTTATCCTTGCTAGAAAAATAAGGAGAGATCCTAACAAGGTTCGGAGTAATCAAGTTGCCGATGAGTCTCTCCCTTCAACTAGTTCTGCTGATCCTATGATACAAAAGCTAGCAAATGAGTTGTTGGCGCTTAAGAAGAAAATTTCCTCACAAGGAAATACTTCTTATCATGATGTTCCAAGAAGGACTTATCCAAACAATTCTTCTAGTTATGCCATGCATAATCAAAACAAATTACCTCCTGCTCCAGAGAGGCTTGCATTGGAAGCACCACCCCAAAGATCAGCTACTAGATATTATGAAGCTGAACAGAATGATCTTCCTCCTTTTGGTGAAGAAGATGATAATTCACATCAAGAATGTGATGCAGAGTTGGTTGGCAACTCTAATATAAGGTTTATGCAATATCAAGAAGATGATATGCCAAGCACTCATGATAGAGACATCTTTACAGTATTCACTCATTCGCAAACATAGGCAGCTCAACCACCTGTCATTGCAAAGAGTGATGATTCTACTCAAATAAAGGACTCTCAATGTTTGTCGATTTCTATTGCTAAGAGTGGGACTCCCATACCAAATCCTGCAAAGGACAACACTATCTCAATGGATGCTACGAAGGATAAAAATGTAAGTGATTCTTCGACTACTGTCAAATTTTCTGCACCTGTCAATTCTTCTACACATGAATCAAAGACTAGTGTACCAAATATTTTTAATTCTCAAAATGAGAATCCAAACCATCTTTGATGATGAATTCCTTTTAGTCATTTGATATTTTAGATCATGCAAAGAAAACCAAAATACAAATGTCTGAAGTTGAATTTTTGAGATCTAACCCAGATCAATTTGACCGTTTGGTCAAATTTGTTAAAGAAAAAGATACTACCCCTAGCAATCTTCCAAAATCAAACTTGCTTCAAAAAAATATAGTATCTTCCCTTTCTCCTGTCGAGAAGATAGAACCATTTTACATTTCTTTCTTAATAAATGGTTACAAGCTTAGTAACTATGTAATTGATTCTAGGGCATCTGATAATGTTATGCCATCAAAAGTTGCCAATTCCCTTGGTTTAACTTTGACCAAAACATTTGGAAGGTGTTTCTCTATGGATAACAAACAAGTTCCTTTAATTGGTCAAATCAAGGATGCACAGTTTGCCTTTGCTTCATTCCCAGAAAAGAAAATCAAGATGACAGTACTGGTAGCCGATGTACCGGCCTCCTATGGGCTATTGTTGGGAAGAAATTTTTGTAGGGATGTTGGGGGTGAGTTAAACATGGATATGACTGAGGCTCATATCCCAATTAAAAGAGTTGTCTAAAGGTTACTTCCAGAAAAATAATCAAAATATATCATTCTCAAGTCTGACGATCAGCGGGCCTAGATTCTTTTTGAATCATCAGGCATGGGTAATTATTTCATGCATGTTGATGATGGTTTAAAGATGACTCCTAAGAGTGAAGTTGATACTTCACTCAATTATTTCCCAGTTGATTGTGAAAGTAGTTGTGAAAGTAGTGTTATTGAATTAGAAGGATCTTCATCTTCACAACAAGAAATTCTCAATTTTGATACCGTTAGCATTGGTAGTCTAGATGATGTTTGGATGCTGGCGTTTGATGGCAATTGTTCTTCTACTGGATCAGGAGCCAGTATTGTTTTGATTTCTCCTGAGGGTAATCTTTTCCCTTTCTCCTTCAAATTGTAGTTCGATAACACAAACAACACTGCTGAGTATGATTCTCTCCTTCTGGGAATGAATGTTTCTCAAAAGAAGGGAATCAAGAACTTGCATGCTCAAGGAGATGCCAAGTTAATAGTCTATTAGATCATGAACATATATCAAACAAGGAGTGAAAGGCTGCAGCATTACCACAACCTTGTCTGGGATCTAATAGAAACATTTAATGCTTTTGATATATCTATGGTTTCCCATGAATTCAACGATAGGGCTGACTCATTAGCAGTATCAGCAACTTCTTTGGTTCCTCACAAAGATTTTTTAGGATCAACTTATGTTGTTGAGTTATTTTTCCGGCCAAGCGTTCCTAACAACTCTGATCATTGGCAGGTGTTTAATGATTATCATCATGTAATAAATTTCTTATAGACTTCTGAAAATTTTGATGATCTGTACTTTGAGGGTAGTCACTGCCCTTCAAAGGATGCAATTGAAAGTGTTGACGCAAAAATAGGAGAGAAGTTTTTGCAATTAAAAGGAAACAAGATCCTCAAGGGTCTAGTTTCGCTAGAAAAGATTTTTGACAAGCATGATCGCTATGTTAAGAAGCAACAAAGATCAACTACAGAGTCAATAGAATATGAACAAATAAACATTGGGACTGAAGACAATCCAAAAATGATGAACATTGGAAAGTGTTGTTCACAAGGAGAAAGGCAGAAATTTGTTGCATTATTGCAGCAGTATGTTGACGTCTTAGCATACTCCTATGAAGATCTAAAGTCTTTTCGTTTCAAAGAGCTCTGCCATGACATTCCATTGAAACCAGGTATTATGCCTTTCCATCAAAAGCAAAGGCAATACAACCCAAAAATCTCTGACACTATCTTTGCTGAAGTACAAAAGATGTTGAAAGCAAGGATAATCTTCCCCATCCACCATTCTTCTTGGATAGCCAATATTGTACCTATACGTAAGAAGAATGGAAAAATTCGGATATACGTAGATTTCCAAAACTTGAATCAAGCATCCTTGAAAGATAATTATCCTTTACCTATCATGGACCATGTCCTACAAGCTGTTACTGGAGTAGAAATGATGTCCATGTTGGATGGGTTTTCAGGTTATAATCAGGTAGAAGTGTTGGAGCAAGATCAACATAAGACCGCATTCACTACACCTTGGGGTACCTTTGCATATCGCAGATGCCTTTTGGATTAATAAATGCGGGAACAAATTTCCAACGTGCAATGGACTTGGCCTTCTGAATTTTTCTTGGTATGTTCATTGTGGTCTATTTGGATGATTTGACAATTTACTCTAAGGAACGTCAAGATCATTTTTCTCACCTACAATGAGTCTTAGAAAAATGTCATCAGCACTGAATTTCCCTCAATCCCAAGAAATTTGTTTTTGGGGTCACTGAAGGTAAATTGCTTGGGCATATTATTTCGAAGGAAGGTATAAAAATTGATGCAGAAAGGGTAAAAGCTATCCATGACCTTTCCTTGCCAACAAGCAAGACTGTTGTTCATTCTTTCTTCGGAAAAGTTAATTTCCTGCGAAGATTCATTCCAGACTTCGTTGAACAAACTTGTCATATAGTCAATATGATGAAAGGTAATTCTCTCTTCAAATGGACTCCCGAAGGGAAGCAAGCTTTCCATCAGATAAAGGAAGCCATGGCAAATGCTCCAGTCTTAGTATGCCCAGATTATACTAAAGAATTCATTATGTATAGCTATGCATCAGATCATACTTGTTCGGGTATAGTAATACAAAGAAATAAGGAAGGTGTGGAATCACCTATTGCATTCATGAGTTATCCACTGAAGGCTCATGAGTTGAAATACTCAGAAATGGAGAAGCATGCTTTTGCTGTGGTGAAAGTGGTTAAACATTTCAAGTTTTATATTCTGAATTCGCATGTCATTACTCTTGTTCCTGATGTTGTTGGCAAGTTGATTCTGACGCAACAAGAGTTTGGGACTAAAAGGGGCAACTGGGTTGCCAAGATTCAAGAATATGATATGGAAATCAAGCCCACTAAGTTGGCTCATGGAAAAGGTCTATGTCAGTTGATAGCTGACAACAAATCAATAGATGAAGTGGTGCTTGAAAATGAAGGTGTTAATCAAGATCTTCCTCATGTTCTATTTGTTAGCACTACTGATGAGTGGTATTCTGACCTAGCATATCTCTTAACATATGGAGATTGTCCTGCACACCTATCAAGGAAAGAAAACCAAAGCTTAAAGCTTAAAGCAGTGAATTTTGTCCTATGGGACAAAGGTCTGTACAAGAAGGGTCTAGACAACAATTTCTTGCGTTGCGTGAACAAACAACAAGAAGTAAGATTACCAAGCTTTTCATGATCTTGCTTGTGGATGACATTTTTCTACCCCTGTTACTGCACACAAAATCTTGCGTGCTAGGTATTACTGGCCAACATTGTTTAAAGACACATACAGTTGGGTTCACAAGTGTGAGCAATGTCAGCAATTTGTTGGCAAGCCTAAACTAGCTGCACTCCCACTAAAGCTAGTAATAATTGAAGAGCCTTTCCAATAGTGGGGATGAGACTTCATTGGACCTGTCAATCCAACGTCAAGTGCAGGTCACATATATGTCCTCACAGTGACAGATTACTTCACCAAGTAGGTGGAGGCAATTCCAACTAGGCAATCTACCTCAGTGGTGGTTTGTCAATTTCTGAAGGAGAACATCATCTCAAGGTTTGGCATTCCTCATAAGATTGTAGCTGATAATGCTCCATGTTTTTCATCTTATGAGATAATTGACTTTTGCTTTGATCATAGTATTACTCTTTCACACTCATCTGACTATTATCCACAAGGAAATGGTCAGGCTAAGTCAAGCAACAAGAATCTAGTTACTATTATGAGGAAACTTGTTGATGAGAAACAACGGACTTGGCATAAAGCTCTTTATGATGTGCTATGGGTGGATCGTATAACTCCAAAAAGAGCAATCGGTATGTCACCTTTTCAACTTTTGTATGGGTTGAATGCTGAGATTCTGATCACTATAGAACTTCCAGCATTAAAGCTTTCCAAGGCCATTGAAGACAAAACATATCAAGATTCACTGGATAAGCAAATCATGTTTCTTTCTTAGCTGGAAGAAACAAGGGTTGAAGTGGTAGATAGAATTGCTACACGCCAAAGCCAAATGAAGGCATTGTTTGATAGGAAAACAACTTCCCATGACTTCTCAATTGGTGATCAAGTCTTGTTATGGGACAAGAGGAGGGAACCAAAGGGTTTACATGGAAAGTTTGATTCTTTATGGAGAGGTCCCTTCACTATTCATGAAGTATGTGGCGAGCATAGCTACTTACTTGCATATGCAGATGGTACCTCGTTCTTTCTACCTCATAATGGAGAACATTTGAATCTCTTTACTCAATAGAGAGTGATTTAAAGGAAGTTGCACTTTTTGTAAAAATATGTATAGTCTTTTCTTTTTTCAGTCTTTTCATCGCCTAACTCTATAGCCCAATGGATACAGGCACTCGGAGTTCTGGATTCTACAAGCTTCAAGTGGTGCAGCTTGTTCCCCAGTCAAAGCCAGCTATTGTCCTTGATTTTAGCATGGCCAAAATCATGAGGCAACCCTACGAAACTGGTCCATTTCATACCTTATGGTCTCCAGGATAGCTTAATCGACTTGGTCGGTTAGTTCATTTCATTCTTTGCTTTTCATTTTTATTGTTTTCCTTGTTTCTTAAGTTTGCAGTTTTACCTACAGTTTGGAATTTAAAGTCTGAACTGCAGTGTTTTTTTGGCCAAATACACTTCAGACTTTAAATTCTGGTGTGCATTTGCAAGCATTTTTCTTGCAGTTCAAACTTTAAAGTCCGAACTGCAAGTGGTCTTTGCCTGCAGTTTAGACTTTAAAGTTTGAACTGCGACTACGAGTTGCATTAATGATGCATTTATTGCTAGTTAGGGTTTATTTAAAAAAGCTTTTTAAGTTAATTTTTGCATTTTTTAAGTTTTCATTTTCATTTGTCTTGCGTGCACCCTCCTCCATTTTCTCCATCGTAGCTCGGATTTGCTCGCCTTGACTCGATCGAATCTCCCCCTTGTCAGATTTTTTGATCATCTTTCAGAAGAGGTAAGGTTTTATCTTGTCTTTTTCGGGTTTCTTCTTTGGGTTTGCGCTTTATTTGTTTTCGTTTTTTCTTTTGTTTTTGTTTTTGTTTGTCTTTTTCGATTTTCTATCCGGAGGACAATCGGATTTTGAAGTTCGATTGCCTCCTTTGTTCTAGAGAACAATCGAACTTCAAAACCTGATTGTCCTCTGGATCCCCCTTTCTAAAGCTACATACTGGACTTTAAAGTCTGGTGTGTAGCTGAAGATTAGTCCCTCCACATATCAGATTTTAAAGTCCGATATGTGGGATCTTAACCTTCGCATATCGGACTTTAAAATCGGATATGCAGAGGGGAGTAGGTCAGCATATCGGGTTTTAAAACCCAATATGCCAACCAGTTGTCCTTCCTGTTGTAAGCACATCGCACTTTAACGTCCGATGTGCCTCTAATCCTTTCTAGATCACACATCGGACTTTAAAGTCTGACGTCCTTGTTTTTCCTGCACATCGGACTTTCAAGTCCGATGTGCTGATGTTTTTCCCAAGTCTACACATCAGACTTGAAACTCTAGTGTGTAGGTTGTTTTTTTTCCAGATTGCACATTGGACTTTAAAGTCTGATGTGTTGTTAACTTGTCTTGCATCTGCACATCAGCCTTTAAAGTCTGATGTGTAAATTTTTGTTTGTAAAGAAGCAGGTCAGGATTTTTCCATGACCTGCTATTTTTGGCAGTTTTATTTCTAAGCCTGTTTTGAGTCCCATTTTTCGATCCATTTGAGAAAATTGATTTTGATAAATGATGAATAGCTAATCATCAGTGTTGAATTTAGTCATTAAGCATGAATGTCAAATCTCTCTCACAATAAACCCGAGTCTTCCACAGTACAACCTTCTCCAAGTAAAGCATCATCAAAAAAGATGAAATACAAGTACGATAGGTACTTGAATCTGTACCCAGAGAGTTCAGTGGACTCAAATATTAAGGAGATCAGAGACACCGAAATTGGGCATGTTGATATGCAAGAATTTGTTGACCGGGTTCAAAGGGCTCTTGCACGTCTAACCAGTTTAATCAAATTTGAGTTGCAAAAGTATGCATCTTTCCTAGTTACGGCTCATGATCCTGAATTTGTACTGGCAGTAGCTGATCACTTTGATCCAAGCACAAGGCAACTGAAAGATGAAGATCAGAATGTCATCATGACTCTAGACAGTGTATTCTTCAATAGTGTCTTTAAAGGTTCATCAGTTGAAGAAGTAGCTGATATTTCTCAAGAGACTGCTCAAGAGTACTACGAGAAACATGAGGATAAATGCAAAAAAGTGATCAATAATGTTTATCTCTCTACTGCAAGAACTTCCCTCACCTCATGATGGCCTAAGTATTTCCACAGGAGTGATTTTAATGAGGAATATAATGACATGGTCACCATGTTATCTAGAGTGAGAGGATTAAAGGACTCATTATTTTCAAAGCTAGATGTCTTAATACATTAATATAATCAAAAAAGGCTTCGCAAGAATTGATTGGGGAGAACATATCAGTGATGTGCTTTGTGCTCAATTGAAGGAGGTCAAGGTAACACTGAAGTTTTACATGACCTCATACCGATTTTATGTAGCTTCTTCAATGAAGCAATATCCAGGCTTGTCTACCAGGGGTGATAGAAGAGTGGTGCCTGTTTGGGAGTAATATGACTAGCTGACAATCAAGAATCAAGGTAACCATTTCAGAAGGGTTAATGAAGCCTTCTTTTTTGTATGGAAGTGCATTTTTGATAAAGGCCTATAGAAGAGAAGAATATCAGAGGCCGCTTATAGTATGGTGTCTCATTTTGGGTGTGTATTTCTACAGTTTCCTACATTCACCTATATCTGAATTGGATGTTTCTCAGGTGAGCCCTTGATTCTTCCAAGGTTCCCTTAAGAAAAAATCATCCTTATGGAGCTATGCAGACAATGGATTAATGTGCATGAGAAATAATCACAAGCACATAAGATTGGGCTGACATTCCCAGAGTCAATTGGCAGGTATTCAGTGCTAACCAACCCCAAGGCCAAAAATATGGAGGAGGAAATGTAGTGGAATACCATGAGACG